>NC_091282.1:528381773-528685273 GCF_032444005.1 Ranitomeya imitator
TTTAGGGGATCCTCAGCAAAATCACTCCACAGTGTGAAATGGCTGAGTTCTCACTTACCAATGAACACAACACATTATCCTTATGCAAATACACATGATTAACCTTTGCAATGCAAGACATGTCAAATCTGGGAGGGTTGTCAGGAAGATATTGGACAACCAACTGTCCCAGATCAGTTCCAGCAATACATTTGTGGGGAGATTTTTGGACATTCTCACTTCCCTTATCCCTCTCCCTGTGCCCCAATCCAGGACAGGCCGGGTCATCAGTAAGGGACAGCGAACACCCCCAAACCCAGTCAGGGTCTTTCCATGTATATGTTCCTCCGGTAGCACAAACTTAGGATGGATGAAGGTACATTTTGCGTCAGTGTCCTTAAGTCCAACAATAATGGTGTTGCCCACAATAACCAGTTGCAAATTCTCATGCGGCCTACCAACCACACCACCCACAAAAAGAATAGCTATACTAGTCCCCTGGGCCTCAGGTGTGGGGTTCATCTGTCTCACTGGGCAGGTGAGGCTGATGTGAACAGTTTGGTCACAGGTATAGCATCGCCGGGAGTCAAATGCAGGACAGATGCTGGAAGATGGAGCAGGACCCCCTGAGGGCTGCCTGGCAGGGCATTAGGGGTGGTTGTTTGCTAACCCCCCTTTCCAGCTGTCGACAGCTGACTTCTGCACCTCCAGTGTATGATTGAGTGCATGTGCGATCTGTGCAGCCTCCTGTGTTATGACCTGGTGGTTAGGAGCACCCGGAATGACCTGATAGTTAAACCTCATACAGGATGAGCTCTGGGATGTGGGAGCTCTGCTGACCGCAAGCCCAAATCCTATCACACACACTAGAAATAGCTGTGGAGCGCTCCTGACCAGACCTAGGCGCCTCGTCACAGCCTAAGAACTATCTAGCCCTAGAGATAGAAAATAAAGCCTACCTTGCCTCAGAGAAATTCCCCAAAGGTAAAGGAAGCCCCCCACATATATTGACTGTGAGTAAAGATGAAAGTCACAAACGCAGAAATGAAACAGGTTTCAGCAAAGGGAGGCCAGACTTACTAAATAGACAGAGGATAGGAAAGGTAACTTTGCGATCAGCACAAAAACCTACAAAAGACCACGCAGAGTGTGCAAAAAAGGGCCACTCTGCATCCCAGAGCTTCCAGCTAGCAAGACAAAATCATGAAAACCAGCTGGACAAGAAAACAATGAACAAATAATGACTATCAGGAACTTAGCTTCTGCAGGAGAAGGCAGGTCACCAGAGAGATCCAGGAGCGAACTGAACCAATGCAAAAACATTGACAGCTGGCATGGAGTAACGATCTGAGAGGAATTAAATAGAGCAGTCAACCAAAGGATAAACCACGTCACCTGTGTAAGGAACCTCAGAAGCAGCAGCTTCACTCACAGCCACCAGAGGGAGCCCATAGACAGAACTCGCCAAAGTACCATTCACGACCACAGGAGGGAGTTCGACAACAGAATTCACAACACTCCTGGTCCAGCACGAACTGTCACACCTCGAGAGGGCAAAGCTGAATAAACTGGTCCTTCAGTTCCTCAAAGGTGGTGACTACCAGTCATTGGACCTACTGCTCAAAGTTGGTTCTGAGTCCATCCACCACATCATTATAGCTGTCATGTGATCCACACTGGAAGGCCCGCAACTTTTTGCACTACTCTTCTGGGGTCAGCTGGTACTTCTTTATCAGGGCCTGTTTGATGGCCTCATAGTCTCCGTCTTGGTCTTGAGGGAGAGAGGCTAACACCTCCACAGTTTTGTCTCTGTGCCCTGGGGTCAAATTTTGGGCCCACGGGTCCTCAGGTAGCCGGTACCATCTGTAGGTCTTTTCAAACCCCCGCAGAAATATGTCCAAGTCCTCTTCCTTGTCCATTGCTGGACTCACTGCTTGATGGGGTGGATCTTTGCATCTTTGTGCTAACGCCAGAAGGTACTCTCACTCTTCCCGCTTGGCCTGAGACTGTCAGTACTGCTGAATAAGGTTCAGATGTCCCTCACAATTGTTTGCGTCGAGTTGCTGCAAAGCCGTCTGCAGGAAGGGGTCCATACTACCCTGGTTGTGGCCCATGGAGTCAATCTGTCTCGTTTTACAGAGGACAATAAGAGTATCTTTAAATTGCTGGTTAAACTAGGGCACTAAAATTGCAGCCATCATTGCCAAACAAAAGATTGGACAGAAAAATGAGAAGGGGAGGGGTATAACTGCTACACATACAGTATTGTCCCAGATAAAACAAAATTAAAACAGTTTGATTCCTCAAAACTCTGCACAGACTTCTCGCAAGAAACGTGCAAGTTTTCAGTAAACAGAATGATTTCTCAAATCCAGCCATGATGTTCTGTAATATTCCACAACTTGCCACCAATTGTCAATGATCACAGCCGGCGGGGGTGGGGTCGAATCTCAACACACCCACTGTTATCTTTGACAAACGATTAACGAAGATGGCCCATGCGGTTTCCACTAATAGGCCGGTTATCGGGAAACTAACACTGAGTATATGGTATATACACCTCCGATTCCAATGCATGGGATATATATTTACCCCAATACAGTCTCTGCAAACTCCACAATAACCCCAGACTTACTCGCTGCCACCACCAGTCGATTTTTAATAAAGACAGACTGGAAGTCTGGTTCTGGTTCGGGTAGTATATGGCTTCAGGGTGTGGGTTACAGAGCAAAAAGAACAGAACTATTAAATTTTATATTTAATCCAAAACGATTTGTGTTATAGACAAGTGCTACAGTTATGAAAAAACATGCATCTTCTTCTCTTATTCGTCCTGAAGCTGAACAGCTATGCCCCATCACTATCAGATCTATACAAGCCCCAATACTCTATAATAATACAATAATTTTCTTTCGGAGACCCCAAGTCTTGGAGGGGAGCAATAGCTTTTTCCACTTCTCTGTCTATGTGTAAACACGTGTGCCCTTGTTATCCAACCCTCTGAAGTCCTTTCCTGCCTTAATTACCTGTCCTATTTACGGTGGGTGAAATAAGTATTTGATCCCTTGCTGATTTTCTAAGTTTGCCCATTGACAAAGACATGAACAGTCTATAGTTTTAAGGGAAGGTTAATTTTAACATTGAGAGAAAGAATATAAAAAATAACATACAGAAAGTCACAATGTATAAATTTATATACATTTATTTGCATTTTGCAGTGAGAAATAAGTATTTGATCCCCTACCAACCATTAAGGGTCCTGGCTCCTACAGACCAGTTAGATGTTCCTAATCAACTCGTTGCCTGCATTAAAGACAGCTGTTTTACATAGTGACCTTTATAAAAGACTCCTGTCAACAGACTCAATTAATCCGTGAGATTCTAACCTCTACAACATGAACAAGACCAAAAAACTTTATAAGGATGTAAGGGATAAGATCATAGGCCTGCACAAAGCTGGAATGGGCTACAAAACCATACGCAAGATGCTGGGTGAGAAGGAGACAACTGTTGGTGCAATAGTAAGAAAATGGAAGAAATACAAAATGACTGTCAATTGTCATCGATCTGGGGCACCATGCAAAATCTCACCTCGTGGGGTATCCTTGGTCATGAGGAAGATGAGAGATCAGCCTAAAACTACACAGGGCGAACTTGTTAATGATCTCAAGGCAGCTGAGACCACAAGTCACCAAGAATTCCATTGGTAACACATTACGCCGTAAAGGGTTAAAATCTTGCAGTGCCCGCAATGTCCCCATGCTCAAGAAGGCACATGTGCAGGCCTGTCTGTAGATTGCCAATGAACACCTGGATGATTCTGTGAGTGGGAGAAGGTGCTGTGGTCAGATGAGACAAAAATTGAGCTCTTTGGCATTAACCCAACTCACCGTGTTTGGAGGAAGAGAAATTCTGCCTATGACCCAAAGAACACTGTCCCCACTATCAAGCATTAAGGTGGAAACATTATGTTTTTGGGGTGTTTCTCTGCTAGGGGCACAAGACTACTTCACCGCATCAATGGGTCTTCCAGCAAGACAACAAAGGAGTGGATCAAAAATAAGCTCATTAAGGTCATGGAGTGGCCTAATCAGTCTCCAGACCTAAATCCCATAGAAAACTTATGGAGGGAGTTGAAGCTCCGAGTTGCCAAGCAACAGCCTCAAAATCTTAATGATTTAGAGATGATCTGCAAAGAGGAGTGGACCAAAATTCCTCCTGACGTGCGCAAACTTCATTAACTACAAAAAAGTCTGACTGCTGTGCTTGCCAACAAGGGTTTTGCCACCAAGTATTAAGTCTTGTTTGCCAGAAAGATTAAATACTTATTTCTCACTTCAAAATGCAAATAAATGTATATAATTTATACAATGTGATTTTCTGGATTTTATTTTTGATATTCTATCTCTCAATGTTAAAATTAACCTACACTTAAATTTATAGAATGTTCATGTCTTTGTCATTGGGTAAACTTACAAAATCAGCAAGGGATCAAATACTTTTTTCCACCACTGTATATACATTTGTATACGCACAACAGACATCCTTGTTGGCATTGCTGGGTCTTTCACGTCAAGAAGGACCTGCATGCATGTTAATTAAGGCTATGTGCACACGTTGCGGATTTCCTGCGGATCCGCAGCGTTTTTTACGGTGCAGAAACGCTGCAGATCCGCTAGTTATTTAGAGTACAATGTAAATCAATGAGAAAAAAAAACGCCCAAAAAACGCGACAAATCCGCACCTGCGTTTTCTGCCAAGAGATGCAGAATCCGCACAAAAAAAATCCTTAGGTTAATCCGCAACGTGGGCACATAGCCTAAGATTGTCAAGACCAGTCAAATTCTAGGCGACTCGGACGGTCAGCTATTTTTGCCACTGCAATTCCATGTGAGAGGAGGAGGGAGGGGGGTGAATGCCCCCTCATTGGTGGCTTCAGAGATTTTAATATTTTCTATGACACTCTATGAACAGTCCAGGTTCTAAGTGAAAATAATAAATACCCACAGGCACAAACACACACTGCAAAATGCTGTATGTTTCCTGCCTGCATTATAGTGTAAATATATGGTAGATTAACCCATTAACGACCGCTGATACGCCTTTTAACGGCGGCAGTTAAGGGTATTTAAACCACAGCGCCGTTAACAGCGCTGTGGAAAAAGTAAATAGCGCCCCCCAGAGTCCGATTTTCTCTGGGGTCTCGGCTGCCGGGGGTAGCCGAGACCCCAGAGAACATGATTCGGGTCGGTTTTTACCGACCCTGCTTTTGCGATCGCTGGTAATTAACCGTTTACCGGCGATCGCAAAAAAAAACAAAGCGATTTCACTTTTAATTTCTCTGTCCTCCGATGTGATCGCACATCAGAGGACAGAGAAATGGGGTCCCCGATAGCCCCTGATACTCACCTGTCTCCCCCGGTGCTCCTCGTTGCTCCCGATGGGCGCCGCCATCTTTTTCCGGCAAAAAAATGGTGGGTGCATGCACAGTGCGCCCGCCGCACCCCCGGCGGCCGAGACCCCAAAGAACATGATCGGAGTCGGTTTTTCCGACCCCTGTTTTGTGATCGCTGGTAATTAACCGTTTACCGGCAGTCGCAAAAAAAAAAGCGATGTGTAATTCTCTGTCCTCTGATGTGATCGCACATCAGAGGACAGAGAAATAGGGGGATTCGGGTACCCTATTATACTCATCGGTGTCCCTGGGTCCTCCTGCGTCCTCTCCTGCCTGCCGGCGTCTTCTTTGGGAAACAAAATGGCGGGCGCATGCGCAGTGCGCCCGCCATCTGTCGACATCTGCCGGCCGGCAGGAGAAAGCAGTTGTGGCTAAAATTAGAGTTAGGGTTGGGGCTAAATTTAGGGTTAGGGCTAAATTTAGGGTTAGGGTTGGGGCTAAATTTAGGGTTGGGGCTAAATTTAGGGTTAGGGCTAAATTTAGGGTTAGAGTTGGGGCTAAATTTAGGGTTAGGGCTAAATTTAGGGTTAGGGCTAAATTTAGGGTTAGGGTTGGGGCTAAATTTAGGGTTAGGGTTGGGGCTAAATATAGGGTTAGGGTTGGGGCTAAATTTAGGGTTAGGCTTCTTTCACACTTGCGTCGGTACGGGGCGTCGCAATGCATCGGCCCGACATACCGACGCACGTTGTGAAAATTGTACACAACGTGGGCAGCGGATGCAGTTTTTCAACGCATCCGCTGCCCAATCTATGTCCTGGGGAGGAGGGGGCTGAGTTACGGCCACGCATGCGCAGTCGGAAATGGCGGACGCGACATACAAAAAAACGTTACATTGAACTTTTTTTATGCCGATGGTCCGCCAAAACACAACTGATCCAGTGCACGACGGACGCGACGTATGGCCAACCGTCACGATCCGTCGGCAATACAAGTCTATGGGCAAAAAACGCATCCTGCGGGCACATTTGCAGGATCCGTTTTTTGTCCAAAACGACGGATTGCGACAGATGCCAAACGATGCAAGTGTGAAAGTAGCCTTAGGGTTAGGGTTGGGGCTAAACTTAGGGCTAGGGTTAGGGTTTGAGCTAAAGTTAGGGCTAGGGTTAGGGTTGGGGCTAAATTTAGGGTTAGGGCTAGGGTTGGGGCTAAAGTTAGGGCTAGGGTTGCGGCTAAAGTTAGGGTTAGAGTTGGGATTAGGGTTAGGGTTTGGATTAGGGTTGGTATTAGGGTTAGGTTTGGCCTTAGGGTTACGCTTGGGATTAGGGTTAGGTTTGGGATTAGGCTTAAGGTTAGGGTTGGGATTAGGGGTGTATTGGGATTAGGGTTAGGTTTGAGGTTAGGGTTGAGATTAGGATTAGGGGTGTGTTGTTTTTAAGGTTTTGATTAGGGTTATGGTTGACATTAGGGTTATGATTATCGTTAGGGTTGTGATTAGGATTATGGATCGGTTTGGAATTAGGGTTAGGGGTGTGTTGGGGTTAGGGTTGGAGTTAGAATTGGGGGGTTTCCACTGTTTAGGTACATCAGGGGGTCTCCAAACACGACAGCCAATTTTGCGCTCAAAAAGTCAAATGGTGCTCCCTCCCTTCTGAGCTCTGCCGTGCGCCCAAACAGTAGTTTACCCCCACATATGGGGCATCAGCATACTCGGGATAAATTGGACAACAACTTTAGTTGTCCAATTTCTCCTGTTACCCTTGTGAAAATAAAAACTTGGGGGCTACAAAATCTTTTTTGTGGAAAAAAATATATTTTTTATTTTCACGACTCTGCATTCTAAACTTCTGTGAAGCACTTGGGCATTCAAAGTTCTCACCACACATCTAGATAAGTTCCTTGGGGGGGTCTAGTTTCCAAAATGGGGTCACTTGTGGGGGGTTTCTACTGTTTAGGTACATTAGGGGCTCTGCAATCGCAACATAATGCCCACAGACCATTCTATCAAAGTGCATTCCAAAACTGCGCTCCTTCCTTTCCGAGCTCTGCCGTGCACCCACACAGTGGTTTACCCCCACATATGGGGCATCAGAGTACTCGGAATAAATTGGACAACAACTTTTGTGGTCCCTTTTTTCTTCTGTATTTTTGGGTTATCAATTCGAGCAAGTCCGTAGCCAGGTGTACTTGGGCTTTATTTTTCACACATAGGCATGTGGTTATATCAGCTTTATCTTCCTATAGCTAGGCCACCTCAGCGCTCTAAGTGCATGGAATATTCATGGCTGGGAATTAATCACGGCATGACACTGGATCAGTGCAGCACGGATGTCGTAGGATTATGTTATTTCCATGATTGCACTTGAATATTCTATATAGTGGTTGGCATACGTATCACGCCTTTCTGGCGACTGCATAAAAATAATGTAGCGATACGGCGCTTTAACATAGATCTTCTATGGTTGCTAGCGCGCTTTAACATTTGAGTGGTGGTCTTTATAATCAGCTATTTCAGGTTATTTCTAATAGGCCTGTTTGGGGATCGAGGGTATTAATGTAAATCGAGTAGTACGGCGGTGTTGTGATCGATTTTATCTTCGGTCTGTCTTTGGCAGGCCTCTGTGCGATATTGCGTCTTGGTATCCTAGTGACGATGACTTCCGGTTTTTCGGTAAGTCTTTAGATTTCGTCACTTCCTGCGCTTACTTGCGTCTCTGTATCTCAGCAACGGATACCTCGGCGGCCACCGGAAGTCTTTACCCCGTGTCTTTGTAGCGCAGGACAGCACCTAGGTAACCCGGTGACCCAGTGATTATCTCTTCCGGTTTATCGGTACACTTCTAGGTCCCGGCACGCACTAGCGCCGGCTAGCGTCCTTGTATCCAGGCAACGGGGACTTCCGTTATCAACGGAAGCCTCTCCCTCGTGTTTTTTCATCGGACCCTTGGCGTTTAGCTGCTGGATCAGTACCTTACAGGTATTATTTATTAGAGCACTCTGTGATCTTTACCGCATTCGGGTCTCGTCTGATTACATGTTTGGCTACATTTCTTTGCATTAAGTTCTTGCTCATGTTTATTAGGATCACATGTCTTATGCTAAGCACGTGATTGGTTAATCATGTCTCTCACCAGATTATTTAAGTGGACGTATTTACTCCTCCCACTCTCCTCAGAGTAACATGGAGGGTGGCAGGTTCCTTTGTCCTCTATCATAGCACTCGTGCACTTTAGCTCCCAGGCAGGCAAGTCCCCTGATGATACGGCCTGCGAAGAAACGCGTCGGGACATTCTTACAGGGAGAGTGCAGGGCATGATTTTTGCTCAGGGGTAGCTGTGGACTGCCCTTGTAAGGGCGGGAGTTTGGGGATATAGGCTTTTGGTTAGCCCTCTTAGGGATCGACAGGGTATTGTCTCCTTACATCGCTGCTTCATGGATTTTTCCTTCTCAGCGAACCATGGGCTACACTGACCTGAGTCACGGCAATTGGTGAGATCATTCCTGTTTTAAATATTGGTACTGTATATGATTTCTACCGTATTTGTCTTACCCCCCTCCCGCGCATTTATTTTTCTGATACCTGCCAATACCTATACACACAAGGTTACCTGGCTGAACATTTTTTGCATTTACGTGCTTTTGTCATTCACTAGAGGTATCTTGAGAATGTGGGGCAGTATATTTTACAATTTATTATGACTGTCCTCACTATTAGTCTATATTGGTATCACCCATAAGTGATTTCTTACCTGACAGGTTACATCATTTAATACCATTATATTTTCGTTTGTTTTGGGGTGACATTATTTGTTGTTTTTGAGTATTTTACTTCGTACCTAATAAAGGTTATGTTTTAATTCCTACTATAGCTGTGTTCCTATTACATTGGTGGGATTCTGTCGGATTTTTCCAAATAGACTGATTTAGTTTTGCTTTTTTCACGTCCAATTTCTTCTGTTACCCTTGTGAAAATAAAAACTTGGGGGCTACAATATCTTTTTTTGTGGAAAAAAAAATATTTTTTATTTTCACGACTCTGCATGATAAACTTCTGTGAAGCATTTGGGCATTCAAAGTTCTCACCACACATCTAGATAAGTTCCATGGGGGGTCTAGTTTCCAAAATGGGGTCACTTGTGGGGGGTTTCTACTATTCAGGCACATCAGGGGCTCTCCAAACGCGACATGGCGTCCGATCTCAATTCCAGCCAATTCTACATTGAAAAAGTAAAACGGCACTCCTTCTCTTCCAAGCTCTGCGGTGCGCCCAAACAGTTGTTTACCCCCACATATGGGGTATTGACGTACTCAGGAGAAATTGCACAACTTTTGTGGACAAATTGGACAACAACTTTTGGGGTCCAATTTCTCTTGTTACCCTTGTGAAAATAAAAACTTGGGGGCTAAAAAATCTTTTTTGTGGGAAAAATTTTTTTTTTTATTTTCACGTCTCTGCATTATAAACTTCTGTGAAGCACTTGGGCATTCAAAGTTCTCACCACACATCTAGATAAGTTCCATGGGGGGTCTAGTTTCCAAATTGGGGTCACTTGTGGGGGGTTTCTACTGTTTAGGCACATCAGGGGCTCTCCAAGCGCGACATGGCGTCCGATCTCAATTCCAGCTAATTCTACATTGAAAAAGTAAAACTGCAATCCTTCTCTTCCAAGCTCTGCGGTGCGCCCAAACAGTGGTTTACCCCCACGTATGGGGTATCATGTTCAGGAGAAATTGCATAACAAAACTTATGGTTACATTTCTGTTTTTACACATATGAAAATAAAAAAAAATGGTTCTGAATTAAAATGTTTGCAAAAAAAAGTTAAATGTTCATTTTTTCCTTCCACATTGTTTCAGTTCCTGTGAAGCACGTAAAGGGTTAATAAACTTCTTGAATGTGGTTTTGAGCACCTTGAGGGGTACCGTTTTTAGAATGGTGTCACACTTGGTTATTTTCTATCATATAGACCCCTCAAAATTACTTCAAATGTGATGTGGTCCCTAAAAAAAATGGTGTTGTAAAAATGAGAAATTGCTGGTCAACTTTTAACCCTTATAACTCCCTAACAAAAAAAAAATTTTGTTTCCAAAATTGTGCAGATGTAAAGTAGACAAGTGGGAAATGTTATTTATTAACTATTTTTTGTGACATATCTCTCTGATTTAAGGGCATAAAAATACAAAGTTTGAAAATTGCAAAATTGTAAAAATTTTCGCCATATTTCCGTTTTTTTCATAAATAATCGCAAGTAATATCAAAGAAATGTTACCACTAACATGAAATACAATATGTCACGAAAAAACAAAAAAAAAGCGTTCCAGAGTTATAACCTCATAAAGTGACAGTGGTCAGAATTGTAAAAATTAGCTCGGTCATTAAGTACCAAATTGGCTCTGTCACTAAGGGGTTAACCATGATTTTTATTCATGTATAGCACTGTAACATCTTACCATATGAGGAGCCTTGAATTTGCTTCGATATCATTGATCTGATGGTTGGTGTAGGGATTAATGAAAATATCATCACTATTCGAGCTGAGAAGTATATTAAAAAATGTCAGTGCAAAAATATTTCAGAAGAATAGTGCAGCATATTATTTCATAATTTTCTGCTGAGCAAAAATGACATTCAAATTACTCTTAAATATTCAGTTATAGGAAAGTACAGCAAACACTTGTCCGTAAATAATTTGGGATATAAAGTCAAGGATTATGCACAAATAGTAAGTCATATCTTGCTATCTAGAAAAAGATGCAAACGTGCAGATAGGGCTATGTTCACTCTTTGCATTTTTGCTTCATTTTCTTGCAGCGTGTTATGCAAATGAAAAGCTGCTTTCTACAGTACCAGCAAAAGATGAGATTTCAGAAATTTTATACTTATTTTTTTCCTTCACTCAATTGTAAATTTACAGTGTTTTAGAAATCAGCAGCATGTCAATTCTTTCAGCATTTTTTCACGCATAGAAAGTAATGAGAACGTGCGAAAATGCAACTAAGCTTTTTTGTAGCAGTTTTGGTGAATAAAACGAACATTATTAAACGGGTACTGCAGAGAAATCACATAAACAATCCACACCAAGAAAACGAAGCAAAAAAAAAAAAAATGCTGTGAAACCAACAAAAAACTGGTGTTTTGAACATTTTTCTTACCAAGAGAGTAGTTTTTGACAGCTGGAAAAAAACACTGCAAAAATGCAGCGTGAACATAGGCTAAAATTTTATATGAACAATTTCCCAAAATTTTATGCAAGTCCTCTTGTTACTCTAGTTTGTAACTGAATTCCCCTGTATGTGAATTGTTACACTACTTGTTCAATGATATATACTTACCAATATAATACATGTATGTTGAGCGCACAAAGGCCATGATTATAAGTCCAGAACCAAACGAAATGATTCCAATAGTAATTAATCCCAAATCGCCTGTAAATCGAGAAAAAATAAAAACTCCTAGAAAGCTGGTGATGTAGGTCATGTACGCAGCGGCATTGCCATAGCCAACATCTACAGGACCCCAATTTAGAGGCTTCTTTAGTACAAACACATTGATTACATCATCAGTTGCCGTAAAAGCAACATTAAAAAGTATAGCACTGACAAACAATGTAATAAGAATGAGCTTTGATGGTGCTGTAAGAACAGAATTTTCGGTATTGTCCTCTTGTATAGTAGTATTTCTAGAGTCTTTTAATAGTCTGGTTGTCTCGGAATTATCATCTTCTTCTGGTGTCCTCAAAACAAAAATGCAGTATAGGACACAAAATGTGTAGCCACCAATGCTACAGAACATAAGAATAGTTCCTTGATGGCTCGTTATATGTAATAACACAAATAAATGTCCTGATACCAAGCTGCCTACAAATCCAGCTAATCCATAAACCATTTCAATAATAATAAGTTTAAGAGATCGTCTTCTTTCAGAAGAACATGAAGAAGCCCAAGCCATAACACCAGGCCAATAGGTTGTGAACCAGCCTGTTAATCCATTCAGTGCTGCAGATCCAAAAATCACTTCCACTGGCCATTCCCAGATGATGACAAACAATAAAAACATTCTTGATAGGAGATATCCGAGCAGTGGCACACATATAGTGACTTTCCTGCTCGTCCTGTCTCCAATTTTTGATATGAGATAGGCAGACAGAAGAGGCGTTAATCCCATGATGACGTTATAAATTATGTAGAAGTTCGAGATGGCTTTCTGTAACATGTCATCTCTACTAGAGTTGGATGGAACATCTTGGCTGTTGATGGATGTGTTGTAATGATTCCTTACCACCATAAGCAGTGCCGTGTCATAGAAGGAGCTCGCAATCTGAGCCCCTGCAACTACTGGCTCAATCCACACTCTAGACATCTCTGTAGTATTGCAGATAATTAGTCTAAAGAGGACCTATCACAAGAGAAAAAAATGGCAACATAAATTATAAAAAATATTCCAATTACATATAATTAACAGAACTGGGGAATTCCCTCAGTATGACAGGGATGGAGGTTTTTTAACTTTAATTTGTAGGATTTTGATATAGGAAAGATATATATCTTTCTATCGTGTTAGCCAGTAGATAGAAAAATATTAAGATTCCTGAGAGTCCTCAGTGGTTGATACTTTTTAATGGCTAACTGAAAAAATGGTAACAAATTGCAAGCTTTCGAGACTAGTCAGGTCTCTTCATAAGGCATAGAATGGTACAAAATCTGAAGAGTCACATATTTATGCACAACAGGGCACAGGAATAATGCTATAGATAAGACAGTAAGCACAACTATCAGTATTTGAGGGGAAGAAACAGGTGTGGCAGTAAATATTGGAATAGTTCATAGATAGAGTGTTTTCTTGTCCTATGATTGAGGTCTGGTCCATAATTGTGATGCCCACAAAAGGTCTGAGGAGCACATTCCATAGTTGATAAAAAAGACATTCATTCCTTCACTGAGTGTGTCAAAGGTTGCCATAAGTTTGTACTCCCAGACTCTTCCGTCTCTATGAGATTTGAAGATACCTTTTAACACTAGTAATTTCATGTCCATGATGCTGTAATCAGGGATACAAAAATCTTTGGCCACAGGTACCGTATTTTTTAAACTATAAGATAAAATTTTTCCTCAAAAAATGTGGAGGAAAATGGGGGGTGCGTTTTAAAGTCCAGATGTATCTTCTCTGGCTGTGGCAATGAGGTGAGGGAGTGGCAGCGATGGAGCAGCAGGTCACAGGAGGCAGGAGCCGGCGGCTGCGGCAAACTCTTGTGCCCGCTGCTAACGCGAAATGAATATTCACTCCATTCCACACCCACGGGCGTGGAAAGCAGTGAATATTAATTTATCTTTAAAAGCGATCACAGTGTTAACCGCAGCCACTGGCTTCTTGCAGCTGTCGGGTGTTCGCGTGTGCTCGCTATTTAAGGCAAGGAATATTCACTGGTCTCCACTCCCTTAAGTGTGGAATATAGTGAATATTCATTTCCCTTTAGTGGCAGCACATAGTCCCGGTATGGAGAGCAGTGAGTATTCCAGCCGTTGTCCTCTGCTTGTAAGCAGTGCAAAACGTCCCTGCCATGCGCTGCTTACAAGCATAAAGCAGCTGCTGGCATCAGAACAAGATGCTGCGAGGGACTGCAGGAAGGTTAAGTGTAATGGTTTATGTTTTTTTTTTAATGTTTTTCTGATGTGGGCCATGCATACCAGGATGGCGATGAGAGCAAATCATGCCAGGAAAAGGTTGGGGCCATGCATATCAGGAAAAAGATGGGGGCCCTGCACTCCTGGATAGGGATAAGGAATCCATGCATACCAGGATAGGGATGAGGGGGCCATGCCTACCAGGCTAGGGATGAGGGAGCCATGCATACCAGAATAGGAATGAGGAGGCCAAGCATACCAGGATGGGGATGAGGGGGTCATGTGTATCAGGATAGGGTCAGGGTGCCATGCATACCAGGATAGGGATGATGGGGCCATGTATACCAGGTTAGGGATGAAGGAGCTATGCATACCAGGATGGGGATGATGGGGCCATGCATACCAGGTTAGGGATGAAGGAGCTATTCATACCAGGATGTAGATGAGGCCAATCATACCAGGATAAGTATGAGGGGGACCATGCCTACCAGGCTAGTGATGAGGGAGCCATGCATACCAGGATAGGGATAAGAAGGCCATGCATACCAGGATAGGGATGAGGAGGCCATGCATACACGGATAGGAATGAGGAGGCCATGCATACCAGGATGGTAATCAGGGTGCCATGCCTGCCAGGATAGGGATAAGGGGGCCATGCATATCAGGATGGGGCCAATCATACCAGGATAAGGATGAAGGGGATAATGCCTACCAGGATAGGGATGATGGGGCAATGCATATCAGAATGGGGATGAGGGGACCATGCATGCCAGGATAGGGATGAGGGGACCATGCTTACCAGGGTAGGGATGAGGGGCTCATGTATACCAGGATAGGGATGAGGGGGGCACGTATACCAGGATGGGGATGAGGGGACCATATATACCAGGATAGGAGATATTAAGCACAGAATTGACCACATTTTTTGCTTCAATTTTTTTTTCTAATTTCCTCCTCTAAAACCTAGGTGTGTCTTATAGTCTGAAAAATACGCTAGATACAGCCCTGGCAAAAATTAAGGGACCACTGCAAAATGTTCAGTTTGTCTGATTTTTCTCTTTATAGGTATAATTTTCAGTAAAATGTAAATGGTTCTTTTATTCTATAAACTTCTGACAACATGTTTCTTAAGTTCCAAGCAAGAAATTTTGTATTTTTTTCTAACAGGGAAAAATGGTCAAAATAGAAAACCCCCCAGTGCTATCAAACCTCAACAATACAACAATACTAATGTTTTAACTCAGGAAGAGTTGAGAAATCAATATTTTGTGGAATAACCATGATTTTTAATCACATCTTTCATGCATATTGGCATGCTTTCCACCAGTCTTTCACACTGCTTCTGGCGCAACAATTTAAGCAGTTCTTCTTTGTT
The DNA here is from genome assembly GCF_032444005.1 of Ranitomeya imitator. NCBI lineage: Eukaryota > Metazoa > Chordata > Amphibia > Anura > Dendrobatidae > Ranitomeya > Ranitomeya imitator. The sequence goes on from NC_091282.1 coordinate 528,397,142, forward strand.
TGATGGCTTTTGGCTATACATCATCCTCTTGATTACATTCCTGAGGTTTTCAATGGAGTTCAGGTCTGGAGATTGGGCTGCCCGGACAGGGTTTTGATGTGGTGGTCTCTTAATTTTTCCAGAGCTGTATATTCTTTTTTCTTTTATTGTGTGGCGATGAGAATTCATCCTTGTTCTAAGTTTTTGCCCTGTCTCCCCCACATACAGACCCCCAGCTGGACACTTGGTACATATTATTAAGTATGCCACATTAGATGTGATGCAGCTGAAAGTACCTGGGATCTTGCTAAGGCCGGGATCACACACAGCGAGATACGGCTGAGTCTCGCAGGTTAAAAACAAGCTCTGGCACCGGCACTCCAGAGCGGAGCGTGCGGCCGCATAGCAATACATGGAGCCGCACGCTCCGCTCCGGAGTGCCGGTGCCAGAGCTTGTTTTTAACCTGCGAGACTCGGCCGTATCTCGCTGTAGTGTGTCTCCGGCCTTACATTGAGTTTTCCTCCACTGCTACAAAACTGTAATTCTATAAAGCAACTGAATGGTAAATCGAGCTTTGTGCTTAAATTTAGGAGCTGAAAAAAAGGCAGCAACACTTACCTGCCCAGATCTTAGAACAAATGCACTGCAGGGTGCAGCCAGCTCATAAAGCAAGATGTTAGCAACACAGGTGCAAAATACCAGATCATCAGCCACTCTCCACATACCCACTCCTGGAGGGGGTGACTGCCCAGTATACAATTGCACAATAAAGGCCCACATAGGGCGTTGTTCACACAATGGTACTGCATAGTGTCTGGTTCACAGCCCCTACTTTTCGATTAGGCGGGCTGGCCCAACCAATACCTCACTATTTTTTAATATTTTTTGCACTATATTTTTCGGGGTGCAGCCAAGCCCAAACACGTTCAGTCTCGCATGAGGGGTGTTCGCACTGGGATGCATTGAGAGTGTACTGGCCAGCCCGCCTAATCGAAAAGTAGGGGCGTGACTAATAGGCTGTGAACCAGACACTATGCAGTACCATTGTGTGAACAACGCCCTATGTGGGCCTTTATTGTGCACTTGTATACTGGGCAGTCACCCCCTCCAGGAGTGGGTATGTGGAGAGTGGCTGTTGATCTGGTATTTTGCACCTGTGTTGCTAACATCTTGCTTTATGGGCTGGCTGCACCCTGCAGTGCATTTGTTCTAAGATCTGGGCAGGTAAGTGTTGCTGCCTTTTTTTCAGCTGTTAAAAATTGAATTTTTGTAGACCTTGAGTCTCTAGTGGCTTTGCTATTTAGCTTAAATTTAGGAGGACTTTTAGTAACAGATCAATTTACCTGCTTTGTCATTCTATCAAGTCACAGTGCTATTGACTATAATGTCAAAATCAATTAACCTATTTTTCTCAGAAATTTGTCTGAAACAAATCACAAACCTAGTGACTTCATCAAATCCAAAAATCATCACAGAAAAAGCAGCCATACTTACTGACACCTGCTGACAATACCAATATATTTCAAGGTGCAGCAGATCCCCATGATCCATGATAAAAGGCGGAGGCATCATGGGTGCAAAATACTGATGGACAAACATATGCCTACTATCCATGTGGGGTGGGCTTATATTATTGATGGACATGGATAAGGCTTGTTTGAGGTGCCGTTCACAAACGTATATATTGTGCATCATACCGGCATACAGCTTATTAGAAGCCCCCTGAAGGATGGTCACTTCTTTGAATTGATTTGCAACTTTCCAAGCCTGAAACCGTTAAAAGAATCTGAAAATACTGACCATATACAGAGCAAGTTGTTTTTACATTGCAATGAATATGTTCATTCTTTTTAGTGTTTATTTAGCTCTTTTTTTTTAGGAGTGCTATGGGGAGGACCCTTCTGCAAAAAAATGGTGTGTGCACTTTGGCTTAGAGGTTGTTATGCTCGTGCTTGGATTGTTAGCTCAAGCATGGATTGTGGTCCCACTGTGCTGTGGACCAAGGAGAGCCAGGAAGGTTGTGACTAAGTGCCACCCCAAGACTGACCCCAGATGGACGGCAAATGATGGTGCTTCAATCTGAGGAGAACCCGGCAAGGTGTCACCAGGTGCTACACCAGTACTGACCTCAGTGACATGGCAGCTGAGTCCTCAACAAGATATGAAGATGCTGGCGGACACAACTGTCAGTTACTGCAGATATTAGGGTTAGGAACATGTTCAGTCACTGCAGGTTTTAGGGATATGAACAGGTTCAGTCACTGCAGGTATTAGACATAGGCACAGATTCAGATACAGGGAGTTTAGGAAAAGATCCAGACTTAGGACCAATTCCTGAACTTGCTTGTATCTAATTCAGACAAGGACAGACTCAGGTACAGGTTCAGAGTTCAAGCCTGGGTATTCAGCCCCAAGGGTGATGGAAACAGGAAAGATCATATACAGATTCAGGGTTAAAGTTTGAGTATTCAGTCCCCAGAGTGGCAATAACAGGAAGGATCGGATACAGGTACAGATGCAGTGTGCAGAGTTATGGCCTGTGTATTAAGCCCCCAGGGTGTCAGAAATAGGAAAGGACCTGGCAACTGAGCAATTGCACAAACACACTGAAAGAGAATGTTGCTCAGGCACTTTCCAACAGGTGCAAGTGCCTCTCCGCAATAGGCTGGGGACACGTTAGGAGGGCACGCACTGTCTTTTTACGAGTACCGTAAGCAGGCATCCAGGTGTAAAGTGGTGATGTCTCTTTTCTATCATAAACAGTGTTGATACAGTAACTGTCTACAGCCACTGGAGGTCACCCTTGAGTAATAGACAGGATAATTACAATGATGTTGCAGTAATTTTGTTCAGCCACCGGAGGTCACCCATGAGTTAAAGACAAGAAGATTCTGGAAACAGGACAGTTACCTCAGAGAGAGTTTCTGGGCGTTTGAGAAGAAGCAGCGCGGTGATGGAGAGTGGGCAATCCAGATCTTGAGGCATTCATGTTTTGGGACTGTGTGACTTCAAGAAAGCTATTCTTGTGAGTAAACTGAGAAGTGTGACCGGTCACCGACTGTGTAGTTAGCTAGGGATAGCTAGATAGAAATCACAGCCTAATTAAGGACAGTCTTGCATTAAGAATTGCCTGATAACTAATAGACACTGTGTGGATTCCTGCACTTCACGATTCTGGCTATGGGATATTCCTGGAATTATTTATGAACCTTATCTGGATCTGCAGCAGAAGCTTTGGTGGCTCAAATACCTATTTAACCCCTTCGCGCCACGCGCCGTACTAGTACTGCGCTGCCGGCACTGCATTTGTGCCAGCAGCAGTACTAGTACGGCGCACCGATCACCGCGGTCTCGCGCTGAGCGCCGCGGTGATCGGGTGCGGGTGTCAGCTGTATATGACAGCTGACACCCCGCAGCAATGCCCACGATCGGCGCTATCGCCGATCGCGGGCATTTAACCCCTCTGATGCCGCTGTCAGTAGTGACAGCGGCATAGAGGGGGATCGCGCAGGGACGGGGGCTCCCTGCGCTCTCCCACCGGAGCAACGCAATGAGATCGCGTTGCTCCGGTGACCCGGAAGGAGTCCACGGATCCAAGATGGACGCCGGACTCCTTCCGGGTCATGAAATGACCTGGCTAGCCGGCGCCTGCTGAGAGCAGGCACTGGAGAGCCAGCTAAACTGCCTGTCAGATCGTTGATCTGACAGTGTGCTATGCACAGTGTCAGATCAACGATCTGATCTAATACAGAGATGTCCCACCCTGGGACAATGGTAGAAAGTTAAAAAAAAAAAAAATCCCCAAATAAAAAAAAAAAAAACATTTCCCAATAAATCCATTTATTTATGTAAATTTAAAAAAAAAAACAATAAATGTACACATATTTGGTATTGCCGCGTCCGTAACGACCCGCTCTATAAAACTATCCCACTAGTTAACCCCTTCAGTGAACAACACAAAAAAAAAAAAACAAGGCAAAAAACATTGCTTTATTATCATACAGGCGAACAAAAAGTGCAATAACACGCGATCAAAACGACGGATATAAATAACCATGGTACCGCTGAAAACGTCATCTTGTCCCGCAAAAAAAAAGCCGCCATACAGCATCATCAGCAGAAAAATAAAAAAGTTATAGTCCTCAGAATAAATCGATGCAAAATCAATTATTTTTTATATAAAATAGTTTTTATTGTGTAAAAGCGCCAAAACATAAAAAAATTACATACAGTTAGGTCCATATATATTTGGACATTGACAACATTTTTCTAATTTTGGTTACAGACATTACCACAATGAATTTTAAACAAAAAAATTCAGATGCAGTTGAAGTTCAGACTTTCAGCTTTCATTTGAGGGTATCCACATTAAAATTAGATGAAAGGAATTAGGAGTTTCAGATCCTTAACATGTGCCACTCGGTTTTAAAAGGGACCAAAAGTAATTTGACAGATTCAATAATTTTAAATAAAATATTCATTTTTAGTACTTGGTTGAATACCCTTTGCTGGCAATGACTGCCTGAAGTCTTGAACTCATGGACATCACCAGACGGTGTGTTTCCTCCTTTTTGATGCTCTGCCAGGCCTTCACTACGGTGGTTTTCAGTTGCTGTTTGTTTGTGGGCCTTTCTGTCTGAAGTTTAGTCTTTAACAAGTGAAATGCATGCTCAATTGGGTTGCGATCAGGTGACTGACTTGGCCATTCAAAAATATTCCACTTCTTTGCTTTAACCCCTTTACCCCCAAGGGTGGTTTGCACGTTAATGACCGGGCCAATTTTTACAATTCTGACCACTGTCCCTTTATGAGGTTATAACTCTGGAACGCTTCAATGGATCCTGGTGATTCTGACATTGTTTTCTCATGACATATTGTACTTCATGACAATGGTAAAAATTCTTTGATAGTACCTGCGTTTATTTGTGAAAAAAACGGAAATTTGGCGAAAATTATGAAAATTTCGCAATTTTCCAACTTTGAATTTTTATGCAATTAAATCACAGAGATATGTCACACGAAATACTTAATAAGTAACATTTCCCACATGTCTACTTTACATCAGCACAATTTTGGAACCAAAATTTTTTTTTGTTAGGGAGTTATAAGGGTTAAAAGTTGACCAGCAATTTCTCATTTCTACAACACCATTTTATTTTAGGGACCACATCTCATTTGAAGTCATTTTGAGGGGTCTATATGATAGAAAATACCCAAGTGTGACACCATTCTAAAAACTACACCCCTCAAGGTGCTCAAAACCATATTCAAGAAGTTTATTAACCCTTCTGGTGCTTCACAGGAATTTTTTCAATGTTTAAATAAAAATGAACATTTAACTTTTTTTCACAAAAAATTTAATTCAGCTCCAATTTGTTTTATTTTACCAAGGGTAACAGGAGAAAATGGACCCCAAACATTGTTGTACAATTTGTCCTGAGTATGCCAATACCCCACATGTGGGGGTAAACCACTGTTTGGGCGCATGGCAGAGCTCGGAAGCGAAGGAGTGCCATTTGACTTTTCAATGCAAAATTGACTGGAATTGAGATGGGACGCCATGTTTCGTTTGGAGAGCCCCTGATGTGGCTAAACATTGAAACCCCCCACAAGTGACACCATTTTGGAAAGTAGACCCCCTAAGGAGCTTATCTAGAGGTGTGGTGAGCACTTTGACCCAACAAGTGCTTCACAGAAGTTTATAATGTAGAACCGTAAAAATAAAAAATCATATTTTTTCACAAAAATTATCTTTTCGCCCCCAATTTTTTATTTTCCCAAGGGTAAGAGAAGAAATTGTACCCCAATAGTTGTTGTGCAATTTGTCCTGAGTACGCTGATAGCCCATATGTGGGGGTAAACCACTGTTTGGGCGGATGGGAGAGCTCGGAAGGGAAGGAGCGCCGTTTGACTTTTCAATGCAAAATTGACAGGAATTGAGATGGGACGTCATGTTGCGTTTGAAGAGCCACTGATGTGCCTAAACATTGAAACCCCCCACAAGTGACACCATTTTGGAAAGTAGACCCCCTAAGGAACTTATCTAGAGGTGTGGTGAGCACTTTGACCCACCAAGTGCTTCACAGAAGTTTATAATGCAGAGCCGTAAAAATAAAACAACATTTTTTTCCCACAAAAATTATTTTTTAGCCCCCAGTTTTGTATTTTCCCGAGGGTAACAGGAGAAATTCGACCCCACAATTTGTTGTCCAATTTGTCCTGAGTGCGCTGATACCCCATATGTGGGGGGGAACCACTGTTTGGGCGCATGGGAGGGCTCGGAAGGGAAGGAGCTCCATTTGGAATGAGGACTTAGATGGAATGGTCTGCAGGTGTCACATTGCATTTGCAGAGCCCCTAATGTACCTAAACAGTAGAAACCTCCCACAAGTGACACCATTTTGGAAACTAGACCCCCTAAGGAACTCATCTAGATGTGTTGTGATAGCTTTGAACCCCCAAGTGTTTCACTACAGTTTGTAACGCAGAGCCGTGAAAATTAAAAAAAAAAATCTTTCCCCCCAAAATTATTTTTTAGCCCCCAGTTTTGTATGTTCCCGAGGGTAAGAGGAGAAATTCGACCCCAAAAGTTGTTGTCCAATTTGTCCTGAGTACGCTGATACCCCGTATGTTGGGGGAAACCACCGTTTGAGCGCATGGCAGAGCTCGGAAGGGAAGGAGCGCCATTTGGAATGCAGACTTAGATGGAATGGTCTGCAGACGTCACATTGCGTTTGCAGAACCCCTAATGTACCTAAACAGTAGAAACCCCCCACAAGTGACCCCATATTGGAAACTAGACCCCCCAGGGAACTAATCTAGATGTGTTGTGAGAACTTTGAATCCCCAAGTGTTTCACTACAGTTTATAACGCAGAGCCGTGAAAATAAAAAATCTTTTTTTTTCCCACAAAAAATATGTTTTAGCCCCGAGTTTTGTATTTTCCCAAGGGTAGCAGGAGAAATTGGACCCCAGAAGTTGTTGTCCTATTTGTCCTGAGTACGCTGATACCCCATATGTTGGGGTAAACCCCTGTTTGGGCACACGGGAGAGCTCGGAAGGGAAGAAGCACTGTTTTACTTTTTCAACGCAGAATTGGCTGGAATTGAGATCGGACGCCATGTCGCGTTTGGAGAGCCCCTGATGTGCCTAAACAGTGGAAACCCCCCAATTATAACTGAAACCCTAATCCAAACACATCCCTAACCCTAATCCCAACAGTAACCCTAACCACACCTCTAACCCTGACACACCCCTAACCCTAATCCCAACCCTATTCCCAACCGTAAATGTAATCTAAACCCTAACTGTAACTTTAGCCCCAACCCAAACTGTAGCCCTAGCCCTAACCCTAGCCCTAACCCTAATCCTAACCCTAGCCCTAACCCTAACCCTAACCCTATCCCTAACCCTAACCCTAGCCCTAGCCCTAGCCCTAACCCTAGCCCTAACCCTAACCCTAGCCCTAACCCTAACCCTAGCCCTAGCCCTAACCCTAACCCTAGCCCTAACCCTAGCCCTAACCCTAGCCCTAACCCTAACCCTAACCCTAGCCCTAACCCTAGCCCTAACCCTAGCCCTAACCCTAGCCCTAACCCTAGCCCTAACCCTAATGGGAAAATGGAAATAAATACATTTTTTAAATTTTTCCCTAACTAAGGGGGTGATGAAGGGGGGTTTGATTTACTTTTATAGCGGGTTTTTTAGCGGATTTTTATGATTGGCAGCCGTCACACACTGAAAGACGCTTTTTATTGCAAAAAATATTTTTTGCGTTACCACATTTTGAGAGCTATAGTTTTTCTATATTTTGGTCCACAGAGTCATGTGAGGTCTTGTTTTTTGCGGGACGAGTTGATGTTTTTATTGGTAACATTTTCGGGCACGTGACATTTTTTGATCGCTTTTTATTCCGATTTTTGTGAGGCAGAATGACCAAAAACCAGCTATTCATGAAGTTCTTTTGGGGGAGGCGTTTATACCGTTCCGCGTTTGGTAAAATTGATGAAGCAGTTTTATTCTTCGGGTCAGTACGATTACAGCGACACCTCATTTATATCATTTTTTTATGTTTTGGCGCTTTTATACGATAAAAACTATTTTATAGAAAAAATAATTATTTTTGCATCGCTTTATTCTCAGGACTATAACTTTTTTATTTTTTTGCTGATGATGCTGTATGGCGGCTAGTTTTTTTGCGGGACAATATGACGCTTTCAGCGGTACCATGGTTAGTTATATCTGTCTTTTTGATCGCGTGTTATTCCACTTTTTGTTCGGCGGTATGATAATAAAGCGTTGTTTTTTGCCTCGTTTTTTTTTTTTTTATCTTACGGTGTTTACTGAAGGGGTTAACTAGTGGGCCAGTTTTATAGGTCGGGCCGTTACGGACGCGGTGATACTAAATATGTGTACTTTTATTGTTTTTTTTTTATTTAGATAAAGAAATGTATTTATGGGAATAATATATATTTTTTTTTTTCATTATTTTGGAATATTTTTTTTTATTTTTTTTTACACATTTGAAATTTTTTTTTTTACTTTTTTACTTTGTCCCAGGGGGGGACATCACAGATCAGTGATCTGACAGTTTGCACAGCACTCTGTCAGATCACTGATCTGACATGCAGCGCTGCAGGCTTCACAGTGCCTGCTCTGAGCAGGCTCTGTGAAGCCACCTCCCTCCCTGCAGGACCCGGATCCGCGGCCATCTTGGATCCGGGGCTGGAGGGAGCAAGGAGGGAGGTGAGACCCTCGCAGCAACGCGATCACATTGCGTTGCTGCGGGGGGCTCAGGGAAGCCCGCAGGGAGCCCCCTCCCTGCGCGGTGCTTCCCTGCACCGCCGGCACATCGCGATCATCTTTGATCGCGGTGTGCCGGGGGTTAATGTGCCGGGGGCGGTCCGTGACCGCTCCTGGCACATAGTGCCGGATGTCAGCTGCGATAAACAGCTGACACCCGGCCGCGATCGGCGGCGCTCCCCCCGTGAGCGCTGCCGATCGCATATGACGTACTATTGCGTCCTTGGGAAGTAAAGCCCACCCCACATGGACGCAATAGTACGTCTAATGGCAGAAAGGGGTTAATAAACTCCTGGGTTGCTTTGGCTTTATGTTTTGGGTCATTGTCCATCTGTAGTATGAAACGGCGACCAATCAGTTTGGCTGCATTTGGCTGGATCTGAGCACACAACATGGCTCTGAATACCTCAGAATTCATTCGGCTGCTTCTGTCCTGTGTCACATCATCAATAAACACTAGTGACCCAGTGCCACTGGCAGCCATGCATGCCCAAGCCATCACATTGCCTCCGCTGTGTTTTACAGATGATGTGGTACGCTTTGAATCATGAGCTGTACCACGCCTTTGCCATACTTTTCTCTTTCCATCATTCTGGTAGAGGTTGATCTTGGTGTCATCTGTCCAAAGAATGTTCTTCCAGAACTGTGTTGGCTTTTTTAGATGCTTTTTAGCAAAGTCCAGTCTAGCCTTTTTATTCTTGATGCTTATGAGTGGCTTGCACCGTGCAGTGAACCCTCTGTATTTACTTTCATGCAGTCTTCTCTTTATGGTAGATTTGGATATTGATACGCCGACCTCCTGGAGTGAGTTGTTCACTTGGTTGGCTGTTGTGAAGGGGTTTCTCTTCACCATGGAGATTATTCTGCGATCATCCACCACCGTTGCCTTCCGTGGGCGCCCAGGTCTTTTTGCATTGATGAGTTCACCAGTGCTTTCTTTCTTTCTCAGCATGTACCAAACTGTAGATTTTGCCACTCTTAATATTGAAACCAGGGATTCAAGCTTCAGGAGGCTAATTTGCATATTCCAGGTGCCTTCTGGGAGAAGCGAAGTCTCCCTAAGCTAGAAGATCGTTGGGTACAGCCGGGACCAGCTGCTTCGAAAGCATCACCAAACCAGGGATTCAAGCTTCAGGAGGCTAATTTGCATATTCCAGGTGCCTTCTGGGAGAAGCGAAGTCTCCCTAAGCTAGAAGATCGTTGGGTACAGCCGGGACCAGCTGCTTCGAAAGCATCACCAAACCAGGGATTCAAGCTTCAGGAGGCTAATTTGCATATTCCAGGTGCCTTCTGGGAGAAGCGAAGTCTCCCTAAGCTAGAAGATCGTTGGGTACAGCCGGGACCAGCTGCTTCGAAAGCATCACCAAACCAGAATTTTTGCCTGTAGGACATTATTGCAAGAGAGCTTGGCTGAGTAGATTACACAAGAAGGAAAACACACAGCAAGTCAGCAGGATCTAGGAGCAACATGGCAGATGTGACAACCTACATGGTGAGCTGCAGCATGTGCTACATGTTCACAGATCGACCAGAAGAAGAATCCAATTTCACCTGTCAGAAGTGTAGACTAGTGGCCCTTTTAGAAGAAAAGGTGCGGGGTCTGGAAGAAAGAATAGCAACTTTGAAACTCATCAAAGAGAATGAAGACTTTCTAGACAGAACAGAAGCATCTCTACTGGTCACAGAAGGTGCAAAAAGTGTCAGAGAACCTCCAAAAGCAGATGAGTGGAAGCATGTGACCAAAAGAAGCAAGAAGACCATGGAGAAATCACCAACCACACAACTGAAGAACCGATATCAAATCTTTGTAGAGGATGAAGATGGCACACCTAAGAATGAAGCAATACCAGCAAGCAAAAAAGAAAAGGGCACACAGCAACAAGTGACAGCAAAAAGTACAGCCAAGAAGCAACGAAGAGTGGTGGTGGTGGGAGACTCACTACTGAGAGGCACCGAAGCAGCCATCTGCAGACCGGACATAACTGCAAGAGAAGTATGCTGCCTTCCAGGTGCGATGATCAAGGATGTGACCGATAGGATACCAAAGCTCTTCAGCTCCAAGGACGTCCACCCATTTCTTCTGATACATGTTGGCACCAATGACACGGCAAGGAAGGACCTACCGACAATCTGCAAGGACTTTGAAGAGTTGGGGAAGAAAGTAAAGGAACTGGATGCACAGGTAGTTTTTTCTTCTATCCTTCCAGTAGACGGGCATGGCACCAGGAGATGGAACAGGATCCTTGATGCAAACAACTGGCTAAGACGATGGTGCAGACAACAAGGATTTGGATTCCTGGACCACGGTGTGAATTACTGGTATGATGGACTCCTCGCCAGAGACGGACTACACCTCAACAAACCTGGGAAACACACATTCGCCAGAAGACTCGCTACACTCATCAGGAGGGCGTTAAACTAGAAGAAGAGGGGACGGGAAGAAAAACATTAGACTCGAACAAAGACGACCCAGGAAAACATACTCAGAAGGGAGGTAAGAACATTTCTAAAACAATCCACAGTGAGGAGATTGGAACAAAACAAAATCCTCTAAACTGCATGCTCGCAAACGCCAGAAGCCTGACAAACAAGATGGAAGAACTAGAAGCAGAAATATCTACAGGTAACTTTGACATAGTGGGAATAACCGAGACATGGTTAGATGAAAGCTATGACTGGGCAGTTAACTTACAGGGTTACAGTCTGTTTAGAAAGGATCGTAAAAATCGGAGAGGAGGAGGGGTTTGTCTCTATGTAAAGTCTTGTCTAAAATCCACTTTAAGGGAGGATATTAGCGAAGGGAATGAGGATGTCGAGTCCATATGGGTTGAAATTCATGGAGGGAAAAATGGTAACAAAATTCTCATTGGGGTCTGTTACAAACCCCCAAATATAACAGAAAGCATGGAAAGTCTACTTCTAAAGCAGATAGATGAAGCTGCAACCCATAATGAGGTCCTGGTTATGGGGGACTTTAACTACCCGGATATTAACTGGGAAACAGAAACCTGTGAAACCCATAAAGGCAACAGGTTTCTGCTAATAACCAAGAAAAATTATCTTTCACAATTGGTGCAGAATCCAACCAGAGGAGCAGCACTTTTAGACCTAATACTATCTAATAGACCTGACAGAATAACAAATCTGCAGGTGGTTGGGCATTTAGGAAATAGCGACCACAATATTGTGCAGTTTCACCTGTCTTTCACTAGGGGGACTTGTCAGGGAGTCACAAAAACATTGAACTTTAGGAAGGCAAAGTTTGAACAGCTTAGAGATGCCCTTAATCTGGTAGACTGGGACAATATCCTCAGAAATGAGAATACAGATAATAAATGGGAAATGTTTAAGAACATCCTAAATAGGCAGTGTAAGCGGTTTATACCTTGTGGGAATAAAAGGACTAGAAATAGGAAAAACCCAATGTGGCTAAACAAAGAAGTAAGACAGGCAATTAACAGTAAAAAGAAAGCATTTGCACTACTAAAGCAGGATGGCACCATTGAAGCTCTAAAAAACTATAGGGAGAAAAATACTTTATCTAAAAAACTAATTAAAGCTGCCAAAAAGGAAACAGAGAAGCACATTGCTAAGGAGAGTAAAACTAATCCCAAACTGTTCTTCAACTATATCAATAGTAAAAGAATAAAAACTGAAAATGTAGGCCCCTTAAAAAATAGTGAGGAAAGAATGGTTGTAGATGACGAGGAAAAAGCTAACATATTAAACACCTTCTTCTCCACGGTATTCACGGTGGAAAATGAAATGCTAGGTGAAATCCCAAGAAACAATGAAAACCCTATATTAAGGGTCACCAATCTAACCCAAGAAGAGGTGCGAAACCGGCTAAATAAGATTAAAATAGATAAATCTCCGGGTCCGGATGGCATACACCCACGAGTACTAAGAGAACTAAGTAATGTAATAGATAAACCATTATTTCTTATTTTTAGTGACTCTATAGCGACAGGGTCTGTTCCGCAGGACTGGCGCATAGCAAATGTGGTGCCAATATTCAAAAAGGGCTCTAAAAGTGAACCTGGAAATTATAGGCCAGTAAGTCTAACCTCTATTGTTGGTAAAATATTTGAAGGGTTTCTGAGGGATGTTATTCTGGATTATCTCAATGAGAATAACTGTTTAACTCCATATCAGCATGGGTTTATGAGAAATCGCTCCTGTCAAACCAATCTAATCAGTTTTTATGAAGAGGTAAGCTATAGACTGGACCAAGGTGAGTCATTGGACGTGGTATATCTCGATTTTTCCAAAGCGTTTGATACCGTGCCGCACAAGAGGTTGGTACACAAAATGAGAATGCTTGGTCTGGGGGAAAATGTGTGTAAATGGGTTAGTAACTGGCTTAGTGATAGAAAGCAGAGGGTGGTTATAAATGGTATAGTCTCTAACTGGGTCGCTGTGACCAGTGGGGTACCGCAGGGGTCAGTATTGGGACCTGTTCTCTTCAACATATTCATTAATGATCTGGTAGAAGGTTTACACAGTAAAATATCGATATTTGCAGATGATACAAAACTATGTAAAGCAGTTAATACAAGAGAAGATAGTATTCTGCTACAGATGGATCTGGATAAGTTGGAAACTTGGGCTGAAAGGTGGCAGATGAGGTTTAACAATGATAAATGTAAGGTTATACACATGGGAAGAGGGAATCAATATCACCATTACACACTGAACGGGAAACCACTGGGTAAATCTGACAGGGAGAAGGACTTGGGGATCCTAGTTAATGATAAACTTACCTGGAGCAGCCAGTGCCAGGCAGCAGCTGCCAAGGCAAACAGGATCATGGGGTGCATTAAAAGAGGTCTGGATACACATGATGAGAGCATTATACTGCCTCTGTACAAATCCCTAGTTAGACCGCACATGGAGTACTGTGTCCAGTTTTGGGCACCGGTGCTCAGGAAGGATATAATGGAACTAGAGAGAGTACAAAGGAGGGCAACAAAATTAATAAAGGGGATGGGAGAACTACAATACCCAGATAGATTAGCGAAATTAGGATTATTTAGTCTAGAAAAAAGACGACTGAGGGGCGATCTAATAACCATGTATAAGTATATAAGGGGACAATACAAATATCTCGCTGAGGATCTGTTTATACCAAGGAAGGTGACGGGCACAAGGGGGCATTCTTTGCGTGTGGAGGAGAGAAGGTTTTTCCACCAACATAGAAGAGGATTCTTTACTGTTAGGGCAGTGAGAATCTGGAATTGCTTGCCTGAGGAGGTGGTGATGGCGAACTCAGTCGAGGGGTTCAAGAGAGGCCTGGATGTCTTCCTGGAGCAGAACAATATTGTATCATACAATTATTAGGTTCTGTAGAAGGACGTAGATCTGGGTATTTATTATGATGGAATATAGGCTGAACTGGATGGACAAATGTCTTTTTTCGGCCTTACTAACTATGTTACTATGTTACTATGTTACTATTGTAGCAATTTATCGGATGGGTTTTTTCTGTTTTCGCAGCGTAAGGATGGCTTGTTTCACCTGCATGGAGAGCTCCTTTGACCGCATGTTTACTTCACAGCAAAACCTTCCAAATGCAAGCACCACACCTCAAATCAACTCCAGGCCTTTTATCTGCTTAATTGAGAATGACATAACGAAGGGATTGCCCACACCTGTCCATGAAATAGCCTTGGAGTCAATTGTCCAATTACTTTTGGTCCCTTTAAAAACAGGGTGGCACATGTTAAGGAGCTGAAACTCCTAAACCCTTCATCGAATTTTAATGTGGATACCCTCAAATGAAAGCTGAAAGTCTGATCTTCAACTGCATCTGAATTGTTTTGTTTAAAATTCATTGTGGTAATGTCTATAACCAAAATTAGAAAAATGTTGTCTTTGTCCAAATATATATGGACCTAACTGTAAATGAGGTATCGCTGTAATCGTACTGACCTGAAGAATAAAACTGCTTTATCCATTTTACCACACGTGGAACGGTATAAACGCCCCCCCTAAAAGAAATTCAGGAATTGCTGGTTTTTGTTCATTCCGCCTCCCAAAAATCGGAATAAAAAGCGATCAAAAAATGTCATCTGCCCGAAAATGTTACCAATAAAAACGTCAACTCGTCCCGCAAAAAACAAGATCTCACATGACTCTGTGGGCCAAAATATGGATAAATTATAGCTCTCAAAATGTGGTGATGCAAAAACTATTTTTTGCAATAAAAAGCGTCTTTTAGTGTGTGACAGCTGCCAACCCTAAAAATCCGCCAAAAAAACGCTATAAAAGTAAATCAAACCCCCCTTCATCACCCCCTTAGTTAGGGAAAAATAATAAAATGTAAAAAAATGTATTTATTTCCATTTTCCCATTAGGGCTAGGGTTAGGGCTAGGGTTAGGGCTAGGGTTAGAGTTAGGGTTAGGGTTGGGGTTAGGGTTTCAGTTATAATTGGGGGTTTCCACTGTTTAGGCACATCAGGGGCTCTCCAAACGCGACATGGCGTCCGATCTCAATTCCAGCCAATTCTGCTTTGAAAAAGTAAAACAGTGCTACTTCCCTTCCGAGTTCTCCTGTGTGCCCAAACAGTGGTTCCCCCCAACATATGGGGTATCAGCGTTCTCAGGACAAGTTGGACAACAACTTTTGGGGTCCAATTTGTCCTGTTACCCTTGGGAAAATAAAAACATAGGGGATAAAATATCATTTTCGTGGAATAAAAAATATTTTTTATTTTCACGGCTCTGCGTTATAAACTGTAGTGAAACACTTGTTGGTTCAAAGCTCTCACAACACATCTAGATGAGTTCCCTGGGGGGTCTAGTTTCCAATATGGGGTCACTTGTGGGGGGTTTCTACTGTTTAGGTACATCAGGGGCTCTGCAAATGCAACATGATGCCTGCAGACCAATCCATCTAAGTCTGCATTTCAAATGGCGCTCCTTCCCTTCCGAGCTCTGCCGTGCACCCAAACAGTGGTTCCCCCCAACATATGGGGTATTAGCGTTCTCAGGACAAGTTGTACAACAACTTTTGGGGTCTAATTTGTCCTCTTACCCTTGGGAAAATAAAAACGTGGGGGCTAAAATATCATTTTCGTGGAAAAAAATTTTTTTTTATTTTCACGGCTCTGCATTATAAACTGTAGTGAAACACTTGTTGGTTCAAAACTCTCACAACACATCTAGATAAGTTCCTTGGGGGGTCTAGTTTCCAATATGGGGTCACTTGTGGTGGGTTTCTACTGTTTAGGTACATCAGGGGCTCTGCAAATGCAACATGACACCTGCAGTCCATTCCATCTAAGTCTGCATTTCAAACGGTGCTCCTTCCCTTCCGAGCTCTGCCATGCACTCAAACGGTGGTCCCCCCCCCACATGTGGGGTATCAGCGTACTCAGGGCAAATTGGACAATAACATTTGTGGTCCAATTTCTCCTGTTACCCTTGGGAAAAAAAAATTGCGGGCTAAACATCATTTTGTGGAAAGAAAAAATGATTTTTTAATTTTCACAATGCTACATTCTAAACTTTAGTGAAACAATTGGGGGTTAAAAGTGCTCACCACACATCTAGATAAGTTCCTTAGGGGGTCTTCTTTCCAAAATGGGGTCACTTGTGGGGGGTTTCCACTGTTAAGGCACGTCAGGGGCTCTCCAAATGCGACATGGCGTCTGATCTCAATTCCAGCCAATTTTGCATTGAAAAGTAAAATGGCACTCCTTCCCTTCCGAGCTCTGCCATGCGCTCAAACAGTGGTTTATCCCCATATATGAAGTATCGGCGTACTCAGGCCAAATTGCACAACAACTTTTGGGGTCCAATTTATCCTGTTACCCTTGGGAAAATAAAAAATTTGGGGCAAAAAGATCATTTTTTGTGAAAATTAATATACATTTTTTTTTACGGCTCTACATTATAAACTTCTGTGAAGCACTTGGAGGTTCAAAGTGCTCACCACACATCTAGATTAGTTCCTTAGGGGTTCTACTTACCAAAATGGTGTCACTTGTGGGGGTTTCCACTGTTTAGGCACATCAGGGGCTCTCCAATCGTGACATGGGCTCCGATCTCAATTCCAGCAAATCTTGCATTGAAAAGTCAAATGGCGCTCCTTCCCTTCCGAGCTCTGCCATGTGCCCAAACAGTGGTTTGCCCCCACATATGGGGTATCGGCGTACTCAGGACAAATTGTACAACGACTTTTGTGGTCCAATTTCTCCTGTTACCCTTGGTAAAATGAAACAAATTGGACCTGAATAAAAATTTTGTGAAAAAAAAGTTAAATGTTCAATTTTTTTAAACATTCAAAAAATTCCTGTGAAGCACCTGAAGGGTTAATAAACTTTTTGAATGTGGTTTTGAGTACCTTGAGGGGTGCAGTTTTTAGAATGGTGTCACTTTTGGGCATTTTCTGTCATATAGACCCCTCAAAGTCACTTCAAGTGTGAGGTGGTCCGTAAAAAAATGGTTTTGCAAATTTTGTTGCAAAAATGAGAAATCGCTGGTCAACTTTTAACCCTTATAACGTCCTAACAAAAAAAAATTATGTTTCCAAAATTGTGCTGATGTAAAGCAGACATGTGGGAAATGTTGTTTATTAACTATATTATGTGATATAACTCTCTAATTTAAGGGCATAAAAACTAAGAGTTTGAAAATTGCTAAATTTTCATAATTTCCGACAAATTTTTGTTTTTTTCACAAATAAATGCAAGTCATATCGAAGAAGTTTTACCACTATCATGAAGTACAATATGTCACGAGAAAACAGTGTCAGAATCAACAGGATCCGTTGAAGCGTTTCAGAGTTATGACCTCATAAAGTGACAGTGGTCAGAATTGTAAAAATTGGCCCTGTCACTTAGGTGAAAACAGGCTTTGGGGTGAAGGGGTTAATCCGCTGCTTGACATCTGTATAACAAATTCAGTTATTTACCGTTTAAGCATATATTGTGAAAATGTACACTCTGAGCACTCAACAATAAGACAGTGCACTGCGTGTACATGGAGTATATACTGTGATATATATATATATATATATATATATATATATATATATGTTGGGAAAAACCAGGTACCCGTGATTTATTGTAAATTTGGCGGGAGGCGGATGTAAGATCGTATTCCTGAGAGGACCACGTGTCACAGGCACAGTATAACCCCATGTAGGCCCATTACAGATAAGGGAGGGAGTGGTATAGTTGTGGGATAGTCTGATTCCTGCCTGTGAAGCTGGCACTTGGGGTCTCTCAGGCTGCATAACTTGTATTCTGTGAGTTGTGGCTGTTGTGGCCCATATTGTGTTGGGAGTGAAAATTCTGTCATTTTTTGCATAAGTTATAAAGAAAAGTTGGTTTAACATCATATTGTGCCCTGAGTAATTCATAGCAACGCCGTATTCTGTTCTCGAGCAGCGACCGGCATAGCGGTCGTTACACAGGAAACATGCACAGCCAGCAAATAACACAGAGCTTACAGCCCACAGTAAGCAGAGGACAAAAAGGTCACTGCACGGCCTGGGGTGGTGAGTATGTCAGTGTCCCAGTATGGTGGGGGATGTAAAGCAATACAGGGACACAAGCAGTGGTGTTACAGAGGTCCAGAGCATTTATTAACAAATTAGAATGTTTTTTAATTGAACCTAAAAAGTTTTCAGTTGGTAAATATTAAGAGATATTAAAGAGGTATCCCAGTTTCTGAACATACAGTAGTGCTTTAAAGTTTGGGATCCTTTCAAAACTTTCCATATTTCTGTATGTATTTGATCTAAAACTATATCAGACTTTCACACAAGTCCTTAGAGTAGAAAAAAATAACCACATCAAAGAAATGAATAAAAAAAATTAGACTTTGAATAATTTTCCTCAATAACAAATGAGAAGATCACATGTCTGTTAGTGTCAAAAGTATGTGAACCTCTAGGATTAGCAGAAGTTAGCACCAATTAGAGTTTGGTGTTTTAATCAGTGGGATGACAATCAGGCATGAGTGGGATACCTTTTATATGAAAAGAACAGTGATCTATCAAAGTATGATGTTTACTACACGTGTTTATGGAAGTGCATCATGCCAAGAACAAAGGAGATTTCTTTGGACCTCAGAAGAAGAGTATTTGATACTTAACAAGCTGGAAAAGGTTACAAAACTATATTTAAAAAGTTTGGACTCCACTAATCCACGGTCAGATAGAATGTGTACAAATGGAGGAACTCCTCCATTATTACCCTGCCTAGGTATAGTCAACCAACAAAGATCACTCCAGGAGTAAGGCGTAAAATAGTTTGGTTGTTCAGAAAAGAACTGAAGGTGACCTTTAAGCAACTAAAGGCCCCTGTCACATTAGGTTATGTTAATGTTCATGAGTCCACCATCGGGAGGACACTGAACAACATTGATGTACATGGCAGGATTGCAAGGAGAAAGGTACTCCTCTCCCAAAAGAATGTTGTCATGTCTACAGTGTGCTAAAAATCATATAGACACACCAAAACGTTAATGGAACAATGTTTTGTGGACGGAAGAGACCAAAATAGAGGTTTTTTTGTTGAAATGTTATGTTTTGGCGAAAAAAAACCCACTAAAGTACTGAAAAAAAATCATACATATTTGAAACATGGTAGTGGTAGTATCATGGATGGGGCCTATTTTGCCATTACAGCTTGCCATCATTGATGAAAAAATATGAATTCTGACAGAAAATTCTAAAGGAAACTGATAGCACATCTGTTGATGAGCTAAATCTCAAGAGAAATAGGGCCATTAACAATGACCCAAAGCACACAGGTCATTCTGCAAAAGAAGCCTTAAAGAAGATTAATGTTAAAGTTTTGGAAAGGCCAAGTAAAAGTCCTAACTGTAAACCGATAAATGTTCTGGAAGGACCTGAAACGAGCAGCTCTTGGGAAAAAACCCACCATCATAATGGAGTTGAAGCTGTTATGTAGAGAGAAATGGGCTAAAATTTTTCCAAGGCGATGTGCAGAAATAATCAGCAACTGTTGAAAGCCTGCAGATGCAGTTATTGATGCACATGGAAGTCACACCACATGCAAAAAAGAAAAAAATTAGTCCAATATTTTTGAATCATTTGCTTGATTTTGTTTTCTTTATGAAGTTTCAGATAGCGAAAATCTGATGTAGTTTTAGGCTAAATTTATCCAAGAACATGGAACATTCTGAAGGGTTCACAAAATTTCCAGCACCACTGTAAATGGGTTTTTATTGCATAATGGAAACTTTATAATTCTCTGATTTACTTTTTGTATCCACAATTTTCTTAAAATGTAAATGAGCTGTTAAGATCTACAGGCCAGAGTGAGGGTATGTGCACACGTCAGGATTTCTTGCAGAAATTTCCTGAAGAAAACCGGAAATTTTCTGCAAGAAATCCGCATTTTTTTTTTTTGCGTTTTTTTCCCCGTTTTTTTTTTTTGCGTTTTTTAGCATTTTGCAAGTGTAATTAGCTTGCAGAATGCTAAAGTTTTCCAAGCGATCTGTAGCATCGCTTGGAAGACTGACTGACAGGTTGGTCACACTTGTCAAACATAGTGTTTGACAAGTGTGACCAACTTTTTACTATAGATGCTGCCTATGCAGCATCAATAGTAAAAGATAGAATGTTTAAAAATAATAAAATAAAATAAAAAAAATTGTTATACTCACCCGCAGACAGCAGATCTCCTCAGTGGCGTTCGTTCCTTTAGATGGTGTGTGTGTGCAGGACCTTCGATGACATCGCGGTCACATGAGCGGTCACATTAGCGGTCGCGCGACCAATCACAGGACCGCGACGTCATCGCAGGTCCTTCACACAGACCATCTATAGGACCAGAAGCGGCAGCATGCACCGCTGAGAGGCGGGAAGACATCGAGGGTGAGTATATCACTATTTTTTATTTTAATTCTTTTTTTTGACCAATTATATGGTGCCCAGTCCATGGAGGAAAGTCTCCTTTCCTCCACCCTGGGTACCAACCGCACATAATCTGCTTACTTCCCGCATGGTGTGCATAGCCCCATGCGGAAAGTATGCAGATCAATGCATTCCTAGGTGTGTGGAATCCCCGCAATTCTGCATATTTAATGAACATGTTGCTTTTTTTCTGCGATGCGATTTTTTCGCGAAAAAAATGCAACATTTGCACAAAAAATGCGGAATGCCCTGCAAATAATAGGAGGCATATGTTAGCGTTTTTTTCGTGTTTTTGTCACGTTTTTATAGCGAAAAAACACGAAAAAAACGCGAAAAATCCTGAATGTGTGCACATGGCCTATGACCCACATGCACCTTTAAGACAGGTTAGAAGGGTTAATGCTAGTGACAGATTCTCTTTAACCCCCTTACGACCTATGATGTACCTATACGTCATAGGTCATCGCCTCCTTTCTGATGCAGGCTCCAACACTGTCAGCATCTTTTCAAGCACATGACAGGTGATTTGATCAGCTGTCATGTGCCCCTAACAGCAGCGAGTGGAATCGTGATTAACCCGCGGCTCTTAACATGTTAAATGTTGCTGTCAATCTCTGACAGCAACATTTAGCATGACCTCACGGGAAGCGCTTCACTAACCCCGCCCATTGGAGCCGCTGTCACATGATCCCGGGGTGCCGATGGATTGGCATGACAACCGGGGGTCTGCAGGAGACCCCCGTGCTTGTCATTCCTGATCTGCTATGAGTGCCGCCCCATGGCCAGAATTTATAGCAGATGATCATTTCTGCTATACATAGCAGGGCCGAGCACTGCTACGTATAGCACAAGTGATCAGATAATTGCAGCTTCAAGTTTTCTAAGGAGACTGTTGATGCACGTAAAAAGTGTAAAAAAAAAGTTTCACAAAATATTTAAAAAATATAAAAGTTCAAATCATCCCCTTTTTGACCCATTCAAATTACTGTAAATAAAAAATAAAAAATGCACATATTTGGTATTGCTGCATTCAGAATTGCCTGATCTATCAAAATATAAAAATAATTAATCCGATCAGCGTAACGAGAAAAAAAATAAAAATGCTAGAATTACTTTTTTTGGTCGCTGCAACATTGCAATGAAATGCAATAACAGGTGATCAATAAATTGTATCTACCCCAAATTGGTATAGATAAAAACATCAACTCGATGCGCAAAAAATAAGCCTTCACCAGCCCCAGATCACAAAAAATGGAGACGCTACAGGTCTCGGAAAATGGCGCCATTTTTTTTTAATAAACTTTGGATTTTGTTTTCATCAGTTAAATAAAAAGAACCTGTACATGTTTGGCATCTACGAACTCGTAATGACCTGGAGAATCATAATGGCTGGTCATGGCACTAGGAATTCTTTGCCATTTTCCAGTGCACTGTATGGTAAAACCAATGGTGTCTTTGAAAAGAGCAACTTATTTCTTCTTGCAAAAAACAAGCCCTCGCATCGCCATATTGATGGAAAAATAAAAAAGTTATGGCTCTGGGAAGAAGGGGAGCGAAAAACAAACATGGAAAAACGGAAAATCCCAAAGTGGTTAAGGTGTTAATAAATCTAGAATAAAGCAAAATTATTATTGTGTACTCTCAGGATGCTGGATGATTATGTATATATTGTCAAATAAAAAATAAAAAAAACACTTAAAGCCATAAAATATGTAAAAATATTTTAGGACAAAAATGTTTTACAATGAAGGTCTTGGAAGGTTGTACAAATACAGAACATAATTAAGGGGCATGTCTATATTAAAAATGTAATCAAGGTAGGGAATATAGTAAAATAAGTAAAAATGAAAACTTAAAATTTCACACAACGACATAATTGGTCGTAAAGTCTCCAAACGATATGAGAATAACAACTGGAAAGGACTGCGGTGCACATCAGTATGATCTCTACGTAGTCTTACACACAGTGCAATAACTGGCCAAGCATAGATGAATGAAGTTATTAATGCATGTATCTGGTATAAATAGCATAGTTAGGCGGCCGTGTCATGTAAATCTGCAAAGGTTGTAGGGAAAACCTTTCCTGCTTTATCCACAAGTTACAACTTGTCAGTGAAATATGCCATATTGTATCTATTATATCAGGAATGTATATTTATACATATATATATATATATATATATATATATATATATATATATATATATATATATATAGTACATTTCATTATGAGCAACGAATGAAAGTACTTACAATTGCAAATAGAGAAGAGAGCTGTTCTGTGCGGTTGAAAGAAGATTTTCTGATGTTTGGAACAGACGGGAACTTCCCTGTTTTTTCACTTTTCCACTTCTGGTTTAGTGACGAAAAAAAAAAAAGAGAAGAGCTATAGAAAATCCCTCCCCCTCTTGGTATGTGTGCATAAGGTAAAGCCAACCATATAAAGAGAAGAAACAAATTTAAGTGAATTTAATCACATAAATAATTTAGCTCTATCACTTTCAGGCAGATTGCAGCTGGGTTCACAAGTGGCAAAAATGGGTGCCAAACTTTTGTAATTCTGCTGCAAAATTCACGTGTGAGGCTTCATTCAGATGTCTGCTTTACCGTGTTATCACAGCATAGCCCTCAGTCAATTCAACTTTAGGGACATCTATCTGTCTACTTAAGACTATCACGGATTTGGATCATTTTAGCCTCTTAATCGTTTTCAGAGTGCCTCTCTTAATAAATAATAAAAATAAGTATTGGTTAAACAAATCTCAAACTCAACTGAAAAAAAAATTATTTGGAAAGATAGGAGACTAAGAGTTGAGAACAAAACAATACAGAAAAAGAATATTAATGGGGGACTGGGTGTCACGAATATATCAAGTTATTATTTGTCAAATCTAATAAAACAGAACCACAATTAGGTCATATTCAATGAAACTACACGCTGTATATTAATAGAAAAATCCTTAAAAAAATATTCCTTTAAAATGTTTCAATTTTGGTTCTTTTGATAGTATCAACTTACCTTCTCCGAATTCACCATCCATGAACGCTACTATCTATGCCTAAAAATTCTTATATACATATTTAAAATCATCTCTATTTAGTATCATGACCAACATTCCAATAGAAATCCTTGAAAGACAGTAGCTATCCCTTACAAAAGTCTGAGGGATTGGAAAGAGGCATAAAATTCATATCAAACCTCTTCCTAGACAAAAATAAAGAAATCACTTCATCTTGCAGGAAACTTATAAACTAAATGGTTGTGAATTAATATAGCTCCCAACTTTGAATGATAAGAAAGAGGAGACACGCTACCCGAGCTGCTGGAATTTTGCATTGTGTTTAGGCACTTATTCAGTGGCCCGTCAAGGCTTACATCCGAATCCCGGGACCATAGACTATAATGGTGCCGACAAGTGATAGGCAAGTGTGCGGGGCACTGCTCGATACTTGATCGGGTCTCCTGGGTGCTCGAGCACCATGTCCGAGTCCCAGCCTCACATATTAATTGCCTGTTAGACAGCCAATGAACATGCGGAGATTGCACATTGTCAGGAAGATGGGAATTATTTTTCCATTATGCTGTGGGACCAAGTCCTGCTTGCAGCCCCTCGCACTGCTGCCACCCCCTCTTCCTCCCTCTTTGTGAATTTCTACTCCCCCCCATCCCTTCAACCAAATGGTCATTTTGGAATGTAAGTTTTATGGCTCTGTCAGCTAACAGAGCTAAATGTGTTTTCCCCACCAAGAATCTCTTTGTTTCCGAAGCAGAATACTCAAAGTAAAAATAATAATAATAATCTTAATTTATATAGCGGCAACATATTCCACAGCGCTTTACAGTTTAAATAATACACAGTAATCCTAAAAACATGAAAATTACATTTCCAGGATCTGGGCAATTGGGGCTACGCATGGCAGGGTTTTGCGGCATTTAAGGCCATCTGAAACCTGGAAAAGGAATTTCTGCCCACCAGTAAATTACAGACATACCGTGTTGGACTCTCAAGAATGGCATTATTTTTCCCCCTGTAATTTTACCAATGTCGATGGCCTGTGAGCTTCCAGGCCAAAGATATGGAAAAAAAAGGAGTTTTTGACAACTTTCCAAAATAGGTGTACCTCGCGAAAAACAGCAAGGTGGGAGTACCTAAGTTTATGGCCGAACCATAAAACAGGAACGTCCATTTTGGCAATCAGAGCCGGAGAGACAGCAGCTAAAACCATGCTGGTGTGCTGAATTGTAACACCCCGGTTGTTACAGTGTTGTTGCCTTCCTTTCAGGGAGGGTGATATCATGCGTGGAGGCAAAGAGGATTCTCTTTACCAGGTAAGCACACTCATGCAATACATTCTGAATCCAGGCCAGAAGGGGGAGCTCAGGACTCAGATTCAGGGGAGCGTCCCCCAGCTTTAAGTGTTCTGACCTGGAGGAGGAGTTAGATGAGACACTGAACAGAAAAGGAAGTCTGAGAGAGCAGACAGTGGAGCTGGCAGCAAGGATTGAGCTGCAGCTCCAGGAAAGACAGAGAACCTGAAAGGTTGTTGCATGCAGTAGAACATTGAGGAAAGGAGCGCAGGAGTGGAACAGGGCTCAGAGGGGAACTGTGACCGGGCACCCTCAGAGCCAGAGCGCAGAAACCGGGTACCGGGAGCCCGAGGCTTTTTGTTGTGAATTCTGCTCTTGGGTTCCCTCCAGTGGTTGTTGGTGGGAATGCAGTTGTCTCTGACTCGCAGTCCTGGCCAGGTGTATCGGATAATTACAATTCTGATTGGGATATTTAGGTGTGCAGGATCCTTTAGCCCCTGCCAGTTGTCAATGTTTCTCTGGAAGTGTTGGATCTCTGCCTGGCCTCTCCTGCTTATCTGCCAGTTCAGCAAAGATAAGTGTCTGTTTCTTTTCCTGTGGCACACATGCAGTGTGCTTATTTTCAGTACTGTTCGTTTGTTTTTCTTTTGTCCAGATTAGACTGTGTCTGTGTTTTCTCAGTCTGGTTGGTTTCACTGGAGTTGCAGATTTACGCTCCTACATCTTTTAGTAGATGTAGGAAGTTTTTTGTATATTCTGCTGTGGATTTTTTGAAGGGTTTTAATACTGACCGCACAGAACTCTGTCCTATCCTGTCCTATCTAGCTAGAGTGGCCTCCTGTGCTAAATCCTGTTTTTTCTGCCTGTGTATGTTTTTTCCTCTCCGACTCACCGCCAATATTTGTGGGGGGCTGTCTATCCTTTGGGGATTTTCTCTTAGGCAAGACAGTATTCCGATTTCCATCTTTAGGGGTATTTAGTCCTCCGGCTGTGACGAGGTGTCTAGGTGTGTTAGGTACACTCCACGGCTACTTCTAGTTGCGGTGTTAAGTTCAGGTTTGCGGTCAGTATAGTGGCCACTTTCTCCAGTGAAAGTTCTCTTGCAGCTCCAAGGTCACCAGATCATAACAGCTTTTGTGGGACTCTAAGACACGAAGTAGAACCGGAGGGCACTAGACTACACGTTAACCGCCCACGCCAAGCCTGAGGTACAGCAGTACTCTATGAGTCCGGGTCATGGTAGAGACCCTTTAAAAAGGCTTAAACTGCCTACCATGCAGGCAACTGTCCCAGGACAGGGGAGAGAGGATACCTTTCCAGCAAGCTACAAGCAGCAGGGACCTCACCATCTTAGCGCAAGTAGGATCACTTAAGGACCTCACCTGGGAGAGGGATCACATTTGCCTCCACCACCTGTGCCTGGTACCCTGGACTGTGGTCTGCTAACGATAGTAAACCAGGTAAAGACTTTACAACTTGTCTCCTCCACTTATTCATCAGCATACACCAGCTTTGCCACACACTTTGGGAGCCCTGGGGACCCCGCTTCCCTTTGAGAAGCGTCACCATCTAGCTGCCATATCATCACCCCAGAGGACCCCTTTAAGCGGTGTCGGTGCCTACTGACTGAGAACCACAGGTGGCGTCACGGCAGACTTTATCACAATTCCATTTAAAGACCTTCCCCTTTAATTGGGCACCCAGGGCCACTGACCGGGTCCAGCCACCATGACATCCCCTTTAAGAGCGACCACACCCGGTACCGAGTACTTCACTGCCCTGGTAGGGCGTTCCAGAATCATTCCTTTGGGAACTCTCCTCCCCTTTATCGACACGTCATACCTGTGACTGAGATTTAGTAAGTTTCGTAATGTTATCCCTTTTATTTTATAACTGTTTGTACATATTTGTATTTTGTTTCTTTTGGAATATCTTTTGTATTTTTGTAAACACTGCCTATTTTTTCTGGAGTAAACTTATAAATTTGCTAGCTTTGTTCTTTTTGCTGTATGATTGAACTTGTGGCAGCATACCATTCTGGTGTTATTGGGGGATCCTGGCAGTGACTGACAGAGATTTATATGTGTATCCTCGGCCTGAGACTGGTGATAACTAAACCACCCTCACTGCAGAGTGCCCTGATAACCAGTACGTGACAGGGCAGCCTCTCCGGTGACTACTTGTCCTAGGTGCAGTTCGTTGACTGACCTGAGGGTAAGGAGGCGCCAGTGAGCTATTACTGTGTAAGCTCCGTCAAAGATTGGTGACTGCGGGGTGATATCCATATCCCCCGGCTGTCTTGTGGGAATGGGTTTTCGTGACACATGTCATGCACTGTCATGACATAGCCATGATTGCTACTATCATTACTGTGATTGGCCGGGCGCATCGTTTTATG
This sequence comes from Ranitomeya imitator, assembly GCF_032444005.1. Taxonomy (NCBI): domain Eukaryota; kingdom Metazoa; phylum Chordata; class Amphibia; order Anura; family Dendrobatidae; genus Ranitomeya; species Ranitomeya imitator. The sequence continues at coordinate 528,424,524 of NC_091282.1, forward strand.
GGGTCTTATAAAAGATCTGGTGACATGATACTCAGCATAGTGTGCTAAGGAAGTAATTCAGGGACAGTTGTTATAGGATTGAGAGCGTAGTTTAGAGTAGGGATATAGTCAGGGTTTAATAACATTACTTTAGGAGTACTACTCCGTTAAAGCAACAATCCGTGTCAGGTCTAAATGTATTGCTTTCTGTAGTAAAACTGCTGTTACCTGCATTCAGTGGAAGGAAAGTTTAGGATTAGAGGCATCTAGGCAAGGTTTAATATTGCTATTGCAGTACTAGTAGACCACTGCTGTATCTCCGTTAAAACAACAGTCCTTTTTCAGGACTAAATATACCTATTTTGAGGACTATAGGATGCACCAAACCATTCTGGGGTGCAAAATGGGGAAAAAACATGTTAATGTTAAAATGGAGGTTCATCTTGTAGTCCGAATGTAGCTTACCAGGGGGGCAGTGGCGATGTAGTGGGCCACAAAAGGTAGGGTCACTGCTGCAGGAAGCCTGCAGCAGGAATGGGGCAATCCTACGGGCCCTGTGCTTGGAGGAGGGGGTGCAAGGTTACGAAACCTTGGCTTCAAGAAAATGTTAGCAGTGAGGCAATAGCGGAGTCTTCGCTCTGTACATTGATTTCCCAGAGGTGAGCTTCAGGAAAATGGCTGCCAGAGGTGGCGCATGAGCAGATTCAGACCTTAGCTCATCAGTCAATCATAATCCCAATATGCTGATGGAGTTAAAGAGGAAGCCCCCACACTCTGTTAACATTTGGATGCTGTAGTCACTATTGACAGTAGCATTTAAGGGGTTAAACGGCCATGATAGGTGCCAACAATGATCATTGCTGGTGCAGCAATTTTTCAGCTATAGTGTACAGCTGCTGGATTTTTACCTGTCTGGGGATGCAATTCTCTTACATCTCAGGTCAGTAAAAAGACGTATTGGTGGTCATTAAGGGGTTAAAGAAAATACGGACAATAGAAGAATGGTCATTTTCAACCTGTACCATACCAATATCAGAAAGAGCCTGACCAGTACCAGCCTTACCACCTTCAGCATGCTCAGGCACATGTAAAAAAAAGCTAGATGGGTCCAACGCCTGAGTCAACAATCGGTATCTGCTAGTTACACCACTGCCTCTTCCCCTGTGCTACATGCTTACTAATTCCCTGTCTATAATGGAGGCACAGATGCTTCCTTCCCTGCACCTGCCGTTGCACATTCGCAAGCAGCATAACATCACCTGTGCCCTAACTAACGCAGTCACAGGCAAGGTCCACTTAACGACCGACTCATGGACAAGTGCTAGTGGCCAGGAACACTACATTTTCCATACGGGACAAGGTTGGACCTTGGGATAAAATACGTGCTACCAATGTGGAGGATTGCCATCCCTGGTTCCATTAGGATTTCCTACACCTCCTACACCAGGTCCTGCACCCCCTCCTCCTTCTCATGCTACATCTCCAAGTTGTCATCAATATCAGTCGCAAGGTGGAATCACTGCAACACTGCCTCATTGAAGCGGCAAAAGGCACTGATGAAGCCAATTTGTTTAGGTGACAATCAGCACACCTCTGCAGAGTTGTTGAAAGGTATAACAGACCAGACAGCTCTGTGGCTCTCGCCACTGAACCTAAAACCAGGCATGGTCATGTGTGATAATGGATGTAACCTGGTGGTGGTTCTGAAACTTGGCAAGCTCGCACATGTATCATGCCTGACCCATGTACTTAACTTAGTGGTACAGCAGTTTCTGAAAACCTACCTAGATTTGAATGAGCTACTTGCGAAGGTAAACCGAGTGTGCGCCCATTTCCGCAAGTTAGGTACAGCTACCACCGACTGATGTACAATTTGACCATGCGCTGGAACTCCACATTACATACAGTATGTTGGCAAGGCTTTGTGAGCAGCAGAGGGTAGTAGTTGAATACCAGCTACAACATCACTTTTGAAATTCCGGTCAGTCATGGATGTCTGACATCTCTAAGGTTCTCCAAAACTTCGAGGAATCAACAAGATGGTGAGTGGCGATGACACCATAATTAGCGTGCCCATTCTGCTTTTGTTTCTACTTAAACGCTCACTACTACAGAAAGTACCATTGAAAGCTGAAAGGGAAGATACCCGAATGGATAATCACTGTCACGTGGACTTGCGATCAGCGACATGAGAGCGTCACTCTTCAAACCTTTAGAAGGCCATTATGCATTGCTCTCTCCAAATCTTTAGAGAGTCATTATAATCCAGCAAAAAAAGAAGAAAGCAGATGCACTCTGTTATGGCTGGCAATCAGGCAACACAGCGTGCAGTAATCAGCGCACATACAGAGATCTGGCAATAACCCAAAACAATAGGACGAGCTCTGAGACGTGGAATCTCTGTAGACTGCAGTACCTGATCTATCCTCACACAACTGGAAGCAGCAGTGGATTGCGCCTATCAACTACCTATGCAACTCGGCACTGCCTGAGGAGCTGACTAGCCTGAAGATAGAAATACAAGCCTGACTTACCTCAGAGAAATACCCCAAAGGAATAGGCAGCCCCCACATATAATGACTGTTAGCAAGATGAAAAGACAAACGTAGGAATGAAATAGATTCAGCAAAGTGAGGCCCGATATTCTAGACAGAGCGAGGATAGCAAAGAGAACTATGCAGTCTACAAAAAACCCTAAAACGAAAACCACGCAAAGGGGCAAAAAGACCCACCGTGCCGAACTAACAGCACGGCGGTGCACCCCTTTGCTTCTCAGAGCTTCCAGCAAAAGATAATAACAAGCTGGACAGAAAAAACAGAAAACAAACTAGAAGCACTTATCTAGCAGAGCAGCAGGCCCAAGGAAAGATGCAGTAGCTCAGATCCAACACTGGAACATTGACAAGGAGCAAGGAAGACAGACTCAGGTGGAGCTAAATAGCAAGGCAGCCAACGAGCTCACCAAAACACCTGAGGGAGGAAGCCCAGAGACTGCAATACCACTTGTGACCACAGAAGTGAACTCAGCCACAGAATTCACAACAGTACCCCCCCCTTGAGGAGGGGTCACCGAACCCTCACCAGAACCCCCAGGCCGACCAGGATGAGCCACATGAAAGGCACGAACAAGATCTGGGGCATGGACATCAGAGGCAAAAACCCAGGAATTATCTTCCTGAGCATAACCCTTCCATTTGACCAGATACTGGAGTTTCCGTCTAGAGACACGAGAATCCAAAATCTTCTCCACAATATACTCCAATTCCCCCTCCACCAAAACAGGGGCAGGAGGCTCCACAGATGGAACCATAGGTGCCACGTATCTCCTCAACAACGACCTATGGAATACATTATGTATGGAAAAGGAGTCTGGGAGGGTCAGACGAAAAGACACCGGATTGAGAATCTCAGAAATCCTATACGGACCAATAAAACGAGGTTTAAATTTAGGAGAGGAAACCTTCATAGGTATATGACGAGAAGATAACCAAACCAGATCCCCAACATGAAGTCGGGGTCCCACACGGCGTCTGCGATTAGCGAAAAGCTGAGCCTTCTCCTGGGACAAGGTCAAATTGTCCACTACCTGAGTCCAGATCTGCTGCAACCTGTCCACCACATAATCCACACCAGGACAGTCCGAAGACTCAACCTGTCCTGAAGAGAAACGAGGATGGAACCCAGAATTGCAGAAAAATGGAGAGACCAAGGTAGCCGAGCTGGCCCGATTATTAAGGGCGAACTCAGCCAACGGCAAAAATGACACCCAATCATCCTGGTCAGCGGAAACAAAACATCTCAGATATGTTTCCAAGGTCTGATTGGTTCGTTCGGTCTGGCCATTAGTCTGAGGATGGAAGGCCGAGGAAAAAGATAGGTCAATGCCCATCCTACCACAAAAGGCTCGCCAGAACCTCGAGACAAACTGGGAACCTCTGTCAGAAACAATATTCTCAGGAATGCCATGTAAACGAACCACATGCTGGAAGAACAAAGGCACCAAATCAGAGGAGGAAGGCAATTTAACCAAGGGCACCAGATGGACCATTTTAGAAAAGCGATCACAGACCACCCAAATGACAGACATCTTTTGAGAAACGGGAAGGTCAGAAATGAAATCCATCGAAATATGTGTCCAAGGCCTCTTCGGGACCGGCAAGGGCAAAAGCAACCCACTGGCACGTGAACAGCAGGGCTTAGCCCTAGCACAAATTCCACAGGACTGCACAAAAGCACGCACATCCCGTGACAGAGATGGCCACCAGAAGGATCTAGCAACCAACTCCCTGGTACCAAAGATTCCTGGATGACCGGCCAGCACCGAACAATGAAGTTCAGAGATAACTTTACTAGTCCACCTATCAGGGACGAACAGTTTCTCGGCCGGACAACGATCAGGTTTATTAGCCTGAAATTTCTGCAACACTCTCCGCAAATCAGGGGAGATGGCAGACACAATGACTCCTTCCTTGAGGATACTCGCCGGCTCAGATAACCCCGGAGAGTCGGGCACAAAACTCCTAGACAGAGCATCCGCCTTCACATTTTTAGAGCCCGGAAGGTATGAAATCACAAAATCAAAACGAGCAAAAAATAACGACCAACGGGCCTGTCTAGGATTCAAGCACTTGGCAGACTCAAGATAAGTAAGGTTCTTATGATCAGTCAAAACCACCACGCGATGCTTAGCACCCTCAAGCCAATGACGCCACTCCTCGAATGCCCACTTCATGGCCAGCAACTCTCGGTTGCCCACATCATAATTACGCTCAGCAGCAGAAAATTTCCTGGAAAAGAAAGCACATGGTTTGAACACTGAGCAACCAGAACCTCTCTGTGACAAAACCGCCCCTGCACCAATCTCAGAAGCATCAACCTCGACCTGGAACGGAAGAGAAACATCAGGTTGACACAACACAGGGGCACAGCAAAAACGACGCTTCAACTCCTGAAAAGCTTCCACGGCAGCAGAAGACCAATTAACCAAATCAGCACCCTTCTTGGTCAAATCGGTCAATGGTCTGGCAATGCTAGAAAAATTACAGATGAAGCGACGATAAAAATTAGCAAAGCCCAGGAATTTCTGCAAACTTTTTAGAGATGTCGGCTGAGTCCAATCCTGGATGGCCTGAACCTTAACCGGATCCATCTCGATAGTAGAAGGGGAAAAGATGAACCCCAAAAATGAAACTTTCTGCACACCGAAGAGACACTTTGATCCCTTCACGAACAAGGAATTAGCACGCAGTACCTGGAAAACCATTCTGACTTGCTTCACATGAGACTCCCAATCATCTGAGAAGATCAAAATGTCATCCAAGTAAACAATCAAGAATTTATCCAGATACTCACGGAAAATGTCATGCATAAAAGACTGAAAAACAGATGGAGCATTGGCAAGTCCGAACGGCATCACCAGATACTCAAAATGACCCTCGGGCGTATTAAATGCCGTTTTCCATTCATCTCCCTGCCTGATTCTCACCAGATTATACGCACCACGAAGATCAATCTTAGTAAACCAACTAGCCCCCTTAATCCGAGCAAACAAGTCAGAAATCAATGGCAAGGGATACTGAAACTTAACAGTGATCTTATTAAGAAGGCGGTAATCAATACACGGTCTTAGCGAACCATCCTTCTTAGCTACAAAAAAGAACCCTGCTCCCAATGGTGACGACGATGGGCGAATATGTCCCTTCTCCAGGGACTCCTTCACATAACTGCGCATAGCGGTGTGTTCAGGTACGGACAAATTAAATAAACGACCCTTAGGGAATTTACTACCAGGAATCAAATCGATAGCACAATCACAATTCCTATGCGGAGGAAGGGCATCAGACTTGGACTCTTCAAATACATCCTGAAAGTCCGACAAGAACTCTGGGATGTCAGAAGGAATGGATGACGAAATAGACAAAAATGGAACATCACCATGTACTCCCTGACAACCCCAGCTGGTTACCGACATAGAGTTCCAATCCAATACTGGATTATGGGTTTGTAGCCATGGCAACCCCAACACGACCACATCATGCAAATTATGCAGTACCAGAAAGCGAATAACTTCCTGATGTGCAGGAGCCATGCACATGGTCAGCTGGGCCCAGTACTGAGGCTTATTCTTGGCCAGAGGTGTAGCATCAATTCCTCTCAACGGAATAGGACACCGCAAAGGCTCCAAGAAAAATCCACAACGTTTAGCATAATCCAAATCCATCAGATTCAGGGCAGCGCCTGAATCCACAAACGCCATGACAGAATATGATGACAAAGAGCACATTAAGGTAATGGACAAAAGGAATTTGGACTGTACAGTACCAATAACGGCAGAGCTATCGAACCGCCTAGTGCGTTTAGGACAATTAGAAATAGCATGAGTAGAATCACCACAATAGAAACACAGTCTGTTCAGACGTCTGTGTTCGTGCCGTTCTACTTTAGTCATAGTCCTGTCGCACTGCATAGGCTCAGGCTTACTCTCAGACAATACCGCCAGATGGTGCACAGATTTACGCTCGCGCAAGCGACGACCGATCTGAATGGCCAAGGACATAGACTCATTCAAACCAGCAGGCATAGGAAATCCCACCATTACATCCTTAAGAGCTTCAGAGAGACCCTTTCTGAACAAAGCCGCTAGTGCAGATTCATTCCACAGAGTGAGTACTGACCATTTTCTAAATTTCTGACAATATACTTCTACATCATCCTGACCCTGGCATAAAGCCAGCAGATTTTTCTCAGCTTGATCCACTGAATTAGGCTCATCGTAAAGCAATCCCAGCGCCTGGAAAAATGCATCAACATTACTCAATGCAGAATCTCCTGGTGCAAGAGAAAACGCCCAGTCCTGTGGGTCGCCGCGCAAAAAAGAAATAATAATCAAAACCTGTTGAATAGGATTACCAGAAGAATGAGGTTTCAAGGCCAAAAATAGCTTACAATTATTTCTGAAGCTCAGGAACTTAGTTCTGTCACCAAAAAACAAATCAGGAATCGGAATTCTTGGTTCTAGCATCGATTTCTGATCAATAGTATCTTGAATCTTTTGTACATTTACAACGAGATTATCCATTGAGGAGCACAGAGCCTGAATATCCATGTCCACAGCTGTGTCCTGAAGCACTCTAATGTCTAGGGGAAAAAAAAGACTGAAGACAGAGCTAAGAAAAAAAAATGATGTCAGGATTTCTTTTTTCCCTCTATTGGAAATCATTGACAGGCTCCTTGTACTGTTATGGCTGGCAATCAGGCAACACAGCGTGCAGTAATCAGCGCACATACAGAGATCTGGCAATAACCCAAAACAATAGGACGAGCTCTGAGACGTGGAATCTCTGTAGACTGCAGTACCTGATCTATCCTCACACAACTGGAAGCAGCAGTGGATTGCGCCTATCAACTACCTATGCAACTCGGCACTGCCTGAGGAGCTGACTAGCCTGAAGATAGAAATACAAGCCTGACTTACCTCAGAGAAATACCCCAAAGGAATAGGCAGCCCCCACATATAATGACTGTTAGCAAGATGAAAAGACAAACGTAGGAATGAAATAGATTCAGCAAAGTGAGGCCCGATATTCTAGACAGAGCGAGGATAGCAAAGAGAACTATGCAGTCTACAAAAAACCCTAAAACGAAAACCACGCAAAGGGGCAAAAAGACCCACCGTGCCGAACTAACAGCACGGCGGTGCACCCCTTTGCTTCTCAGAGCTTCCAGCAAAAGATAATAACAAGCTGGACAGAAAAAACAGAAAACAAACTAGAAGCACTTATCTAGCAGAGCAGCAGGCCCAAGGAAAGATGCAGTAGCTCAGATCCAACACTGGAACATTGACAAGGAGCAAGGAAGACAGACTCAGGTGGAGCTAAATAGCAAGGCAGCCAACGAGCTCACCAAAACACCTGAGGGAGGAAGCCCAGAGACTGCAATACCACTTGTGACCACAGAAGTGAACTCAGCCACAGAATTCACAACAGCACTCACCAGATGCAGTTACAAAGCGTCCTTTATTTCAGTGCCAGCCGGCACATAATTCACGGCACGGGGGAGAGGGAAGTGGACAGGGAGAGTGCGACAGGTAAGACGACGGCCGTTTCGCGCTGCCTGAGAGCGCTTCTACGGGTCCATTGGAGCGCGAAACGGCCGTCGTCTTACCTGTCGCACTCTCCCTGTCCACTTCCCTCTCCCCCGTGCCGTGAATTATGTGCCGGCTGGCACTGAAATAAAGGACGCTTTGTAACTGCATCTGGTGAGTGCATCTGCTTTCTTCTTTTTTTGCTGGATTGTCATGGACTATTTTTCTGCAGATTGCACCTCCTGGTTCATTTCTTAGACTGCTACACACCTCGTTGGTTTGCCACCGGTTTTCTCTATTTTTCAGGGCTGTGCCGCTCTTTCTCTCTTTTTGGTCTTCAGAGTCATTATAATCACTCTCACCAAATCTTTGAGGGTGATCATGTGGGAATCGTTCAAAATTTTTGTCTTCCAGGTTTATTGCAGTCCTTTCTTCTAATTTTTGGAAGCCTTTGTACTTAGCTCATATGCTTTATGAGTCTAGGATTCCCACTACCTAAACATTTTTCGTGGGCCCTGGGCCAAAGAGTCTCAGTAGGCCCCTTTAACACATACCACAATTCATGATGCACAGATTCAGCAGAGAAATACAGGCAAAGATTTCCTCTGCTTCTTACATTATATACACCGTATATACTCATGTATAAGCTGAGATTTTCAGCACATTTTTTGTGCTGAAAATGCCCCCTCGGCTCTTGCATGAGTCAATTTTCCCATAAAGCCTGCGGGGGAGGGGGAGCAGTGGAGCAGCGGGTGATAGAGGCAGGAGCAGGCGGCTGCAGCTGTAACTGCCTGCTGTTAAAGAGAAATGAATATCCATTTCTGTTATAGCATGCACAGTGACACCCACAGTCGACGGCTTCCAGAAGACATCCTACTTACCTACCGGCGTGCCCTCGCTGGCACTGCATCTCGTTGGTTCCGGCTTCCAGCAGCTCTTCCTGTGCTGAGAGATCATGTGGCCCCGCTCATTAAGGTAAAGAATATGCATGCATCCCCACTCCCATAGGCCAGGAGACGCGTGCATACTCATTACTTTAATGAGCGGGGCCACGTGATTGCTCGGCACAGGAAAAGCTGCTGGAAACTGGAACCAATGAGATGCAGGGCATGCAGGTAAGTGAGTAGGATGTTTTTTTGTAATAGGAGCCATACATACCAGGACGGGAAGGGGAGCCATGCATACCAGGACAGGACGGGGAGCCATGCATACCAGGACAGCCACGGGGGGAGCCGTGCATACCAGGACAGCGATGGGGGAGATCCATGCATACCAGGACAACGATGGGGGAGCCATGCATACACGGACAGCGATGGGGGAGGCAAGCATACAAGAATAGGGACGGGGGTGCCACGCATACCAGGACAGGGATGAGGCGACAATCCATACCCAGCTTATGCTCGAGTCAATAAGCTTACCCAGTTTTTTGTGGCAAAATGAGGTGCCTTGGCTTATACTCGGTTCGGCTTATACTCGAGTATATACAGTAAGTGATATCTATTATAAATTCTACAAGAGGATCAAGCATAGGGATAGTCTGAGCTGAACGAAAGCAAAGGCTTGAAATGTACTGTGTTTATGGAACTGTAACTGGAGGGTGTTGTTCCCGATACTGCGTGTTAAAGACTGATGTAATTCAACTGTCCAGTAAAGTTGAACTTATTAATGCGATCCAAGTGTCCCCTGATGTGTGTGCAGCTGATCTAGGAACTTATGATGTGGATGCAGTAGAGGTCTCCGGCCTATAAGTGAGTGCAAAGCAAACTTCACAGAACAACACATATAGACTTGGACACTGTCTGTTTGTAAAGTGCCAGGGTGTGGAGAAGCATCAGTTCGCCCACGGTTACTGCCCTGAGCACCCTACACAGTCCAGGGCCGGATTTAAGAGGTGGGTGGCCCGGGGCCCATTTTGGAGGGAGGCCCATTTTTCAAGGTGCTGCAATATGTAATGTAAAAACACAAAATGAAACGAAAGCAAGTTTATTTACAAAAATCATTTATGCAGAGTAATTCAAGTAAAATCATTCATTTTTTACAATCCGGGCACTTTCATTGATTTTCGTTCTGCAAAATCACTAATGATGTCACTAAAGTCCAAATCACGCAGTACAGTATATTTGACCTTGTCAGCCCTTGAAGTCCTGAAAGGGCGTTAAAGATTAAAATATGTACATATGTATGTATGTATATTGTAGAAGTTTGGGCTGTCTATATCAAAGACTGCTGCTGGGCTCTATATGTCAGAGGCTTCTGCTGGGCTGTATATGTATGAGAGGCTTCTGCTGGGCTGTATATGAATGAGAGGCTTCTGCTGGGCTGTATATATATATGAGGGGCTTCTGCTGGGCTGTATATATGAGGGGCTTCTGCCGAACTGTATATATCAGAGGCTGTTTACCTGTATATATCAGAGGCTGTATACCTGTATATATCAGAGGCTGTTGCTGTGCTGGCTGTATATGTATGAGGGGCTGCTGCTGGGCTTTATATATTAGAAGCTGCTGTTGGGCTGTATATATCAGAGGCTATTGCTGTGCTGCTGCGCTCCGCGGAGGAGAATCCTCTTCTCGCGCCGACATCGTGGCTCCACCTCCTTCCTCGAAGGTAGCTGAACAAACTCTCATCTGATCTAACCTGAGGGAGCGATCATATAGCTGAATAGGTAGCGCCTAGAAGTTTCTGTTGGAATCGGAGAAGGCTGCTGCATGCCATAAGCTAAGCATTAGGTACAGGGAGGGTACTAAGGAAGCCTGGCTATCCAGGTCAGTGGATGCTGATGCAGGTCAGGTGCCATGACTCTGCCACTCTGCGCCAGCCACTGAGATGTAGGACAGTAGCCAGGTCCCTACACTTTCAATAGTTTCTCTTTAGTTATATGTTCCTTATCATTAGAAATGGTTCACAGCAAAGAGAAGTGTATTTTACATATTTTGAGATATTCATCCCTATATTGGTGGGTGGCCCAGGGCCCAGGCCCCTTGGGCCCACCCCTAAATCCGGGCCTGACACAGTCACACAGAGTGACTGCCGATTTTTCATTTTAGTCCAGACAACCTCTTTAATAATCTGAAAGTTATATGATTTCCAGCTTTTTTTTTTTTTTTTTTTTTACATTTGAGCACTATAAAAACTTCTATCATCTGCCTTAGGCTATGTGCACACGTTGCGGATTTTGCTGCAGATCCACAACAGATTTGACGCGACGGATCTGCAGCTGTTTTCCATGCATTGTACAGTACCATATAAACGTATGGAAAACAAAATCCGCAGTGCATATGCTGAGGAAAAAAACGCACAAACGCAGCGGTGTTTTTTCCACAGCATGTCAATTCTTTGTGCGGATTCCGCAGCGTTTTGCACCTGCTCCTTAATAGGAATCCACAGGTTTAAAACCGCAGGTGGAATCCGCACAAAAACCACGGTAAATCCGCGGGGAATCCGCAGTGCAGTTTACCTGCGGATTTTGCAAAAACAGTGCAGAAAAATTTGCACACCAATCCGCAACGTGTGCACATAGCCTAAATGTGTAAAATTGCAAAGTGTTTCTAAAAACAAGCAACTTTAGCAATTTACTTTTTAATTAACCACTTCACCTCCAAGTCTGTTTTCACCTTCATGACCGGACCAAATTTTACAATTCTGACCAGTGTCCCTTTATGTGGTAATAACTCTGGAATTCCACTGATTTCATCTCTGGACCCCACTGATTCCGAGACTGTTTTCTCGTATTGTACTTCAAGGTAGTGGTAAAAAATCTTTGATATGTTTATTTGTGAAAAAATCTGAAATTTGGTGAAAATTTGGAAACTTTTGCAATTTTCAATCTTGCAATTTTTATGCTCTTAAATCGTAGAGTTATATCACACAAAACAGCCAATGAATAACATTTCCCACATGTCTACTTTACATCAGCGCAATTTTGGAAGCATTTTTTTAGGCAGTATAAGGGTTAAAAGTTGCTCAGTGATTTCTCATTTTTCCAAGAAAATTTACAAACCATTTTTTTTTAGCGACCACATCACATTGGAAGTGACTTTGAGGGGTCTATGTGACAGAAAATACCCAAAAGTGACATAATTCTAAAAACTGCACCCTTCAAGGAGCTGAAAAGCGCATTCAATAAGTTTATTAACCCTTCAGATGCTTTACAGGAATTTTTGGAACATGGAAGGAAAAATTTAACGTTTAACTTTTTGTCACAAAAATTTTACATTAAACACAAAAATGTTTATTTTCACAAGTGTAACAGAAAAAATGGACCCAAAAATTTATTGTGCAATTTCTCCTGAGCAGGCCGATACCCCATATATTAAAGAAAACCACTGTTTAGGCACATGGCAGGACTCAGAAGGGAAGGAGCGCCATTTGACTTTTTGAATGTAAAATATGCTGGATTAATTAGCAGACACCATGTTGTTTTTGGAGAGCCCCTGATATGCCTAAACAGTGGAAATCCCTCACAAGTGACACCATTTTGGGAACCAGACCCCTCAGGGTACTTATCTGCATATGTGGTGAGCACCTTGAACCTCCAGATGCTTCACAGAAGTTTATTACATTGAGCAGTAAAAATAAAAATAAAATTTTTCCCACAAAAATTATTTTTAGCCCCAAATTTTGCATTTTCACTAGAGTAACATGAAAACTTGCACTATACAATTTGTTTTGCAATTTTTCCTGAGTACTCCAATATCCAGTTTATGGGGGAAAACTAATGTTTGTGTGCACAGAAGGGCTTGGAAGGGAAGGAGCGCTATTTGCCTTTTTGAATGCAAAATTTGCTGGAATATTTGCCACGCTATGTCGTGTTTTGAAAGCCCCTGATATGCCTAAAAGGTTGAAACCCCTCACATGTGACACCATTTTGGAAACTAGACCTCTCAAGGAACTTATCTACATATTTGGTGAGCACCTTGAACCCCCAGGTGCTCCACAGACAGTTTATATCATTGAGCAGTGAAAATAAAAATCACATTTTCTCCACAAAAAATGATTTTTAACCCCAAATTTAGCATTTTCACAAGGGTAACAGGAAAAAATGGTATTATACAATTTGTTGTGCAATTTCCCCTGAGTACTCCGATACCAAACTTGTGGGGGAAAACTACTTTTTGTACGCACAGAAATGCTTGGATGGGAAGGAGCGCCATTTGCCTTTTTGAATGCAAAATTTGCTGGAATAATTAGCGGCCACCATGACAAGTTTTGAAAGCCCCTGATGTGCCTACACAGTGGAAAACCTTCACAAGTGACATATTTTTGGAAACTAGACCCCTCAGGGAACTTCTCTACATATCTACAGGTGCTTCACAGAAGTTTATAAAATTGATAAGGGAAATAAAAAACAAAATCACATTTTCCCCACAAAAATGATTTTTAGACCCAAATTTTGCATGTTCACAAGGGTAACAGGAGAAATTGCACCATACAGTTTGTTTTGCAATTTCTCCTGAATACGCAGATACACCATATGTGGCACTAAAATACTGTGTAGGCTCACGGCAGGAATGCATACTTTGATGAAATGTCTCATTTCCAGAGCCACAGATTTGCCTAAACAGTTGAACACCCCCACAAGTAACATCATTTTTGAAGCTAGACCCTTCATGGAATGTATCTAGATGTGTGTTGAGCACCATGATCTCCAAGCTGCTTCACAGAAGTTAATAAAGTAGAACAGTGAAAATAAAAAAAATAAAAAAAATTCTCCCACAAGAATGTTATTTTAGCCCAATTGTTTTTGCAAGGATAGCAGAAGAAAATCGACCCCAATTTGTTGAGCAATTTCCCCTGAGTACCCCAATACCACATATGTGGTTGAAAACTACTTTTGAGGCACAGTGCAAAGCTCAGAAGAGAAGAAGTGGCAGATTGGATTTCAGATTATGCTGGACTGGTTTGAGGGTGCCATGTCACATTGGCAGAGCCCCTGAGGTGGCAGAACAACAGAACAACACTATAAGAGACCCCATTTTACAAACTACACCTTTCAATGAATTCATCTAGGGTTGCAGTGATCATATTGACACCACATGTGGGTTACAGAATTTTATACCATTGGGCAACAAAAATAAATAAATTATATTTTTACCACCAAAATGTTGTTTTAACCCCAGATTTTACATTTTCACATGGGTAAATGGGTAAAAATGGCACCAAAATTTGTCCTACAATTTCTGCTGAATATTAAAATATCCCATATCTGGCCGTACAGTGCTTCTTAGACATACGGCGAGACTCAGGAGGCACAGAGCACTACTGGCAACGCTGAGCAGTGAAATCGGGGTTTCCCTTTTAAATCTTCAAGTGACATAATTCAAATTAAACTCCTTAGGGAGGCACTCACTATAATGAGGCAGCAGAGATAAATCTTGCCAAATCAGACAAGGTGATTTTCTGGATTTGTTTTCTCATTTTCACTCTAATAGTTTTGGTCTACCTATGATGTCAATTACAAGCCTCTCTCATCTTTTTAAGTGGGAGAACTTGCACAATTGGTGGCTGACTACATACTTTTTCCCCACTGTAGTGATCAAATAATACCACATACAAGTAACAAAAAACACCACACCAGGACCAGACCACATATTACCACCACATGGTGACCGAAAAATACTACATACAAGGAACAAATACCACTACACTATGTCCAGACTATATATTACCACCATATAGTGATCAAATAATACCACATACAAAGAACAAATACTGCCACATCATGACCAGATCACATATTACCACAATATAGTGACCGAATACTACAATACAGATAAAAACACAATACTAATATCACCATAAGTGCCATTATACACAAGAGATCTGTTCTTTATATACAGTATTAGTGTGCAGGTAATACAGTGATCACCGGTGACAATATATATGCAGAAGCTCTGTATATAGTGTCAGTGTACAGGTAATACAGTGATAACCAGTGACATTATACACAGGAGCTCTGTATAGAGTGTCAGTGTACAGGTAATACAGTGCTCAGTGATGACATTATACACAGGAGCTCTGTATATAGTATACAGTGTAGAGTGTCAGTGTACAGGTAACACACTGACTCACTGGTGACATCGATAGTTGAAGTCCTTCATCTTCGCTTTTCATCTTCATCCAGCGCACACCGCCATCACTTCTTCCAGCCAGGACTCGTCTCTGCAGAAAATAACACAGTTATCTAGAGCACATTCCCCAATTTTTCCCCAACCTCTAGACTTCGCCTAATGAAGAAAAAAAGCGACCATGTCGCCCTGCACAGTAACAGGACATCTCCTTTAATTAGCCCCTACAGTAATAATATCCCACATTCTGGACCCCACGTGTCCTTCCATTCTGCCTCATGTCTCTCCATACTTCTCCCATGTCTCTCCAAATTGATCCCATAGTCATCCATAATAGTATAATGTACCCCATAGTCATATATAGTATAATGCACCCACATAGCAGTATAATGCACCCACATAGTACTATAATGCAGCAGTCCCATAGGAGAATAATGCAGCAGCCCAATAGGAGTATAGTGCCGCAGCCCCATAGTATAATGCAACCATAGGAATATAATGCACCCCATGGTATAATGCAGCAGGCCTATAGCAGTATAATGCACCCATAGTATAATGCAGCAGCCCCATAGCAGTATAACGCACCCATAGTATAATGCAGCAGCCCCATAGTATAATGCACCCATAGGAGTATAATGCACCCAATAGTAGAATGCAGCAGCCCCATAGAAATATAATGCACCCATAGTATAATGCAGCAGCCCCATAGCAGTATAATGCAACAGCCCCATAGTATAATACAGCAGCCCCATAGCAGTATAATGCAGCAGCCCCATAGTGTAATGCACCCCATAGTATAATGCACCCATGGTATAATGCAGCTGCCCCATAGCAGTACAATGCCGCAGTCCCATAGTATAATGCATCCCTATAGTAGTATAATGCACCCCCATACCGGTATAATATGCTCAGTACCGTGGCTTTAAAAAAAAAGTTTTTCTTTACCTGGCTGAGCTCCAGCGATGTCCTCACCTACATTTTGTAGTTCCGGAGTATGTCCGCAACGTGCATGCTGACATCAGCTGCCAGCCTGTGATTGGCTGTTGGCTGTTAACTGTTGCCATGCGGGAGGAATTTCCTGCACGGCAACAGATTGGGCTTGCCCAATTGTGTTAATCTCAAAGCTGGATGGGTTATTACAATTCTGTAATGATTTCCGTAAATAGAATGAGATGTTAAAGTTCGACCTTTACCCAATGCCCAGGGTGGACGAGCTGATCGAGCCCCTGGGTCAGGCCCAGTACTTCACCACGCTCGATCTGATCAAGGGTTCTTGGCACGTGCCTCTTACAGAGTCGGCAAAGGAAAAGACCAGGGTCTTTACAACTATGTAGTCTTGCTCTTTGAACTACATGGGGCCCCTGACACGTTTCAGAGGTTGATGGATATAGTGCTGGAACCCCATCGGAAGTATGCATCAGCATACTTAGATGACATCATCATCTTTAGTACTGAATGGCATACCCACTTGTCCTAGGTGCAAGCTGTAGTAGATTCGCTCAGAGCCATGGGCTTGACAGTGAATCCAAAGAAATGTGCGATAGGGCTTGAGGAAACCCGGTACTTGGGTTACGTGATTGGCCGTGGGGTTATCAAATCCCAAAACCAAACTTGGTAATTATAGGCCAGTAAGCTTAACCTCTACTGTGGGTAAAATTCTGGAGGGCATTCCAAGGGATGCTATGCTGGAGTATCTGAAGAGGAATAACCTCATGACCCAGTACCAGCATGGGTTTACTAGGGACCGTTCCTGTCAGACTAATCTGATCAATTTCTATGAAGAGGTAAGTTCTGGACTGGACCAAGGAAGCCAGTGAACGTAGTGTATATGGACTTTTCAAAAGCTTTTGATACGGTGACACAAAAGGTTGATACATAAAATGAGAATAATGGGGACAGGGGAAAATATGTGTAAGTGGGTTAAGAGCTGGCTCAGGGATAGTAAACAAAGGGTGGTTATTAATGGAGCACACTCGGACTGGGTCGCGGTTAGCAGTGGGGTACCACAGGGGTCAGTATTGGTCTCTCTTCTTTTTAACATTTATTAATGACCTTGTAGGGGGCTTACAGAGCAGAATTTCAATATTTGCAGATGACACTAAACTCTGCAGGGTAATCAATACAGAGGAGGACAATTTTATATTACAGGATGATTTATGTAAACTAGAAGCTTGGGCTGATAAATGGCAAATAAGCTTTAATGGAGATAAATGTAAGGTCATGCACTTGGGTAGAAGTAATAAGATGTATAATTATGTGCTTAATTCTAAATCTCTGGCCAAAACCGTCAATGAAAAAGACCTGGGTGTATGGGTGGATGACAAACTCATATTCAGTGGCCAGTGTCAGGCAGCTGCTACAAAGGCAAATAAAATAATGGGATGCATTAAAAGAGGCATAGATGCTCATGAGGAGAACATAATTTTACCTCTATACAAGTCACTAGTTCGACCACACTTAGAATATTGTGCACAGTTCTGGTCTCCGATGTATAAGAAAGACAGCTGAACTAGAGCGGGTGCAGAGAAGAGCGACCAAGGTTATTAGAGGACTGGGGGGTCTGCAATACCAAGATAGGTTATTACACTTTGGGCTATTTAGTTTGGAAAAACGAAGACTAAGGGGTGATCTTATTTTAATGTATAAATATATGAGGGGACAGTACAAATACGTTTCTGATGATCTTTTTAATCATAGACCAGAGACAGGGACAAGGGGGCATCCTCTACGTCTGGAGGAAAGAAGGTTTAGGCATAATAACAGACGCGGGTTCTTTACTGTGAGACTATGGAACTGTCTGCCGTATGATGTTGCAATGAGTGATTCATTACTTAAATTTAAGAGGGGACTGGATACATTTCTGGAAAAGTATAATGTTGTAGGGTATATACACTAGATTCGTTGATAGGGCGTTGATCCAGGGAACTAGTCTGATTGCCGTATGTGGAGTCAGGAAGGAATTTTTTTCCCCAAAGTGGAGCTTACTATTTGCCATATGGGTTTTTTTTTGCCTTCCTCTGGATCAACATGTTATGGCATGTTAGGTTAGGCTATGGGTTGAACTAGATGGACTTAAAGTCTTCCTTCAACCTTAATAACTATGTACTATTCCATCCAATGGCAGAAAGGGGTTAAAGCAGATTAAAAGTAAATTGCAAAGCAAACAGATAGATAAGAGATTTCTGTTTTTCTTTAAAAAACAACCCTAATGTGAATCTGATTAAATCAGCAATAAAAAGAAACTGGCACCTCTTAGAGAGTGATAAAGGTGTAAAAGCAGCAGCAAAAAATAAACCGTTAATCAGCTACAAGAGAAGTCCCAATTTAGATGATATTTTGGCACATAAAAGATTTCTTGAAACTAGTAACAAAATAACGTGGTTGAATGAAAAAAATCCGAAAGGAAATTTTCGCTGTGGGAATTGTTCTTTCTGCCACTCACACATATTAGGATCAAATCTAAGAATCGGAGCGGTATCGCATTCTGTGAAAGAATTAATCACATGTCGTACGAAACAAATAATTTACGTGATCTTTTGCCCATATCAGTTTTATTACATTGGGAAGACAATTAGGCCAACATACATCAGATTCATAGAACATTCCTATTCAATAGTAACAGTAAAAGGTTCGTTAAGATTAATAATACATATTAAAGAGGTATATAATGGAGATCCAAACGTTTTAAGGTTTGCAGGAATTGAACATATAGAATATACCAGACAGAGAGGTGATCTCAATAGATTAATATTAAGAAGAGAAGGTAAATGGATTCTTGATACAGATGCTCAAGGTCCGCTCGGTTTAAATGATAAACTGGATATGTCGGTATGGTTAGAAATCAATGTATTACCCATAATTATTTGTGCCTTTTTTACATGTTACTTTCACTTGTATGTGTTTAACCACTCCTCAATCCTTGTTAAAAGGAAGTGTTGTAGCACCCTGGCTAACATGGACCTGTAGAAGCACATAAACAGCACAAAACTCCCGTAGTCCGCCAGGCTTTTTTTTCACTTGCTTACTCCCCTGTCACCGGCACACCACACTTTGCACTTTATCAAGATGTGGATGCCATCTTAACCCCTTCATGACCCAGCCTATTTTGACCTTAAAGACCTTGCCGTTTTTTGCAATTCTGACCAGTGTCCCTTTATGAGGTAATAACTCAGGAACGCTTCAATGGATCCTAGCGGTTCTGAGATTGTTTTTTCGTGACATATTGGGCTTCGTGTTAGTGGTAAATTTAGGTCAATAAATTCTGTGTTTATTTGTGATAAAAACAGAAATTTGGCGAAAATTTTGAAAATTTTGCAATTTTCACATTTTGAATTTTTATTCTGTTAAACCAGAGAGTTATGTGACACAAAATAGTTAATAAATAACATTTCCCACACGTCTACTTTACATCAGCACAATTTTGGAAACAAAATTTTTTTTTGCTAGGAAGTTATAAGGGTTAAAATTTGACCAGTGATTTCTCATTTTTACAACGAAATTTACAAAACCATTTTTTTTAGGGACCACCTCACATTTGAAGTCAGTTTGAGGGGTCTATATGGCTGAAAATACCCAAAAGTGACACCATTCTAAAAACTGCACCCCTCAAGGTGCACAAAACCACATTCCGGAAGTTTATTAACCCTTCAGGTGCTTCACAGCAGCAGAAGCAACATGGAAGGAAAAAATGAACATTTAAGTTTTTAGTCACAAAATATGATTTTTCAGCAACAATTTTTTTATTTTCCCAATGGTAAAAGGAGAAACTGAACAACGAAAGTTGTTGTCAAATTTGTCCTGAGTATGCTGATACCTCATATGTGGGGGTAAACCACTGTTTGGGCGCACGGCAGGGCTTGGAAGGGAAGGAGCGCCATTTGACTATTTGAATGAAAAATTGGCTGCACTCTTTAGCGGACACCATGTCACGTTTGGAGAGCCCCCGTGTGCCTAAAAATTGGAGCTCCCCCACAAGTGACCCCATTTTGGAAACTAGATGCCCCAAGGAACTTATCTACATGCATAGTGAGCCCTTTAAACCCCCAGGTGCTTCACAAATTGATCCGTAAAAATGAAAAAGTACTTTTTTTTCACAAAAAAATTCTTTTACCCTCAATTTTTTCATTTTCACATGGACAACAGGATAAAATGGATCCTAAAATTTGTTGGGCAATTTCTCCTGAGTACATTGATACCTCACATGTGGAGGTAAACCACTGTTTGGGCACATGGTAAGGCTCGGAAGGGAAGGAGCGCCATTTGACTTTTTGAATGAAAAATTATCTCCATCGTTAGCGGACACCATGTCGCATTTGGAGAGACCCTGTGTGCCTAAACATTGGAGCTCCCCCACAAGTGACCCCATTTTGGAAACTGGACCCCCCAAGGAACTTATCTAGATGCCTAGTGAGCACTTTAAACCCTCAGGTGCTTCACAAATTGATCCGTAAAAATGAAAAAGTACTTTTTTTTCACAAAAAATTTATTTTCGCCTCAATTTTTTCATTTTCACATGGGCAATAGGATAAAATGGATCTTAACATTTGTTGAGCAATTTCTCCCGAGTACGCCAATACCTCATATGTGGGGGTAAACCACTGTTTGGGCACACGGCAGGGCTCGGAAGGGAAGGCGCGCCTTTTGACTTTTTGAATGGAAAATTAGCTCCAATTGTTAGCGGACACCATGTCGCGTTTGGAGAGCCCCTGTGTGCCTATGCATTGGAGCTCCCCCACAAGTGACCCCATTTTGGAAACTAGACCCCCCAAGGAACTTATCTAGATGCATACTGAGCACTTTAAACCCCCAGGTGCTTCACAGAAGTTTATAATGCAGAGCCATGAAAATTAAAAATAATTTTTCTTTTCTCAAAAATGATTTTTTAGCCTGGAATTTCCTATTTTGCCAATGGTAATAGGAGAAATTGGACCACAAATGTTGTTGTCCAGTTTGTCCTGAGTACGCAGATATCCCATATGTGGGGGTAAACCACTGTTTGGGCGCACGGTAGGGCTCAGAAGGGAAGGCACGCCATTTGGCTTTTTAAATGGAAAATTAGCTCCAATCATGAGCGGACACCATGTCGCGTTTGGAGAGCCCCTGTGTGCCTAAACATTGGAGATCCCCCACAAAAGACCCCATTTTGGAAACTAGACCCCCAAAGGAACTAATCTAGATGTGTGGTGAGCACTTTGAACCCTCAAGTGCTTCACAGAAGTTTATAACGCAGAGCCATGAAAATTTAAAAAAAAAATTATTTTCTCAAAAATGATTTTTTAGCCCGCTATTTTTTATTTTCCCAAGGGTAACAGGAGAAATTTGACCCCAAAAGTTGATGTCCAGTTTCTCCTGAGTACGCTGATACCCCATATGTGGGGGTAAACCACTGTTTAGGCACATGCTGGGGCTCGGAAGTGAAGTAGTGACGTTTTGAAATGCAGACTTTGATGGAATGCTCTGCGGGCGTCACGTTGCGTTTGCAGAGCCCCTGATGTGGCTAAACAGTAGAAACCCCCCACAAGTGACCCTATTTTGGAAACTAGACCCCGAAAGGAACTTATCTAGATGTGAGGTGAGCACTTTGAACCCCCAAGTGCTTCACAGAAGTTCATAACACAGAGCAGTGAAAATAATAAATACGTTTTCTTTCCTCAAAAATAATTATTTAGCCCAGAATTTTTTATTTTTCCAAGGGTTACAGGAGAAATTGGACCACAAAAGTTGTTGTCCAGTTTGTCCTGAGTACGCTGATACCCCATGTGTGGGGGTAAACCACTGTTTGGGCACACGTCGGGGCTCAGAAGGGAAGTAGTGACTTTTGAAATGCAGACTTTGATGGAATGGTCTGCGGGCGTCACGTTGCGTTTGCAGAGCCCCTGGTGTGCCTAAACAGTAGAAACCCCCCACAAGTGACCCCATTTTAGAAACTAGACCCCGCAAGGAACTTATCTAGATATGTGGTGAGCACTTTGAACTCCCAAGTGTTTCACAGACGTTTACAACGCAGAGCCGTGAAAATAAAAAATTATTTTTCTTTCCTCAAAAATTATGTTTTAGCAAGCATTTTTTTATTTTCACAAGGGTAACAGGAGAAATTGGACCCCAGTAATTGTTGTGCAGTTTGTCCTGAGTATGCTGGTACCCCATATGTGGGGGTAAACCACTGTTTGGGCGCACGTCGGGGCTCGGAATTGAGGGAGCACAATTTGACTTTATGAATACAAGATTGGCTGGAATCAATGGTGGCGCCATGTTGCGTTTGGAGACCCCTGATGTGCCTAAACAGTGGAAACCCCTCAATTCTAACTCCAACACTAACCCCAACACACCCCTAACCCTAATCCCAACTGTAGCCATAACCCTAATCACACCCCTAACCACAACCCTAATTCCAACCCTAACCCTAAGGCTACGTGCCCACGTTGCGGATTCGTGTGAGATTTTTCAGCATCATTTTTGAAAAATCCGCAGGTAAAGGGCACTGCGTTTTACCTGCGGATTTACCGTGGATTTCCAGTGTTTTTTGTGCGGATTTCACCTGTGGATTCCTATTGAGGAACAGGTGTAAAACGCTGCGGAATCCGCACAAAGAATTGACATGCTGCGGAAAATACAACGCAGCGTTTCCGCGTGGTATTTTCCGCACCATGGGCACAGCGGATTTGGTTTTCCATATGTTTACATGGAACTGCAAACCTGATGGAACACTGCTGCGAATCCGCAGCGGCCAATCCGCTGCAGATCCGCAGCAAAATCCGCACCGTGTGCACATAGCCTAATTCTAAAGGTATGTGCACACGCTGCGGAAAACGCTGCGGATCCGCGGCAGTTTCCCATGAGTTTACAGTTCAATGTAAACCTATGGGAAACAAAAATCGCTGTACACATGCTGCGGAAAAACTGCACGGAAACGCAGCGGTTTACATTCCACAGCATGTCACTTCTTTCTGCGGATTCCGCAGCGGTTTTACAACTGCTCCAATAGAAAATCGCAGTTGTAAAACCGCAGTGAAATGCGCAGAAAAACCGCGGTAAATCCGCGATAAATCCACAGCGGTTTAGCACTGCGGATTTATCAAATCCGCAGCGGAAAAATCCGCAGAGGACCAGAATACGTGTGCACATACCGAAACCCTAACCCTACCCCTAACCCTAGCCCTACCCCTAACCCTACCCCTAACCCTAACCCTACCCCTAACCCTAGCCCTACCCCTAACCCTAACCCTAGCCCTACCTCTAACCCTACCCCTAACCCTACCCCTAACCCTAACCCTAACCCTACCCCTAACCCTACCCCTAACCCTAGCCCTACCCCTAACCCTACCCCTAACCCTACCCCTAACCCTAACCCTATTCTAACCTTAGTGTAAAAAAAAAAAAAAATTCTTTATTTTTTTATTGTCCCTACCTATGGGGGTGACAAAGGGGGGGGGTCATTTACTATTTTTTTTTATTTTGATCACTGAGATAGGTTATATCTCAGTGATCAAAACTCACTTTGGAACGAATCTGCCGGCCGGCAGATTCGGCGGGCGCACTGCACATGTGCCCGCCATTTTGGAAGATGGCGGCGCCCAGGAGAGAAGACGGACGAATCCCGGGAGGTAAGTATAAGGGGGGGGGGAGATCAGGGCACGGGGGGAGCGTCGGAGCACGGGGGGTGGGGGGTGGATCGGAGCATGGGGGGTGGATCGGAGCACGGGGGGGAATCGGAGCACGGGGGGGATCGCTGTGCGGGGGGGTGATCGGAGTGCGGGGGGGTTTGTGTCATGATCCCAATGGCAGGGGATCACCAAAGGACAAGCACAGATACAAACAAGCTCTAGGGCGATGGAACCTGAGCTGACCGCGACCCTGAACCTAACACACAAATAAAAGTAGCCGGGGAACGTGCCTACGATGATCCTAGACGTCTCGCTCCAGCCGAAGATCTAACTTCCCCTATTAGTAGAAACACAGACCTCTCTTGCCTCCAGAGAAATCCCCCACAGAAATAGCAGCCCCCCACATATAATGACGGTGAAATGAGAGGAAAGCACATACGCAGTATGAAAACAGTTTCAGAAAAATGAGGCCCGCTAAAGCTAGATAGCAGAGGATACAAAAGTGAACTGCGCGGTCAGCGAAAAACCCTTCAAAAAACCATCCTGAAATTACTTGAACTCATGTGCCAACTCATGGTACATGAGGAGCAATTTCAGCCCACTAGAGCAACCAGCAGCAAGAATCACATATCTGCAGGCTGGACTAAAAACCAAATAAAGCAAAACACCAAAACAGGAAAATCCAAACTTAGCTTGACCAGAAGGTTCTAGGAGCAGGGAGCAGAGGTAACAAGACACACTGGATACATTGATAACCGGCGAGGAAATGCCAGCAAAGCCAGGTTAAATAGGAAACTCCCATATGCTGATGGAACAGGTGGAACCCAGAAACCCAGGAAAGACAAGTAACATAGTAACATAGTAACATAGTTAGTAAGGCCGAAAAAAGACATTTGTCCATCCAGTTCAGCCTATATTCCATCATAATAAATACCCAGATCTACGTCCTTCTACAGAACCTAATAATTGTATGATACAATATTGTTCTGCTCCAGGAAGACATCCAGGCCTCGAACCCCTCGACTGAGTTCGCCATCACCACCTCCTCAGGCAAGCAATTCCAGATTCTCACTGCCCTAACAGTAAAGAATCCTCTTCTATGTTGGTGGAAAAACCTTCTCTCCTCCAGACGCAAAGAATGCCCCCTTGTGCCCGTCACCTTCCTTGGTATAAACAGATCCTCAGCGAGATATTTGTATTGTCCCCTTATATACTTATACATGGTTATTAGATCGCCCCTCAGTCGTCTTTTTTCTAGACTAAATAATCCTAATTTCGCTAATCTATCTGGGTATTGTAGTTCTCCCATCCCCTTTATTAATTTTGTTGCCCTCCTTTGTACTCTCTCTAGTTCCATTATATCCTTCCTGAGCACCGGTGCCCAAAACTGGACACAGTACTCCATGTGCGGTCTAACTAGGGATTTGTACAGAGGCAGTATAATGCTCTCATCATGTGTATCCAGACCTCTTTTAATGCACCCCATGATCCTGTTTGCCTTGGCAGCTGCTGCCTGGCACTGGCTGCTCCAGGTAAGTTTATCATTAACTAGGATCCCCAAGTCCTTCTCCCTGTCAGATTTACCCAGTGGTTTCCCATTCAGTGTGTAATGGTGATATTGATTCCTTCTTCCCATGTGTATAACCTTACATTTATCATTGTTAAACCTCATCTGCCACCTTTCAGCCCAAGTTTCCAACTTATCCAGATCCATCTGTAGCAGAATACTATCTTCTCTTGTATTAACTGCTTTACATAGTTTTGTATCATCTGCAAATATCGATATTTTACTGTGTAAACCTTCTACCAGATCATTAATGAATATGTTGAAGAGAACAGGTCCCAATACTGACCCCTGCGGTACCCCACTGGTCACAGCGACCCAGTTAGAGACTATACCATTTATAACCACCCTCTGCTTTCTATCACTAAGCCAGTTACTAACCCATTTACACACATTTTCCCCCAGACCAAGCATTCTCATTTTGTGTACCAACCTCTTGTGCAGCACGGTATCAAACGCTTTGGAAAAATCGAGATATACCACGTCCAATGACTCACCGTGGTCTAGTCTATAGCTTACCTCTTCATAAAAACTGATTAGATTAGTTTGACAGGAGCGATTTCTCATAAACCCATGCTGATATGGAGTTAAACAGTTATTCTCATTGAGATAATCCAGAATAACATCCCTCAGAAACCCTTCAAATATTTTACCAACAATAGAGGTTAGACTTACTGGCCTATAATTTCCAGGTTCACTTTTAGAGCCCTTTTTGAATATTGGCACCACATTTGCTATGCGCCAGTCCTGCGGAACAGACCCTGTCGCTATAGAGTCACTAAAAATAAGAAATAATGGTTTATCTATTACATTACTTAGTTCTCTTAGTACTCGTGGGTGTATGCCATCCGGACCCGGAGATTTATCTATTTTAATCTTATTTAGCCGGTTTCGCACCTCTTCTTGGGTTAGATTGGTGACCCTTAATATAGGGTTTTCATTGTTTCTTGGGATTTCACCTAGCATTTCATTTTCCACCGTGAATACCGTGGAGAAGAAGGTGTTTAATATGTTAGCTTTTTCCTCGTCATCTACAACCATTCTTTCCTCACTATTTTTTAAGGGGCCTACATTTTCAGTTTTTATTCTTTTACTATTGATATAGTTGAAGAACAGTTTGGGATTAGTTTTACTCTCCTTAGCAATGTGCTTCTCTGTTTCCTTTTTGGCAGCTTTAATTAGTTTTTTAGATAAAGTATTTTTCTCCCTATAGTTTTTTAGAGCTTCAATGGTGCCATCCTGCTTTAGTAGTGCAAATGCTTTCTTTTTACTGTTAATTGCCTGTCTTACTTCTTTGTTTAGCCACATTGGGTTTTTCCTATTTCTAGTCCTTTTATTCCCACAAGGTATAAACCGCTTACACTGCCTATTTAGGATGTTCTTAAACATTTCCCATTTATTATCTGTATTCTCATTTCTGAGGATATTGTCCCAGTCTACCAGATTAAGGGCATCTCTAAGCTGTTCAAACTTTGCCTTCCTAAAGTTCAATGTTTTTGTGACTCCCTGACAAGTCCCCCTAGTGAAAGACAGGTGAAACTGCACAATATTGTGGTCGCTATTTCCTAAATGCCCAACCACCTGCAGATTTGTTATTCTGTCAGGTCTATTAGATAGTATTAGGTCTAAAAGTGCTGCTCCTCTGGTTGGATTCTGCACCAATTGTGAAAGATAATTTTTCTTGGTTATTAGCAGAAACCTGTTGCCTTTATGGGTTTCACAGGTTTCTGTTTCCCAGTTAATATCCGGGTAGTTAAAGTCCCCCATAACCAGGACCTCATTATGGGTTGCAGCTTCATCTACCTGCTTTAGAAGTAGACTTTCCATGCTTTCTGTTATATTTGGGGGTTTGTAACAGACCCCAATGAGAATTTTGTTACCATTTTTCCCTCCATGAATTTCAACCCATATGGACTCGACATCCTCATTCCCTTCGCTAATATCCTCCCTTAAAGTGGATTTTAGACAAGACTTTACATAGAGACAAACCCCTCCTCCTCTCCGATTTTTACGATCCTTTCTAAACAGACTGTAACCCTGTAAGTTAACTGCCCAGTCATAGCTTTCATCTAACCATGTCTCGGTTATTCCCACTATGTCAAAGTTACCTGTAGATATTTCTGCTTCTAGTTCTTCCATCTTGTTTGTCAGGCTTCTGGCGTTTGCGAGCATGCAGTTTAGAGGATTTTGTTTTGTTCCAATCTCCTCACTGTGGATTGTTTTAGAAATGTTCTTACCTCCCTTCTGAGTATGTTTTCCTGGGTCGTCTTTGTTCGAGTCTAATGTTTTTCTTCCCGTCCCCTCTTCTTCTAGTTTAACGCCCTCCTGATGAGTGTAGCGAGTCTTCTGGCGAATGTGTGTTTCCCAGGTTTGTTGAGGTGTAGTCCGTCTCTGGCGAGGAGTCCATCATACCAGTAATTCACACCGTGGTCCAGGAATCCAAATCCTTGTTGTCTGCACCATCGTCTTAGCCAGTTGTTTGCATCAAGGATCCTGTTCCATCTCCTGGTGCCATGCCCGTCTACTGGAAGGATAGAAGAAAAAACTACCTGTGCATCCAGTTCCTTTACTTTCTTCCCCAACTCTTCAAAGTCCTTGCAGATTGTCGGTAGGTCCTGCCTTGCCGTGTCATTGGTGCCAACATGTATCAGAAGAAATGGGTGGACGTCCTTGGAGCTGAAGAGCTTTGGTATCCTATCGGTCACATCCTTGATCATCGCACCTGGAAGGCAGCATACTTCTCTTGCAGTTATGTCCGGTCTGCAGATGGCTGCTTCGGTGCCTCTCAGTAGTGAGTCTCCCACCACCACCACTCTTCGTTTCTTCTTGGCTGTACTTTTTGCTGTCACTTGTTGCTGTGTGCCCTTTTCTTTTTTGCTTGCTGGTATTGCTTCATTCTTAGGTGTGCCATCTTCATCCTCTACAAAGATTTGATATCGGTTCTTCAGTTGTGTGGTTGGTGATTTCTCCATGGTCTTCTTGCTTCTTTTGGTCACATGCTTCCACTCATCTGCTTTTGGAGGTTCTCTGACACTTTTTGCACCTTCTGTGACCAGTAGAGATGCTTCTGTTCTGTCTAGAAAGTCTTCATTCTCTTTGATGAGTTTCAAAGTTGCTATTCTTTCTTCCAGACCCCGCACCTTTTCTTCTAAAAGGGCCACTAGTCTACACTTCTGACAGGTGAAATTGGATTCTTCTTCTGGTCGATCTGTGAACATGTAGCACATGCTGCAGCTCACCATGTAGGTTGTCACATCTGCCATGTTGCTCCTAGATCCTGCTGACTTGCTGTGTGTTTTCCTTCTTGTGTAATCTACTCAGCCAAGCTCTCTTGCAATAATGTCCTACAGGCAAAAATTCGCGATCAAATGTGTGTGTGGAGAAAAAAGGGGACAGAATTTCAGGAAAGAACATCTCGCCAACCATTAAGCATGGGGGTGGATCAATCATGATTTGGGGTTGTGTTGCAGCCCAATGGCACTGAGGACATTTCAAGGGTAGAAGGAAGAAAGGATTCAATGACGTTTCAACAAATTCTTGACACAAACATAACACCATCGGTAAAAAAGCTGAGGTTGAAAAGGTGATGGCTTTTACAAATGGATAATGGTTTGGTGATGCTTTCGAAGCAGCTGGTCCCGGCTGTACCCAACGATCTTCTAGCTTAGGGAGACTTCGCTTCTCCCAGAAGGCACCTGGAATATGCAAATTAGCCTCCTGAAGCTTGAATCCCTGGTTTGGTGATGCTTTCGAAGCAGCTGGTCCCGGCTGTACCCAACGATCTTCTAGCTTAGGGAGACTTCGCTTCTCCCAGAAGGCACCTGGAATATGCAAATTAGCCTCATGAAGCTTGAATCCCTGGTTTGGTGATGCTTTCGAAGCAGCTGGTCCCGGCTGTACCCAACGATCTTCTAGCTTAGGGAGACTTCACTTCTCCCAGAAGGCACCTGGAATATGCAAATTAGCCTCCTGAAGCTTGAATCCCAAGTCACCCAGTACCATCAGTAACCACCAGAGGGAGCCCAAAAACAGAACTCACAACAGTACCCCCCCCTTGAGGAGGGGTCACCGAACCCTCACGAGAACCACCAGGGCGACCAGGATGAGCCCTATGAAAAGCGCGAACCAAATCATCAGCATGAACATCCGAGGCAACCACCCAAGAATTATCCTCCTGACCATAACCCTTCCACTTGACCAAATACTGGAGTTTCCGTCTGGAAACACGAGAATCCAAGATCTTCTCCACAACATACTCCAATTCTCCCTCCACCAGCACTGGAGCAGGAGGCTCAAGCGAAGGAACAACAGGTACCTCATACTTCCGCAACAACGACCGATGGAACACATTATGAATAGCAAACGATGCCGGGAGATCCAAACGAAACGACACAGGGTTAAGAATTTCCAAGATCCTATAGGGACCGATGAACCGAGGCTTGAACTTAGGAGAAGAGACCTTCATAGGAACAAAACGAGAAGACAACCACACCAAGTCACCAACAAGAAGTCGAGGACCCACGCGGCGACGGCGATTAGCAAACTGCTGAGCCTTCTCCTGGGACAACTTCAAATTGTCCACCACATGACTCCAAATCCGGTGCAACCTATCCACCACCATGTCCACTCCAGGACAATCAGAAGGTTCCACCTGACCAGAGGAAAAACGAGGATGAAACCCCGAATTACAAAAGAAAGGAGAAACCAAGGTAGCAGAACTAGCCCGATTATTAAGGGCAAACTCGGCCAGCGGCAAAAAGGTAACCCAGTCATCCTGATCAGCAGAAACAAAACACCTTAAATAAGTTTCCAAGGTCTGATTAGTTCGTTCAGTCTGGCCATTCGTCTGAGGATGGAATGCAGACGAAAAGGACAAATCAATGCCCATCTTAGCACAGAACGTCCGCCAAAATCTAGACATAAACTGGGATCCCCTGTCAGAAACGATGTTCTCAGGAATCCCATGCAAACGAACCACATTCTGAAAAAACAGAGGGACCAACTCAGAGGAGGAAGGCAACTTAGGCAAGGGTACCAGATGAACCATTTTAGAAAAGCGATCACACACAACCCAGATGACGGACATTTTTTGAGAGACAGGGAGATCCGAAATAAAGTCCATGGAAATGTGCGTCCAAGGCCTCTTCGGGATAGGCAAAGGTGACAACAATCCACTGGCCCGAGAACAGCAAGGCTTAGCCCGAGCACAAACCTCACAAGACTGCACAAAAGAACGCACATCCCTCGACAAGGAAGGCCACCAAAAAGACCTGGCCACCAAGTCTCTAGTACCAAATATTCCAGGATGACCTGCCAACGCAGAAGAATGGACCTCGGAGATGACTCTACTGGTCCAATTATCCGGAACAAACAGTCTCTCAGGCGGACAACGATCAGGTTTACCCGCCTGAAACTCCTGCAAAGCACGTCGCAAGTCTGGGGAGACAGCAGACAAAATCACCCCATCCCTAAGGATACCAGAGGGCTCAGAATTTCCAAGGGAGTCAGGCACAAAACTCCTAGAAAGAGCATCCGCCTTCACATTCTTTGAACCTGGCAGGTATGAAACCACAAAATTGAAACGAGAGAAAAACAGTGACCAACGAGCCTGTCTAGGATTCAGACGCCTGGCAGACTCAAGGTAAATCAAATTTTTGTGATCAGTCAAGACCACCACACGATGTCTAGCACCCTCTAGCCAACGACGCCACTCATCAAATGCCCACTTCATGGCCAAAAGTTCCCGATTACCAACATCATAATTCCGCTCAGCCGGCGAAAACTTTCTAGAAAAAAACGCGCATGGCTTCATCACTGAGCCATCGGAGCTTCTCTGTGACAAAACCGCCCCCGCTCCAATCTCGGAAGCATCAACCTCAACCTGAAAAGGGAGCGAAACATCTGGCTGACGCAACACAGGAGCAGAAGAAAACCGGCGCCTAAGTTCCTGAAAGGCCTCCACAGCCGCAGGAGACCAATTAGCAACATCAGCACCCTTCTTAGTCAAATCCGTCAAAGGCTTAACAACACTAGAAAAATTAGTTATAAAACGACGATAGAAATTAGCAAAGCCCAAGAACTTCTGTAGACTCTTAAGAGATGTAGGCTGCGTCCAGTCACAAATAGCCTGAACCTTGACGGGATCCATCTCAATAG
Organism: Ranitomeya imitator; assembly: GCF_032444005.1. Lineage (NCBI taxonomy): Eukaryota > Metazoa > Chordata > Amphibia > Anura > Dendrobatidae > Ranitomeya > Ranitomeya imitator. The sequence continues at coordinate 528,455,976 of NC_091282.1, forward strand.
TAGAAGGGGAAAAAATATACCCCAAGAAAGAAATCTTCTGGACTCCAAAGAGACACTTTGAGCCTTTTACAAACAAGGAATTGGCCCGCAGGACCTGAAACACCTTCCTGACCTGCTGAACATGAGACTCCCAGTCATCAGAAAAAACCAAAATATCATCCAAATACACAATCATAAATTTATCCAGATATTCACGGAAAATATCGTGCATAAAGGACTGGAAGACTGAAGGAGCATTAGAAAGTCCAAAAGGCATTACCAAATACTCAAAATGGCCCTCAGGCGTATTAAATGCGGTTTTCCACTCATCACCTTGCTTTATTCGTATAAGATTATACGCACCCCGAAGATCAATCTTAGTGAACCATTTAGCCCCCTTAATGCGAGCAAACAAATCAGTCAACAATGGCAAAGGATACTGATATTTTACGGTAATCTTATTCAAAAGACGATAATCTATACAAGGCCTCAAGGAACCATCTTTCTTGGCCACGAAAAAAAAACCTGCTCCCAAAGGGGACAAAGATGGACGGATATGTCCCTTTTCCAAGGACTCCTTAACATAATCCCGCATAGCAGTATGCTCTGGCACTGACAGATTGAACAAACGACCTTTAGGAAATTTACTGCCTGGAATTAAATTTATAGCACAATCGCAATCCCTGTGAGGAGGAAGCGAACTGAGCTTAGGCTCCTCAAAAACATCCCGATAGTCAGACAAAAACACAGGAATCTCAGAAGGAGTAGATGAAGCGATAGAAATTGGAGGTGCATCATCATGAACCCCCTGACAACCCCAGCTTAACACAGACATTTTTTTCCAGTCAAGGACTGGATTATGAGTTTGTAACCATGGCAGACCAAGTACTAGAACATCATGCAAATTATACAGTACCAGGAAGCGAATCACCTCCTGATGAACGGGAGTCATACGCATGGTCACTTGTGTCCAGTACTGAGGTTTATTCATAGCCAAAGGTGTAGAGTCAATTCCCTTCAAAGGAATAGGGACTTCCAGAGGCTCCAGACTAAACCCACAGCGATTGGCAAATGACCAATCCATAAGACTCAGGGCAGCGCCTGAATCCACATAGGCATCGACGGAAATGGATGATAATGAATAAATCAGAGTCACAGACAGAATGAACTTAGACTGTAAAGTACTAATGGCAACAGACTTATCAACCTTTTTTGTGCGTTTAGAGCATGCTGATATAACATGAGCTGAATCACCACAATAAAAGCACAACCCTTTTTTCCGCCTATACTTTTTCCGTTCACTTCTGGACTGAATTCTATCACATTGCATTATCTCAGGTGACGGTTCAGACGACACCGCCAAATGATGCACAGGTTTGCGCTCCCGTAAACGCCGATCAATCTGAACAGCCATAGTCATAGACTCATTCAGACCAGCAGGCGCAGGGAACCCCACCATAACATCTTTAATGGCCTCAGAAAGGCCATCTCTGAACTTTGCAGCCAGAGCGCACTCATTCCACTGAGTAAGCACCGACCACTTCCGAAATTTTTGACAATAAATTTCTGCTTCATCTTGCCCCTGAGAGAGGGCCAACAAAGCTTTTTCAGCCTGAATCTCTTGGTTAGGTTCCTCATAGAGCAAACCCAATGCCAGAAAAAACGCATCCGCATTAAGCAACGTAGGGTCCCCTGGTGCCAATGCAAATGCCCAATCCTGAGGGTCACCCCGCAGGAAAGATATAATTATCTTGACTTGCTGAGCAGGGTCTCCAGAGGAGCGAGATTTCAGAGAAAGAAACAACTTGCAATTGTTCCTAAAATTAAGAAAACGAGATCTATCTCCAGAAAAAAACTCTGGGACAGGAATTCTAGGTTCAGACATAGGAGCATGTACAACAAAATCCTGTATATTTTGAACCTTAGTGGCAAGATTATTCAGGCTGGAAGCCAAACTCTGGACGTCCATGATAAACAGCTGGGATCAGAGCCATTCAAAGATTAAGAGGAGGAGGAAGTAGCCAGGCTGCAATAAGGCTAGGCAGCAAACTCTGAGGGAAAGAGAAGGAAAAAAAAAAAAAAACTTCCTCAGACTACTTATCCTCCTACTTCAGCCAATACAATTAACACTTTGTGGGCCGGTTATACTGTCATGATCCCAATGGCAGGGGATCACCAAAGGACAAGCACAGATACAAACAAGCTCTAGGGCGAAGGAACCTGAGCTGACCGCGACCCTGAACCTAACACACAAATAAAAGTAGCCGGGGAACGTGCCTACGATGATTCCTAGACGTCTCGCGCCAGCCGAAGGATTAACTTCCCCTATTAGTAGAAACACAGACCTCTCTTGCCTCCAGAGAAATCCCCCACAGAAATAGCAGCCCCCCACATATAATGACGGTGAAATGAGAGGAAAGCACATACGCAGTATGAAAACAGTTTCAGAAAAATGAGGCCCGCTAAAGCTAGATAGCAGAGGATACAAAAGTGAACTGCGCGGTCAGCGAAAAACCCTTCAAAAAACCATCCTGAAATTACTTGAACTCATGTGCCAACTCATGGTACATGAGGAGCAATTTCAGCCCACTAGAGCAACCAGCAGCAAGAATCACATATCTGCAGGCTGGACTAAAAACCAAATAAAGCAAAACACCAAAACAGGAAAATCCAAACTTAGCTTGACCAGAAGGTTCTAGGAGCAGGGAGCAGAGGTAACAAGACACACTGGATACATTGATAACCGGCGAGGAAATGCCAGCAAAGCCAGGTTAAATAGGAAACTCCCATATGCTGATGGAACAGGTGGAACCCAGAAACCCAGGAAAGACAAGTCACCCAGTACCATCAGTAACCACCAGAGGGAGCCCAAAAACAGAACTCACAACAGGTTTGATTGGAGCACGGGGGGTGTGATTGGAGCACGGGGGGAGCGGACAGGAGGACGGGGGAGCGGAGCACAGGACGGAGGGGAGCGGACCACAGATCGGGGGGCGGGGGGGGGGGGGCGATCGGTGGGGTGGGGGGGCACATCAGTGTTTCCAGCCATGGCCGATGATATTGCAGCATCGGCCATGGCTGGATTGTAATATTTCACCAGTTTTTTAGGTGAAATATTACAAATCGCTCTGATTGGCAGTTTCACTTTCAACAGCCAATCAGAGCGATCGTAGCCACGGGGGGGGTGAAGCCACCCCCTCTGGGCTAAACTACCACTCCCCCTGTCCCTGCAGGCTGGGTGAAATTGGAGTTAACCCTTTCACCCGGCCTGCAGGGACGCGATCTTTCTGTGACACAGCATATGCGTCACAGGTCGGATTGGCACCGACTTTCATGACGCATACGCTGTGTCACAGGTCGGGAAGGGGTTAATAAGGGTTAAAGAAAAATTTAACAGCAAGGACCTGGTGAGTGCTCCATCTCTTTGCTTCTCGTTTGTGTACCATAAGAATATCTTTTGTGTATGCACTACCCAGAAGAGGTCCTGGAAATTGATTTGCGGGGTGAAATCTGTCTTTAACTTAGCACATATTCATCTTTTTTATTGGTGCCTGAATCTTTTGAATTCTGTGATATGCTTAATCCTGGCCACATTCCTACTAGACTGTTCCCTGCCTCACGCAATACACATGCATTATGCAATGCTGCGCCCATCTAGTCGGAATGTGGCCAAGAGTTTACACATCGCATACTTGTGGTCACATGAGCGCGGATCCTGGCACCGGAGAATCCACACAGTGCAAAGTGAGATCAATGTGAGGATTCATAAGTTTGCAGTCACATAGAGTGACGGCAGACTTGTAGTTTTTGACTGGACAACCCATTTAATATGGATAGCAGCCTACGGGCCTTGTTGCACCAAAGAAATCCAAGACATACGGAGGCATGATGAGGTTATTTACTGGCTTTTTGAGAGCTAAAACCCTCATTAACATTTGCAATTCGGTGTGAAATATGGGACTGCATTGTGTGTCATATTTGGCACTGAGCAGTACCTACTTGTTGCATTGTTTTGTATTTGATTTCATATTTTACAGGATGAATCATATTCTGTGTGTTCAGAAAGACGTCATTGCACAATATTACTTCCATACTGTTCTGTACTCGATACCTTACACCATCCCAACAGAATACAGTACCGTGGCATCACAGACAATGAGGTGTACGACCAAAAAACATCTGTGGTCAAGTTAGAAATTAAATTACTGTGCGTTTCTCATTGCTTGCATGGTGATGGCACACTTGGTGTGTGGTTTAATGACTAATTTATACTTGGGAACAGTCTGCCTGTAGTTGTGCATAGTGTTTACACTGCTGGTTCCAATGGCGATGAAAGATGTTTCCACATTGATCAGGAACCTCATTGTGGGTCTGTAACCACTACATTGTTCTGTTGATCTCTTCTGGACCAATTATGGTAGGCTGCAATACTGGAAAGAAAAACAAGAAGAACTATTGTGTATCAAAGAAAAATTCTATAACTATTCTTGATTATTTAAAAAAATCTGTTTTCTTTATAGTAAACATCATTGTTTAAATTAAATTAATAAAAATCTGTTAAATCGCATACTTGCGGTCACATGACCACCTGCTCCTGGGTTTCGGGGAATCTTCACAGTGCACATAATGTCAGGATTCACAAGTCTGTAGTTATATAAAATGACCTCCGACATGTGCTCTAAGGCCGGAAAGCCCTTTTAGAAGATATGTCTGGACTCTAAAAGGTCTGTTTGACAGATATTACATTAACTTATATCTTATAGCGTTATTTGCAATATAATAGCAGTGTGTTTAAAACAACTGAGAAAAAGCTCAATTCTCATAATTGCATTTATTTCCATATTCACTGTACCACCGGCATCCCTGTACGCTTCACATTCTCCCCTCCCCTGGCAGGGATGGCGTCTCACCGCACCTCCTCCTCCTTCTACTTTTTGAGGTCTGCGCATACCTGGCTGATCCCCAGACACTACACATAGGGTGCACACTCTTAAAGAGAAAGCACACACCGTCCAAAAGTGTCCCCAGCCAATGGCTGTGAGACACTTATTATTTAAGGCACCGCCACCTGCCTTGTTTGCACGCTTGCTAGTTCTCAGTTCCCCTTTACCTGCCAGTACCTGACTTTTCCTGCCTGTAACTGTCTTTCTGTGCCTGCAGTGTGTTCCTCTATTCAAGATATACCTGCCAGCACTTGCTTGCCTGTATATAGGCCATGCCTGGCAACACTTGTCTGCACTTGCCGTGCTCACCTGTATACCCACCGTACCTGCCTGCACCTGCCTGTATACCAGCCCTACTTATCTGCACCTGCCATGCCTTAGTGTACACCAGCCATGCCTGCCTGCACCTGCGTGCCTGCCTCTATACCAGCTGTACCTGTGGGCACTTGCGGTGCTTGACTCTATACCAGCTATCCCTGCCAGCACCTGCCATTCCAGCTATCTGCCACTTTGAGGGTCCGAAGTCCATCTTGGAGTAGCACCTGGCGTTAGTTGGGAGCGAAGAATAACCATCAAGGGCTCCAGCGATGACTCAGATGTTTGCCTAATTACGCCCCACCAGGCTCTCCTCTGACCACGGCATAGTGGTTCCACTACTACGGACGTGACAGTTTGCCATGGAATCCACTGGCTCTCAATCTTCCTCTATCTCTGACCTGTTCCAGGAAGTTTCCTACTAGAAAGACCAGCAGGACAAAATCTTTTCTTATTTGTGGACAGTGACCACTCGCTTGGACACACTGACATCTGCAGTCTCATCCGCTCCTGTGCAAGTCGTGGCTACCTCAGTTGTCACTCACCAACCTACCATATTATGACGTGGGTTTACCAATCAATGCGCATCAGTTTGCTTCAGATTGAGCCAAAGTGGCATTCATCATGACCCATCATACTATATAAACTCTGGCATGGCTTAATCCCCTATAGGATAAGAGGGATCTCCTTAAAACAGGCCTTCTCCTCCGCTCCAGTGCTGCACCGATGTGACAATAATAAGCAATTTTATTTGGAGATGGATGCTTCTTCCTCTAGGGCCAGAGCCTTCCTCACCCAGAAATCTACTTACGGTCATATGGTGACCTTTGGTTTCTTCTTCAAAGTCTCCTCGGCTCCAGAATGCAACTACTCAATAGGCGATGGAGAACTCTTAGTGATTAAACTTGCTCTGGAGGAGTGTTGCTTTTTGCTTGAAATAATGATGCATTCAGTAATTATTTATGCTGACCACAAGAACATAGCCTATCTGCAGTCTGTACAGCGGCTAAATCCGCGTCAAAGGAGGTGGTCTCTGTTCTTCGTCCGTTTTCATTTTATTCTTCTGGTAGGCGGACAAGAACAATAAGGTGGATGCATTTTCCGGGTCCTTTCTGTCTTCTGACCAGGAGGTAGAGCCTCAACACATCACTGAGTCCTCCAAAATGGTCACTGTCTCCGGTGGATTTGTCCTGGGTTCCATCCGGAAAGACATATGTCGCTGAACCAGACAAGAAGAGGGTCCTTCAGTGGGGTCACTCATCTAAATTGGCTGGTCATGCCAGACAGAAGAAAATGGCTCTTCTCATTTCACGGTATTGTATTATTGGTAGCCTTCGATGCACAAGGAAATTGCAGATTTCATCTCGTCCTGTCCCTTCTGTGCCCAGAATAAGACTTCGAAACAGCTTCCCAATGGATGATTACTTCCTCTCCCCATTTCATCAGCTCCATGACAGCATATTGTGATGGACTTGTTACAGTAGTTTGTTAACTGTAAGTGATATCTGTAATTTGTATTTAACCCCTTCTCATGTACAGCACCATGGAATCAATGGTGCTATATAAATAATAATAATAGTAATAATGACCCATTTTACTCCGCTCTATGGTCTCCCATCTGCTCATGTGCTTGCCACGAAGTTTATCCAACATTTTTTCCACGTCCATGGGTTACCTCTCCATAAAGTCTCTGATAGAGGCATACAGTTTACATCTCACTTCTGGAGGAGTACCTGCAAACTCCTAAATGTCATCTTGGACTTCTCTTCAGCCTACCATCCACAATTCAGTGGTCAGGTAGAGCAGGTCAATCAGATCCTAACCAAGTTCCCACAGCATTTCCTCACTGCCCATCACAATGACTGGCTCACTCGCCTGCCTTAGGTCGAATTCTCATATAACAACCATGTGAGGGAATCCTCAGCTAAATCTCCATTTTTCGCTGTGTATGGTCAACACTGCAATATTCTGGGTTTTGTGTCTACTGCCACTGTCATTTTTGTGGCTGAAGCTCTCATCAAGGGCTCCTCTAAAATCTGAGAGGACACCAAGACCACATTAATGAAATCTTCTGAACGGATAAAGAGACACGCAGACAAGAGATGTCTGGACCCGCTTCTGTTTCTTCCAGGGGATAAAGTTTGGCTTTCTTCCAAGTTTGACTGTCTCAAGCTTACTTTGTACAAGTTGGGTCCTTGCTTCATCGGTCAATTTGAGGTTCTCAAACAGATTAATGCTGTAGCTTACAAGCTCAAACTGCAGACCTCTTTATGGATCCCCAATTCTTTCCAAGTGTCTCTCCTCAAGCATGTCATCTTCAGGTCCTTCTTCAAGTACCGGGGTACCACTCCTGCTCTAGCCAGCTCTGAAGATGTTTTCGAGGTACAGAATATTCTGGCCACAAAAATGGTAAGAAGCAAAACCTTTTTTCTTGTAGATTGGAATGGTTTTGTTCCTGAGGAGAGGTCATGGGAGCCCAATGAGAACATCTATGCCCCTCTCCTCCTGGAGAGATTTCTTGGAGGCTTGAAGAAGAGGGGGCATAAATGTTGGGTGGGTACTGCAGAGTAGGCATCCCTGCATGCTTCCCATTCCCCCTCCCCCTGCAGGGATGCCGACTCACTCACCACCTCAGCGCTATTCCCAACTCCTCCTGCTGCTTCACAAGGTCTGCGCACCCCTGGCAGATCCTCAGGCACTGCGCTTAGGGCGCAAGCTCCTGGTCTCTTAATGAGACAGCACGTACCTTCCAAAAGTGTCCCCAGCCAATGGCTGGGAGACACTTATAATTTACTTATAATTTAAGGCACCTCCACCTGATGGAAGGTGCCTGAGCAACATGTTCACTCTGTGTTGTTTACACTCATATTAGTTCTCAGGTCCCCTTTATCTGCCAGTTCCTGCCTTTTCCTGCTTCAATCTGTCTGTACATACCTGCAGGATATTCCTGTATTCAAGACATGCCTGCCAGCACATGCGTGCCATGCCCATCTGTATACCAGCCATACCTGACTGCACCTGGTGTGCTCACCTGTATACCAGCTATCCACCTGCCTGCACTTGCCTGTATAAGAGCCGTACCTGCCTGCACTTGCTGTGCCTGCCTGTATACCAGCCGTACATTGCTGCACCTGCCATACCTACCTGCACCTGCAATGCCTACCTGTATATCATCCGTACTTGTACCACTTACTGTGCCTGCCTGTATACCAGCCATCCCTGCAAGCACCTGCTATTCCAGCTCTCTTTCCCTTTGGGGTCAGCTGCTGTGTGTTCGAGGTCTGTCCTGGAGTAGCACATGGCATCCGTCTTGAGTCAAGTCTAACCCCACCATTTAGCGAAGAGTCATGTGTTCGCCTAGTTAAGCCCTGTCAGGCTCTCCTCGGTCCACTGTTCCACTACCACAGACATGACATACACATAGGCACTGGGAGCACTGCACATTCAAATCCAAATGGAAATATGAACATACCGGTAATATAAATTTTTTACATTGAAAATGAAGAAAAAGGAATAACACATTGTTTTAAAAAATAGCAGTGACTGCATTTTCACTTGCAAACTTGGATATTTACAGTGTAAACTGAAATTTATTCACAGACATAACTTTTCTGTTAATCACTGAACTAATATTTAGTTGTATAACCTTTATTTATGATAGCTGCTTTACATCTATGTGGCATGGAATAAACTAACATCTGACACCTGCGAACAGATATTCCAGCCCAAACTGACTGGGTTACATTTCACAGTTCTTTTGCAAATTTAGGTTTTTTCAATCAAAAACATCATTTTTGTTGTCACTCCATAAATTCTCAATCGGATTAAAGTCTGGAGATCGGGCTGGCCACTTCATAACATCAATTTTGTTGTTCTGGAACCATGATGTTGCACGTTTGCTGGAGAAATTGGGTTCACTGTCCTTCTGAAACCCATTTCAGGGGCATTCCTACTTCTGCATAAAGCACCATGACCTCTTTCAGTATTTTGATGTATTCAAACTTGTCCATGGTGAATGGTATGTGATAAATCAGCCCAATGCTTGCACCTCCATGTTTTACAGTCTTCACAGTGTACTGTGGCTTGAATTCAGTGTTTATGGGTATTCTCACAAACTTTTTGTGGCATTCAGACCCATAAGAACAATCTTTCTCTCAGCTGTCCATAGAATGTTGTGCCACTTCTCTTTAGGCCAGTCAGTGTGTTCTTTAGCAAACTGTAACCTTTCCAACACATCTTTATTTTCAGCAATGGTATTTTACGAGGGTTTTTTGCAAATAGCTTGGCTTCGTGTAGACGTCTTCTGATGGTTGCAGGACTCACAGTTTACTGAAGATCTTCTTTGATCTTCCTGGATCTGATCATTAGATGCTTCTTTGCCATTCTTGTGATTCTATGATATACAGTGGGGAAAAAAAGTAGTCAGCGACCAATTGTGCAAGTTCTCCCACTTAAAAAGATGAGAGAGGCCTGTAATTGACATCATAGGTAGACCACAACTATGAGAGTCAAAATGAGAAAACAAATCCAGAAAATTACCTTGTCTAATTTGGCAAGATTTATTTTGCAAATTATGTTGGAAAATAAGTGTTTGGTCATTAAAAAAGGTCATCTCAATATTTTGTTATATATCCTTTGTTGGCAATGACAGTGGTCAAATGTTTTCTGTAAGTCTTCACAAGGTTGGCACACAGTGTTGGAGGTATGTTGGCCCATTCCTCCATGCATATCTCCTCTAGAGCAGTGATATTTTGGGCCTGTTGCTGGCCAAAACGGACTTTCAACTCCCTCCAAAGGTTTTTGGAGAAACAGAGAAACAGCCCCAAAGCATAATGTTGCCACTCCCATGCTTCACAGTTGGTATGGTGTTCTTTGGAGGCAACTCAGCATTCTGTCTCCTCCAAACACAACGAGTTTTATCTCTACCAAACAGTTCTACTTTGGTTTCATCAGACCATATGACATTCTCCCAATACTCTTGTGGATAATCCAAATGCTCTCTAGCAAACTTCAGACGGGCCCAGATATGTACTGGCTTAAGCAGCGGGCACGTCTGGCAATGCAGGATCTGAGTCCCTGTGTGTTACTAAGGATAGCCTTTGTTACGTGGTCCCAGCTCTATACAGGTCATTCACTAGGCCCCCCATGTGGTTCTGCCATTTTTGCTCACCGTTCTTGTGATCATTTTGACCCCACTGTGTGAGTTCTTGCGTGGAGCCCTAGATCGAGGGAGATCGTCAGTGGTCTTGTACTGTATGTCTTCCATTTTGTTATTATTGCTCCCACAGTAGTGATGGGTGAGCACTAAAATGCTCATGTGCCCATTGCCCAGGTCGAGCAAATTGGAATGCTCGGGTGCTCGACTCAATCAACGAGCCCAATGTAAGTCTATGGGAAACTTGAGCATTTTTCTGGCGCCCCATCCCCCCCCCCCCCCCCGGCGGTCTGCAGAGAGACTAGAAATTGCAGAAATTGATGGGAACAGTGCTCAAATGACATAGGAACAGTATGAGGAAGACCCCTGGTAGCAATTCTGACTCCCAGGTCACTGCTGTGAACAATGTTGTCAAAGTCTTATGCCACTTTTACAGACTCACAATAAAACATACAAAAATGAAACCAAAATAGATTTTCCTGGGAAATATGTTAAGGAATATCCTTTCCAGGGTAATGACTTGTATAGAAGGCAAAACAAATAGCCAAAAACAAAAATGTTCCTCCGCACCTGGGGCTATGTTCACACGTAGGGTTTTTGATGCATTTTTGAACTTTAGCATTGCTTTCAACCAAGACAAATGCATTCAATGGGAAATGTCATTTTAACAATTTACAACCTTATCTGGCATGTGGTGTGTGACACATCATCAGACACATTCTGTTTCATTTATGAAGGAGAGACTCAGAGTCACAAAGCCTATTTTTATAGGACCATCAGGCGGCCTTTACTATTCTTAGAGAGCTATCAGCCGGCTGTGCTTTTTTGTTCCCATTATTAAACAGTGGGTCTCCTATACTGTTATTGCACATGCAGTGAGTGACAGGGCTGCCCAAAATTTGGATGCACCTCAAAACCCCTTTGAAGAGACGTACAGCAGGGCTTCCTGAAAACAATGTTCCCATTATTATTAAGTGGGTCTCTCATAATGTTTGCCTATGCAGTGAATGCAAGGCCTGCCCAAAATGTAGACGTACCCAAATACCCCTTTGAAGAGACGTACGGCAGGGCTTTCTGAAAACAATGTTCCCATTATTATTAAGTGGGTATCCCATACTGTTAGCCTATGCAGTGAATGCAAGGCCTGCCAAAAATTTGGAGGCACTACAATGTCCCTTGGAAGAGACGTAGAGGAGGGCCTCATAAAAGAATGTTCCCATTAGAAAAAAGCGGGTCTCCTATAGTGTTTGCCTATCAGTGAATGCAAGGGCTGCCAAAAATTTTAAGTCACTGCAATGCCTCTTGGAAGAGATGTGGAGGAGGGCATCATAAAAAATGTTTCCATTAGAAAGGAGTGGGTCTATTCTTGTAATGCCCATGTACTAAATGTATGGGCTGACAAACATTTACCCCTGGGGATATACATGAACATACTGTATACATTTTTTTACGGGCATCATAAACACCCTTTAAAAAAATTATGTGGGTGTTGCATCGGTCACCCTGGTGATATGGTGGTGGAGGATGAGGATGAGGAGAAGGAGGCAGACAACAGCAAATAGCCAAAATCAGGAAGCGTATACCCATGTGTGGGTGTGAAGAGGTGCATGAGAATAAACCTCCCCAAAAAAGACACTGGATTTGAGTTTATGTTACGCTGCTATCATTCGGTGGTGTTGAGAAGTCTGGCTCAATCCAGCCCTTGTTCCTTTTTTATAAGAGTCAGGCTGTCAGCATTTTCATTTAGCCAGGACCTCCAAGGCTTAGCGAGCCACTTTATGTTACATGTCCAGCTTGGATACCCAGTAATTAGATGGCATAGAGGAATCACGGAGCATCTTCCCAAACTTTCAAACTTTGCACTCCTTCTGACAGTACCCCGCTCCTTAGGGCCTGTGCGTTGGGAGGGTCTGAGAAAACTCTCCCAGAACTTTGACAGTGTTCCTCTGCCTTTGCTGGATTGGAGTTGTGTCTCTCTCGCCTGTACTCCTTTGTTGTCCATGGAACTGTGACCTCTGCCGCCAGTTTTTTTTCCGATGGGAATTTTTTAAATAATTCTGCAACAAGGGTTTTCTGGTACTGCCCCATTTTAGTAGACCTGTCCGCCTTGGGAAAAAAAGATAGGAAGTTCTCCTTGTAGTGTGCGTCTAGAAGTGTCACCAACCAGTAATGACTGTCACCCAAAATTTTGACAACGCGAGGGTCACGGGAAAGGCAGTGTAACATAAACTCAGCCATGCGTGCCAGACTGCTAACAGGCAAGACTTCTGTGTCCTCACCAAGAGGATGACTGACCATGCTCTCCTCTTCCTCCTCCCTGTCCTCAGGCCATCCACGCTGAACAGATGGTATGACAGTTGTAGTAGTACCGTCTATAGCAAATGAAAGTAGCTCCTGTTCTTCCACCTCCTCCTCTTCCTCATTGCCACCCAGTCGACGTTGGGATGAGATGAGGCTGGGCTGTGTGTAATCACCCTGTATGTTCCTTTCTCCATCTCATCATGCTCTGCCTGCAATGCATCCTCTTTGATTGTGAGCAGAGAGCATTTCAGAACACAGAGAAGCTGGATGGTGAAGCTAATTAAGGCGTCATCGACGCTCACCATCTTGGTGGAGTCCTCAAAGTTTTGGAGGATGGTACTTTTGTCTGACAACGATGTCCACTCCTGAGGTCTTATGTGTGGAGCCTGAACTGAATGCCAACAGCCTTGTTGACGCTGGTAGTCAACAACTGCACTCTTCTGCTCACAAATCCATCCCAACATCTGCAGTGTAGAGTTCCAACATATGGGGACATCACACACACGTCGGTGAGCCGGAAGCTGCAAACGCTGCTGAAGCATGGCAAGGGTTGCAGAAGCTGTAGCTGACTTTCCAAAATGGGCACACGGTGCATACTTTGACAAGCAGATCTGGCAGCTCTGGGTAGGTTTTGAGAAACTGCTGAACCATGAGGTTAAGCACATGGGCCAGGCATGGTACATGTGTGAGCTCACCTCGCCTCAGAGCTGCCACCAGGTTCCGGCCATTGTCACACATGACCATGCCTGGCTCTAGGTTCAAAGGTGTCAGCCACAGATCTGCCTGCTCTTTCAGAGCTGTCCACAACTATTCAGCATTGTGCGGTTTGTCATCTAAGCATATCAGTGCTTCCAGCTTGTGATTGATGTGGTCATTTCGGAGATGGAGGCTGAAGAGAAGGAGGAGGAAGTTCAGGAGCTGTAGACTGTGGGGCTAACCCTGATTGACGTAGGGCCTGTAATCATCTGCATCGGGAGGACGTGTTCCATCCCAAGGTCTGACTGGGTCCCTGCTTCCACTTTGTTAACACAGTGTGCTGTCAGTGAGATGTACCACCCCTGCCCACAAGCAGCTGTCCACGTGTCCGTGGTTAGGTGGACTTTCCAAGTATGTGCATTGTTGAGGGCACGGCTAATGATGTGGGACATGTGCTTGTGTAATGAGAGGATGGCACAACTGGAAAAATAGTGGTGGCTGGGGACTGAGTACCGAGGGACGGCTGCCGCTGCCATCAGGTTGCGGAAAGCTTACATCTCCATGAGCCTAAAAGGTAACATATCGAGAGAAAGTAGTCATGAAATGTGTGAATGTAGTAGTGTGGCTTGTGGGGCGTTGGCTGCATATTTGCGTTCGCGTTCCAAGGACTGGGGTATGGACAACTGAATGCTGCACTGGGTCAAGGACATGGATGTGCTTGCTGATGGTGATAGTTGAATGGCTGCAACAACAGGTGCAGGGCAGGAGGCATCTTCGCACTCACCATGGACAGGGGATTGGCTTGCATGCACAACAGTGGAACAAGCAGTGGTGTCACCCGCAGACACTGTTGTTCCTAGACCCTGGGGTTTAGCCCACAGAGTCGAGTGCTTTGCTGCCTTGTGCCTGATCATGCTGGTGGTGGTCAGGCTAATAGTTTTGCTACCCCTGCTGATGCTGGCCTAGTAAGTGGTGCAAATGGCCTATTTGGGGTTATGGGCAGAGTCTTTAAAAAACAACCAGACTCGGCAAGACCTAACAGTTGTACTGGCAACTTCCGTTGTGTTGGTGTTACAGGGAACGGTTGCACGCCTTCTACCTGCGGCCACCACACTGCTTCTTCCTACCTGTTGGGTTGCTATGCCTCCCTCCTGCTGTGTGCTACTGTCTTCGCTCTTCATGTCCTCCTGCTTGGTTGGGTCAGTTCCTATATCATCCACCACCTTGTCTTCTACTTCCGCACCCTGGTCCTCCTCCTGACTTTCTGGCAATTGTGCCTCATCATCGTCCACCTCTGGCGACACTTTACCACCATTGCCTTCGTGTGACCATGGCTGCTCAAATATTTGGGCATCGCTACATGCCTTCTCCTCTTGCCCGACTTCAAGTCAACCGGGCAAGAGGCTTGAATCTATAAATGGAAAAGTGAAAAGCTCTTCGGAGTGTCCAAGTGTGGGATCTGTTGTCTCCGGGCACTCGGCATGGTGGGAGGAAGGAGGATCATGGTGCAGAATATGCAGTCCATGCTCACGACTACTGAGACTTGACCTTGTGGAAGACAGGGTGTTGCTGGTGGCAAAGTGACAGGAAGCATTATCTAATATCTAACCAACAACCTTTTGACACTGCTCTGGGTTCCATAGTGTTGTGCTGCTCCGGTCCTCTAGTATTTGGGACAGGAAGGTCAGGCGAGAAGATGTGGGTGTTTTTTGTGGCACAATTTCAGCTTGCCCACGGCCTCGGCCTCTGCATGCACCATCACCATCACCATCATGTCCAGTTCCCCGTACCTTGCCACGTGCCTTGCCCATTTTGAATGGAGGACAATATTTTCCACGTTCACTACAAATGGCTGAATATGTGATCCATGTGACAGAAAACACCAGTTTGAAATATCTGACCTGAAGGTAACTATTTTTTTTCAGCAAGCTGGTGTCAATAACTTGGCTAAGACACTGCAACAAAATTTAAATGAAGGCCTGAAATGGTACAATTTTGAGTGCACTGATATGTGGTCCGTGTGATGGACAAACCTGTTATGATGGGGTGGTTTAGGAGCAACATGGAACAAGCTCTGAAGGAAGTGGTAACTGTACTGACCGCAGTCCCTAAGCTCAACACAACACTAGAAGTAGCCGTGGGGTGCTCCTAACTCTCCCTAGGCACCTCGTCACCGCCTAAGAGCTAACTACCCCTAAAGATAGAAGCAGGAGAACTATCTTGCCTCAGAGAAAATCCCCAAAGGATAGATTAGCCCCCCACAAATAATGACTGAGAGTGGAGAGGGAAAAGACATACACAGAATGAAACCAGGATGAGCACAGGAGGCCAGTCTAACTTGATAGATAGGACAGGATGGAATACTGTGCGGTCAGTATAAAACACTACAAAAATCCACACAGAGTTTACTAAAAATCTCCACACCTGACTAATGGTGTGGAGGGTAAATCTGCTTCCCAGAGCTTCCAGCAAGACAGAATTAATTCATACTGATAACGCTGGACAAACATAGAAGCACAGAACGGATAAGTCCACAAACTGTGAACAGAAAAGAGCAAGCAAAAACTTAGCTTTGCTGAACTGGTCAGGATAACAGGGAACTCCAAAGAGATGTGAATCCAAACAGGAACCATTTACAAGTGGCACTGGCTGAAGGACAGAGCCAGGCATAAATAGTTGAACAGAAAAGACGATCAGTGGAAACAGCTGAAGACAGTTAACTCCAAGGAGCAGTCATACCACTAGAAACCACAAGAGGGAGCCCAAGAGCAGAACTCACAAAAGTGCCACTTATAACCACCGGAGGGAGCCCAAGAGCGGAATTCACAACACAAACCCCAGTTTAAAATATCTGGCCTGTAGGTAACTATTTTTTTTTTCAGCAAACTGGTGTCAATAACTTGGCTAAGACACTGCAAAAACATGTCAATGGAGGCCTGAAATGGCACAATTTTGAATACACTGATATGTGATCAGTGTAATGGACAAACTCCAGTTTAAAATATCTTGCCTGTAGGAATTTTTTTTTCAGCAAACTGGTGTCAATAACTTGGCTAAGACACTGCAAAAATTTTTTATGGAGTCCTGAAATGGCACAATTTTGAGCGCACTGATGTGATCCGTATGGCAGACAAACCCCAGTTCAAAATATCTGGCTTGTATGGTTAACTTGGCTAAGTCACTGCAAAAAAATTTAAATGGAGGCCTGAAATGGCACAAATTTGAGCGCACTGATGTGATCCATGTGATGGACAAACCCCAGTTTAAAATAGCTGGATTTTTAGTGCTGTAATATGGAAAGGATCTGACTGTATTCTGCAGTGCCAACAAGCAAATGGAGCAGAAAAACTGTGTTCGCTGAATTGCTTTTAAAGCAAGTAATCAGGATTAAGATCTCAAAAAAAATTATTCCTGGCCCCCGATACCTGGGGCTATGTCAAGAAATATCTGTAATAGGCAGCAGCAGGAACAGACAGAACTGGAATGGACCATCTTGCTATATGCACTGATGTCTGCCACATATACTGCCTGCCTGCCTAGCACTGATATCTATGCAGCTTTAGTAGTCCTCAGAAGGACTGTTAGTTGGGATGGATATGCGTATTATATATGGTATACCCACACTAAATATGAAGCAAACAAATCTCACCCTAGCTCAGCAGCAACTCTCCCTACACTGACTGATTCTGGAGCTGACTGTGACGAGTATGGCGGCACCAGGTCTGATATAGACCTGAAGACACTGTGCGGCCAGTCAATCACTGTAATGCCACAACCAACATGGAAGAAAAAACGCGCCAGCACTCACCACTCTTGCAGTTCAAGTGTCCTTTATTGAAACACACGGGAACACATCTTCACGGCTCGGGGGAGTGAAACAGACAAGGAGTGCGGCAGACGGGACGATGGCCGTTTCGCGCTGAACAAGAGCGCTTCTATGGGTCCATGCCAGAGAGGAAGTGATGCCTGGATAAGTAGGTGAGTGAACACGAACTCCTCCTGTGTCAACCTCCAATCGGACAATAGCAAGGTACACTGTGCACATTAAAAACAAACACATTGCATACATGGACAGACACAAAATTATCATGAACACAATCCTGCAAACTTGTGACAAGCATGTAAATCACATTACGATGTAACCCAATAAAGGCAAAAAGGGTAAATGGCACTAGATCCCGCCTATCATGTTACAGGGAGAGAAGCCTATGGAAAAATACAAACAGCATAACAAATGGCCATAGGTCGAGAACAGGCGATCACGGCATCATACATGAGCAGGCAGAGACAAGTGTCAATGCAAAAAAAGAGAAAGGGAAAAATAAAAATAAAAAGAGGCTAACGGAGGAAAAAAACCTGCAAGGTACCTTCACAAGTAGACAGACATATCCACTCTGTCATTCAGGCCTGCTGGACCGGTTGCCCGTGTCCGCATAATCCACCTAGCCTCTTGTCTTAACAATATTTTGTGAAGTTCGCCGCCCTGTATCGGCAGGGTCACTCTCTCGATGCCTGCGAATGTTAACACCTCAAGGTTTCCTCCATGACTCTCTCTGATGTGATCAATCAATCTCGGAACCCCTTTACTTGAGAGAACTGATTTGAAATGTATAGCTTACGAATAGTCTTACCAATATAGAATCTCTTGCAGGGACAAAGCACTACATAGACCACATACTCGGTCTTACATGAGATAAATTGTCGAACATAGTGTGTTATCGGACCAATATTTAACATCCTACCCATAATATGGAACTGGCAGTATTTACAATGACCACATCGATAATTGCCTTTAAGGGCAGCTTGTTTCAACCAAGTGGTTCTGTCTATCACTAAACGGTTGTGAACCAGCACATCCCTAATACGTGTTCCCCGTCTGTTAGACACCAATGGTCCTCCTGTGTTCCTCGCTGCTAGCTCTCTATCCCTCTCTAAGACATGCCAATGCTTACGGATAGCCGATCTTATCTCTCTATCCATTGGGCCGTACTGAAAACAGAAGGTAAATTGCTGTTTAGATATATCCAACGATCTCTCCATCACACCCCCTGGCATGGCCTCTACCCGTTCTGACGTAGTTTTCAACAGCTCATCCGGGTACCCCCTGTCACGGAGTCTACAAAATAGTTCCTCAAACTGCCGTGTAAAGCCTCTCTGAGTATTATTCACCCGTCTGGTCCTCAAGAGCTGGCTATAAGGTAGGAATCTCTTGGTGTGATCAGGATGAAAACTGTCATAATGTAGAATGGAATTCACCGCAGTCGGTTTGCGGAAAATTGAAGTACAAACGTTACCTTCCAAAACCTCCACAAGCACATCCAAAAATTCTAGGCTTATACCCCCAAACTTATGGGTGAAGGACATTCCCATAGTATTACAACCATTGAGATAACTCACAAAAGAATCGAACTCAGCCTCAGTGCCGTCCCAAACCACAAATATGTCATCGACATACCTCAAAAAGAGTTTGATATGTTTCAAAAAAATGTTGTCAAACGAGTAGATATGATCTTCCTCAAAAACCACCATATATAGATTGGCGAAAGTACATGCAGCCGGGGTCCCCATGGCAGTCCCATTGGTCTGTCTGTACCAGGTACCAGCAAAAGTGAAAGCATTGTGCGTCAATATGAAATCTAAGCCCCCACACACAAAATCAATATATCTCTGACCTTTATCAGTAGTTCTTAGAATACGTCTGATGGTATCCACACCCAATCTCTGCGGGATATTGGTATACAGACTCACCACATCGTTCGTGTTCACTCACCTACTTATCCAGGCGTCACTTCCTCTCTGGCATGGACCCGTAGAAGCGCTCTTGTTCAGCGCGAAACAGCCGTCGTCCTGTCTGCCGCACTCCTTGTCTGTTTCACTCCCCCGAGCCGTGAAGATGTGTTCCCGTGTGTTTCAATAAAGGACACTTGAACTGCAAGAGTAGTGAGTGCTGCCGCGTTTTTTCTTCCATGTTCGTATGATTCACAGTTCATTCCACGCGAGCACCTCCTCTTATCATCGGACGACCTGTTGTTGTGTTAATCACACACCGTTGGGAATCTCTGGACAGTTAGGCTGTGCTGCTCACTTTTTCCTTTTGTTGCTCCACAACCAACATGGCTGCGGCATTACAGTGTGTGGCAGACAATCCCTGCATGTTCATTGGCTCTCTAATGAGCACCAAACATGCAGGGTGTGGACCCGGGCTCCCACCGAGCAACCCCGGAAATACTCGGCGAGCTCCGAGCATCTCGAGCAGTGAGATGCTCAGGCTTGCACCAAGTAGTGGCGAGTATTCTTGCTCATCACTCTCCCACAGTTGATTTCATCAAACCAAGCTGCTTGCCTATTGCAGATTCAGTCATCCCAGCCTGGTGCAGGGCTACAATTTTGTTTCTAGTGTCCTTCAACAGCTCTTTGGTCTTCACCATAGTGGAGTATGGAGTGTGACTGAGGTTGTGGACAGGTGTCTCTTATACCGATAACAAGTTCAAACAGGTGCCATTACTACAGGCAACGAGTGGAGGACAGAGGAGTCTCTTAAAGAAGAAGTTACAGGTCTTGTAAGTTTTTAGGTGACCAAATACTTATTTTCCACCATATTTTGCAAAATAAATCTTGCCAAATCAGACAAGGTGATTTTCTGGATTTGTTTTCTCATTTTGACTCTCATAGTTTTTTAAGTGGGAGAACTTGCACAATTGGTCGCTGACTAAATACTTTTTTTCCCCACTGTATGCAGATAGTAGTATTTCTTTTCCCACCCATCTTTTGGGTTTTGTTTGCTATTTTAAATCATTGGAATCTTTTTAACTGAGTAGCCAATTACTTTCTGCACTTCTTTATATGTTTTCCTCACTCCAATCATCTTCTTGATCAGTTATTTCTGCTTTGGTACAATGTCTGGAGCAAACCATTTCACTCACTGAGCAAGAGGTAAAACCAGCAGGTACAACATTTGCTGCCCTCCTTCTTTAAATTGGGTCCTCATTCTTCACAGAATGAATTAAGTATCTAATTGAGCGCCACACTGCTATTAATTAGAACACCCCCTTTTATTAAATCAGTCAATAACACCCAATTAGCAGTGTGCGTGTCATGATTGTTAATTCTGTCGGTTGCTCATTACTCGCCTACATCTAGTCATGAATTTTTTCTCATGTTGTATGATCTTTTCAGCCAAAAACAGTAATTATACATGTTATGTTAGACTGCTGCTATTTTGCACATAACTGTATGCCTGCTTCTATACTTTTCACAACCATGTATATATTTAAAAATAATGTTTTTAATAAACAGATGTGTATACAGTTAACGGCTATATACAGATTTATATATGTTATGTACATACCCAATAGGAATAATGCTGATGAATACCAAGGCACTAAACACAATAAAGCAGAATCCACTGTACCAATCTAACGTGGCTTGATAGAGCTTGTTGAATCCTGCAGAAGAACTCACTGCCACAATTTCTATCGCCAGCTGTAGTGCAACAAACACTTTGCCTTAAAAAAAAGTTTTGAGATATTAGGTGTACAGCAATCCATGATAACAATTTTAACCCCTTTACCCCCAAGGGTGGTTTGCACGTTAATGACCGGGCCAATTTTTACAATTCTGACCACTGTCCCTTTGTGAGGTTATAACTCTGGAACGCTTCAACGGATCCCAGTGATTCTGACATTGTTTTCTGGTGACATATTGTACTTCATGACAATGGTAAAAATTCTTTGATAGTACCTGCGTTTATTTGTGAAAAAAACGGAAATTTGGTGAAAATTATGAAAATTTCGCAATTTTCCAACTTTGAATTTTTATGCAATTAAATCACAGAGATATGTCACACAAAATACTTAATAAGTAACATTTCCCACATGTCTACTTTACATCAGCACAATTTTGGAACCAAAATTTTTTTTTGTTAGGGAGTTATAAGGGTTAAAAGTTGACCAGCAATTTCTCATTTCTACAACACCATTTTATTTTAGGGACCACATCTCATTTGAAGTCATTTTGAGGGGTCTATATGATAGAAAATACCCAAGTGTGACACCATTCTAAAAACTACACCCCTCAAGGTGCTCAAAACCATATTCAAGAAGTTTATTAACCCTTCTGGTGCTTCACAGGAATTTTTTGAATGTTTAAATAAAAATGAACATTTAACTTTTTTTTCACAAAAAATTTAATTCAGCTCCAATTTGTTTTATTTTACCAAGGGTAACAGGAGAAAATGGACCACAAGGATTGTTGTACAATTTGTCCTGAGTACGCCAATACCCCACATGTGGGGGTAAACCACTGTTTGGGCGCATGGCAGAGCTCGGAAGCAAAGGAGCGCCATTTGACTTTTCAATGCAAAATTGACTGGAATTGAGATGGGACGCCATGTTTCGTTTGGAGAGCCCCTGATGTGCCTAAACATTGAACAGTGACACCATTTTGGAAAGTAGACCCCCTAAGGAACTTATCTAGAGGTGTGGTGAGCACTTTGACCCACCAAGTGCTTCACAGACGTTTATAATGTAGAACCAGAAAAATAAAAAATCATATTTTTTCACAAAAATTAACTTTCCGCCCCCAATTTTTTATTTTCCCAAGGGTAAGAGAAGAAATTGGACCCCAAAAGTTGTTGTACAATTTGTCATGAGTATGCTGATACCCCATATATGGAAGTAAACCACTGTTTGGGCGGATGGGAGAGCTCGGAAGGGAAGGAGCGCCGTTTGACTTTTCAATGCAAAATTGACAGGAATTGAGATGGGACGCCATGTTGCGTTTGGAGAGCCCCTGATGTGCCTAAACATTGAAACCCCCACAAGTGACACCATTTTGGAAAGTAGACCCCCTAAGGAACTTATCTAGAGGTGTGGTGAGCACTTTGACCCACCAAGTGCTTCACAGAAGTTTATAATGTAGAACCGTAAAAATAAAAAAATCATATTTTTTCACAAAAATTATCTTTTCGCCACCAATTTTTTATTTTCCCAAGGGTAAGAGAAGAAATTGGACCCCAAAAGCTGTTGTACAATTTGTCCTGAGTACGCTGATACCCCATATGTGCGGGTAAACCACTGTTTGGGCGGATGGGAGAGCTCGGAAGGGAAGGAGCGCTGTTTGACTTTTCAATGCAAAATTGACAGGAATTGAGATGGGACGCCATGTTGCGTTTGGAGAGCCACTGATGTGCCAAAACATTGAAACCCCCCACAAGTGACACCATTTCGGAAAGTAGACCCCCTAAGGAACTTACCTAGAGGTGTGGTGAGCACTTTGACCCACCAAGTGCTTCACAGAAGTTTATAATGCAGAGCCGTAAAAAAATTTTTTTTTTAGCCCCCAGTTTTGTATTTTCCCGAGGGTAACAGGAGAAAGTGGACCCCAAAATTTGTTGCCCAATTTGTCCTGAGTGTGCTGATACCCCATATGTGGGGGGGAACCACTGTTTGGGCGCATGGGAGGGCTCGGAAGGGAAGGAGTGCCATTTGAATGCAGACTTAGATGGAATGGTCTGCAGGTGTCACATTGCGTTTGCAGAGCCCCTAATGTACCTAAACAGTAGAAACCCCCCATAAGTGACACCATTTTGGAAAGTAGACCCCCTAAGGAACTTATCTACATGTGTCGTGAGCGCTTTGACCCACCAAGGGCTTCACAGAAGTTTATGATGGAGAGCCGTAAAAATAAAACAAAAATTTTTTCCCACAAAAATTATTTTTTAGCCCCCAGTTTTGTATTTTCCCGAGGGTAACAGGAGAAATTGGACCCCAAAATTTGTTGACCAATTTGTCCTGAGTGTGCTGATACCCCATATGTGGGGGGGAACCACTGTTTGGGAGAAAGGGAGGGCTCGAAAGGGAAGGAGCTCCATTTGGAATGCAAACTTAGATGGAATGGTCTGCAGGTGTCACATTGCATTTGCAGAGCCCCTAATGTACCTAAACAGTAAAAAACCCCCACAAGTGATACCATTTTAGAAACTAGACCCCCTAAGGAACTCATCTAGATGTGTTGTGAGAGCTTTGAACCCCCAAGTGTTTCACTACAGATTGTAACGCAGAGCCGTGAAAATTAAAAAAAAAATCTTTCCCCCAAAAATTATATTTTAGCCCCCAGTTTTGTATTTTCCCAAGGGTAAGAGGAGAAATTTGACCCCAAAAGTTGTTGTCCAATTTGTCCTGAGTACGCTGATACCCCATATGTTGGGGGGAACCACCGTTTGGGCGCATGGGAGGGCTCGGAAGGGAAGGAGTGCCATTTGGAATGCAGACTTAGATGGAATGGTCTGCAGGCGTCACATTGCGTTTGCAGAACCCCTAATGTACCTAAACAGTAGAAATCCCCCACAAGTGACCCCATATTGGAAACTAGACCCCCCATGGAACTTATCTAGATGTGTTGTGAGAACTTTGAACCCCCAAGTGTTTCACTACAGTTTATAACGCAGAGCCGTGAAAATAAAAAATCTTTTTTTTTCCCACAAAAATTATTTTTTAGCCCCCAGTTTTGTATTTTCCCAAGGGTAACAGGAGAAATTGGACCCCAAAAGTTGTTGTCCTATTTGTCCTGAGTACACTGATACCCCATATGTTGGGGTAAACCCCTGTTTGGGCACACGGGAGAGCTCGGAAGGGAAGAAGCACTGTTTTACTTTTTCAACGCAGAATTGGCTGGAATTGAGATCGGACGCCATGTCGCGTTTGGAGAGCCCCTGATGTGCCTAAACAGTGGAAACCCCCCAATTATAACTGAAACCCTAATCCAAACACAACCCTAACCCTAATCCCAACAGTAACCCTAACCACACCTCTAACCCTGACACACCCCTAACCCTAATCCCAACCCTATTCCCAACTGTAAATGTAATCTAAACCCTAACTGTAACTTTAGCCCCAACCCTAACCCTAACTTTAGCCCCAACCCAAACTGTAGCCCTAGCCCTAGCCCTAACCCTAACCCTAGCCCTAACCCTAGCCCTAACCCTAGCCCTAGCCCTAACCCTAGCCCTAACCCTAACCCTAGCCCTAACCCTAGCCCTAACCCTAGCCCTAACCGTAGCCCTAACCCTAACCCTAACCCTAGCCCTAACCCTAGCCCTAACCCTAACCCTAGCCCTAACCCTAGCCCTAACCCTAGCCCTAATGGAAAAATGGAAATAAATACATTTTTTTAATTTTTCCCTAACTAAGGGGGTGATGAAGGGGGGTTTAATTTACTTTTATAGCGGGTTTTTTA
The DNA here is from genome assembly GCF_032444005.1 of Ranitomeya imitator. Classification (NCBI taxonomy): domain Eukaryota; kingdom Metazoa; phylum Chordata; class Amphibia; order Anura; family Dendrobatidae; genus Ranitomeya; species Ranitomeya imitator. The sequence goes on from NC_091282.1 coordinate 528,480,600, forward strand.
GCGGATTTTTATGATTGGCAGCCGTCACACACTGAAAGACGCTTTTTATTGCAAAAAATATTTTTTGCGTTACCACATTTTGAGAGCTATAATTTTTCCATATTTTGGTTCACAGAGTCATGTGAGGTCTTGTTTTTTGCGGGACGAGTTGACGTTTTTATTGGTATCATTTTCGGGCACGTTACATTTTTTGATCGCTTTTTATTCTGATTTTTGTGAGGCAGAATGACCAAAAACCAGCTATTCATGAATTTCTTTTGGGGGAGGCGTTTATACCGTTCCGCATTTGGTAAAATTGATAAATCAGTTTTATTCTTCGGGTCAGTACGATTACAGCAATACCTCATTTATATCATTTTTTTATGTTTTGGCGCTTTTATACGATAAAAACTATTTTATAGAAAAAATAATTATTTTTGCATCGCTTTATTCTCAGGACTATAACTTTTTTATTTTTTTGCTGATGATGCTGTATCGTGGCTCGTTTTTTGCGGGACAAGATGACGCTTTCAGCGGTACCATGGTTATTTATATCTGTCTTTTTGATTGCGTGTTATTCCACTTTTTGTTCGGCGGTATGATAATAAAGCTTTGTTTTTTGCCTCGTTTTTTTTTTCTTCTTACGGTGTTTACTGAAGGGGTTAACTAGTGGGCCAGTTTTATAGGTCGAGCCATTACGGATGCGGCGATACTAAATATGTGTACTTTTATTGGTTTTTTTTTAATTTAGATAAAGAAATGTATGGGAATAATATTTTTTTTTCCATTATTTAGGAATGTTTTTTTAAATTTTTTTTTTACACATTTTGAAAATTTTTTAAAAACTTTTTTACATTGTCCCAGAGGGGGACATCACAGATCGGTGATCTGACAGTTTGCACAGCACTCTGACAGATCACCGATCTGAGAGCAGTGCAGGCTGCTTCACAGTGCCTGCTCTGAGCAGGCACTGTGAAGCCACCTCCCTCCCTGCAGGACCCGGATCCGCGGCCATCTTGGATCTGGAGCAGGCAGGGAGGGAGGTAAGACCCTCGCAGCAACGCGATCACATCGCGTTGCTGCGGGGGGCTCAGGGAAGCCCGCAGGGAGCCCCCTCCCTGCGCGATGCTTCCCTGCACCGCCGGCACATCGCGATCATGTTTGATCGCGGTGTGCCGGGGGTTAATGTGCCGGGAGCAGTCCGTGACCGCTCCTGGCACATAGTGCCGGATGTCAGCTGCGATAGACAGCTGACACCCGGCCGCGATCGGCCGCGCTCCCCCCGTGAGCGCCGCCGATCGCGCTGGACGTACTATCCCGTCCGTGGTCATAGGGGCCCACCCCACCTCGACGGGATAGTACGTCCGATGTTAGAAAGGGGTTAAAGAAAACTTATCCAACTAAAGTCATGCTGTGTCACAAAAGCTCACCCTCCTACTCTGCCATGACTAAAGCATAGAATGAGAAGGAGACTGACTTAGATATTTAACCCCTTAGTGACTAAGCTAATTTTGACCTTAATGACATAGCCATTTTTTTAAAAAAAATCTGACCATTGTCACTTTATGTGGTATAAACTCTGGAACAATTCATCGGATCCCAGTGATTCTGAGAATATTTTTTCGTGACAAATTGTACTTCATGTTAGTGGTAAATTTTGGTAGATATGATTTGTGTATACTTATAAATATATTGAAAATTTGACCAAAAAATTATAAATTTCGCTAGTTTCAAACTTTTAGGCCTACCACACATGCTTAGTACAAAATACAATTGAGTGCAGCCATTCATCTATTTGCTATCTAATAATAATAATAATCTATATTTATATAGCGCCAACATATTCCGCAGCGCTTTACAGTTTAACAGTTTCAAACACAACAGTCATAGGTAACAATGTTAACAATACAGTAATAAAGCAAAATAAGACTACCCTGCTCGTGAGAGCTTACAATCTACAATGAGGTGGGGGAGATACAAAGTACAGGTGTGTATTTACAATGATGCATTTACAATGATGGTCCAGCCATCTTCAGGGGGTGGGGGGATAGATGGAGATAGTGAATGGGCTACACACACACAAACATAAAATGACTGATTAGGGAACGTGATAGGCCGCTCTGAACAAATGAGTTTTGAGCGAGCGCCTAAAACTATGCAAGTTGTGGATGGTCCTAATACAGGGTGGAGCGCGGTAATTTGCTGATTTGGGAATGAAATAAAAAAATTATGATCATTAGAAAAATTTATTTTATATTTTAATTATACTGAACAGTAATGGAATTTTTAAATTACATGGTTTTAAATAGTGTATCTGGCAAATGTCGACCTTCGCTATCCACACACTGCTGCATACGTTTTCTGAAGTTTTCATGAACTCTAACAAGCATGTCCACTGGTATTCTGCCAATTTCAGCTTCAATATTGTTCCTTAGGTCTTCCAAGGTGTTGGGACAGTTGATATACACCTTAGACTTCAGGTAACCCCAAAGGAAAAAATCGCATGGGGCTAAATCTGGTGAGCGTGCTGGCCAGTTCACATCTACCCTCAAAGAGATAAGCGGTCCAGGAAACATTTGACTCAAACAATTCATGGTAACCCTCGCTGTGTGTGCAGTGGCACCATCCTGTTGGAACCATGTATCCTCTAGTTCCATTGCCTCAAGAGCCGGCTGAAAATAATCCTGTATCATAGACAAGTACCGTTCGAAGTTCACAGTTATGGCACGACCATTATCCTGAAAAAAGTAAGGACCAATGATGCCTACTCGTGATATGGCGCACCACACAGTGACGCGGTCCGAATGCAGAGGTCTCTCGTGAACTTCTCTGGGGTTTGTTTCACTCCAGTAACGCATATTTTGTTTGTTTACACACCCACTGAGGTGAAAATGTGCCTCATCAGAAAAAAACACAATTGCGTCACGGGGTATCGTTGCTAACATGTCTTCACAAGAGGTCCGCCGTGTCAAATAGTCCCATGCTGACAAATGTTGGACCACGCACATTTTATACGGGTGAAAATTCAGTTCATCATGAAGAATCCGGTGGAGAGAACGTCTTGAAATGCCAAGAGCAAATGATTGCTTCCGAGCAGAGCGTTTCGGAGATTGCAGTACTGCTGCTCTAACTCTCTCGATGTTTTGTGGTGTTGTAATCCTTCTCTCAGGTCCCCTTTGTACTGTGACAAAACACTCTGGGATCGCCTTTGCTGGGGTCAAAGGACACGTGGTTTGTGCATTGAATCTGAGGCGTACAGCAGGTTTCTGAGCAGGCTGACCTCAGGTCAGATTTATTAACGTGAAAGCAACACAAGAAACAAAACATAAAAATAAACCCTAGCCTGTCCGGCACTAACTAAACAAATACGTTGCTATCTCAACAACTGGGGGGGCTTCTCCCACCCAGCTAACATCATACAGATCTTGAGCAGAGCTCTTCACTCACATTTGTCTCACACAGGCAGGCAATCTGTGTGCCCCAGGCAGACACTGGAAACACCCAGCTGGTCATCTTTTATTCCTGCAATCATTAACCCATTAGCACCCTGAAGATACTGAGTGGCCTAATTCACATAGGACAAACACCTGAGCGAGATATACCTGCCTCCATCTACCACACCAGCATGAGTCTTACATATCCCCCCCCCCTTGCTCAGACCACTCCGGTCGAGCAAGAACACTTTTGAAACAGTGCACTCGGGATAGGGCATCGGCGTTCCCCATCTGCACCCCAGGTCGGTGCTCCACCGTAAAAGAGTAAGCCTGAAGGGCAAGGAACCACCTGGTTACCCGACTATTACGGTCCTTGTGGAGGTGCATCCACTTGAGAGGGGCATGGTCTGTGACCAGCCTAAACTTCCTACCAGCCAGGTAATACTTGAGGGAGTCGAGAGCCCATTTAATGGCTAGGCACTCTTTTTCAACCACGGCATACCTCTGCTCATGTACATTCAGTTTCCGACTGAGATAGAGGACCGGGTGTTCGACTCCGTCCCTCACCTGGGAAAGTACAGCTCCGACACCAGTATCAGAGGCATCAGTTTGTACCACAAACTCGCTGCTGAAATCAGGAGTCACTAGTACGGGCTGAGAGCACAAAGCCCGTTTCAGGCTGTGGAAGGCCTCTTCAGCAGCTGAGGTCCATTTTACCATGACGGAACCCTTCCCCTTGGTAAGATCCGTCAAGGGAGTAGCCATGGCTGCAAAATTGGGTATGAACCGGCGATAATAGCCGGCAATCCCCAGGAAAGCCTGCACTTGTTTCTTGTTCACTGGTTGTGGCCAGCCCTGAATTGCCTGTATTTTGTCGATCTGGGGTTTAACCACTCCTCGGCCAATCACGTAGCCCAAGTATCGGGCTTCTTCAAGCCCGATGTGGCATTTCTTGGGGTTTGCCGTTAAACCTGCATCTCGCAGGTCATCAATCACGGCTTGTACCTTCTGGAGATGAGTTTCCCAGTCCATGCTGTAAATTACGATGTCATCCAGGTAGGCAGAAGCGTACTGTCTGTGAGGCCTCAAGACTCGATCCATCAATCTCTGGAACGTTGCGGGAGCTCCGTGAAGTCCAAACGGCATATAGACATACTGGAACAGACCTTCCGGTGTAGCAAATGCCGTCTTCTCTCTGGCCGCCTCGGCCAGAGGAATCTGCCAGTACCCCTTTGTTAAATCCAGGGTCGTAATGTATCGGGCTTTACCAAGCCGGTCGATCAACTCATCGACCCGGGGCATAGGGTACGCATCAAATTTAGAAACTGCATTCAGTTTCCTAAAGTCATTACAAAACCGGATGGAGCCATCCGGTTTAGGTATCAACACAATTGGACTGGACCAGGCGCTGTGTGACTCCTCAATGACTCCTAAGTCCAACATTGCCATCACTTCCCGGGAGACGGCTTCACGGCGGGCTTCCGGAATCCGGTAGGGCTTCACATGAACAGTGACGCCAGGCTGTGTGACAATCTCATGTTTCACCAACTTCGTCCGGCCAGGTTTTTCGGAGAAAAACTGTCGGTTCTGTAACAAAAATTGCTTAACCTCAGATTTTTGTCATTCTGAGAGAGTCTCAGCAACCTGCACCTCTGGTACAGTAGGTGAACAAACCGGACGGGGCAGATCCGCCGTTAGGGCAAAGCGGTCTTTCCAGGATTTTATCAGATTCACATGATAAATCTGTTCCGGTTTTCTCTTACCCGGCTGGTACACTTTATAGTTCACTTCACCAACTCTTTCTCGGACCTCAAATGGGCCCTGCCATTTCGCCAGGAATTTACTATCCACCGTAGGGATTAGGACCAACACCCTATCGCCGGGTGCAAATGTACGGACCTTAGCGCCTCTATCATAACTTTGCCTCTGGGCTCCCTGGGCCTGTAACATATGGTCCCTAACAATGGGCATGACAGCGGCAATACGATCCTGCATTTGTGTTACATGGGCGAAAACCGTTTTAAAGGGAGTGACTTGACCTTCCCAGGTTTCTTTTGCGACGTCCAGCAGTCCCCGGGGACGACGGGCGTACAACAGTTCGAAAGGCGAAAATCCTGTGGAAGACTGGGGAACTTCCCTAATGGCAAACAGCAAATAGGGTAACAAGTAATCCCAGTTCTTCCCATCTTTGTCTATCGCCTTCCGGAGCATCTGTTTTAAGGTTTTGTTGAAGCGCTCAACCAGGCCATCTGTTTGAGGGTGATAGACAGACGTACGCAACGGGTCTATTTGTAAGAGCCTGCAGAGCTCCTTCATTACCCTCGACATAAAGGGAGTCCCCTGGTCGGTGAGTATCTGTTTTGGAATTCCCACCCGACTAAACACTTGTACCAATTCCTTGGCGATCGTCTTGGTAGCTGTGTTACGCAAAGGGACGGCTTCCGGGTAACGAGTTGCATAGTCCACGATGACGAGGATATGTTGGTGCCCACGTGCGGATCGGGGAAGGGGCCCAACCAAATCCATCCCAATTCTCTCAAAAGGGACCCCGATGATAGGAAGGGGTACCAAAGGGCTACGGAACTGAGATTTAGGGGCCGCGATTTGGCACTCTGGACAGGACTCACAATAGTTACGCACATCACAATGTATTCCAGGCCACACAAAACAATGCAATATCCTTTCTGTGGTTTTCTGTACCCCCAGATGTCCCCCCATTATATGTCCGTGGGCCAAATCCAGTACCTTCCGCCGATAAGGTTTGGGTACCACTAACCGTTGCACTGTGTCTTCCCTTTTTTTCTACCTGGTAGAGCAAATCATTTTCAAGAACCATATACGGGTACGCTAGCCTAGTGTCAGGTTCTACGGGTACCCCATCTATCATTTTTACATTTTTCCTAGCCGGAGTCAGGGTAGGATCTTTCATTTGCTCGCTGTGGAAGTCATCCACCTGGACTCCCAAATCTGGCAGGCAGGGTGCCGGATGGCTGTCTGCCTCCGCCTCTCGCTGAGGTTCCTCAGTTTCCTCTGTTTCCCCCGCCATGACGGAGAAGGGGTACTGAAGGTTAGATTCACTAACCTCCCCAGCAACATCTTCCTGTGGGGTCTCCTCTAGGGACTCGGGACCTCCAGATGGCATGGGAGAAGATTCACGGGTACAGCTACCGTGAAGGAGTAACTGATTCTCCCACAACTGCCAGAAATAGGGAAAATCCCTGCCCAGGATTACATCATGTAACAATGCGGGAACGAGTCTCACTTTGTGCTGCACTGACCCATAGGGAGTAGAAATCCATATGACCGCTGTTAAGTACGAGCGGGTGTCACCATGCACACACGTCACAGAAAACTTGTCAGACGGACCAGACGGAAGTGCCACCAGACTAGCTTTCACCAGAGTCACCACACTTCCAGAGTCTAGTAATGCCACAACATTTTTCCCATCAACAGATAATTCACACAGGTGTTTCACTGTATCATTTTGACCCGCTGTAATGAGATTATGCTATTGTTCTATGGAGACCGATGACGTGAGTCAGAATGATGACAAACACGCTATATCACAGTTCAAGATATATATATATATATTGTAGGAAGATGAACTTCAGATAACTGATGAAAACTGCAGCTTTACAGATAAGCAATTAAACAGTCTCAAGAATATGCAGATATTAGAAGAACAAGCAGGTTGCAAGTCCTTGAGCTTGGCAGCAAGTAAGATACAAGATACACAAGCAAGGTATAGTGTGCAGAGTTCCTTTATATATGCAGCAGACAGGAAACAAGGAGTATCAGACAGGAAACAAGATGGCCCCCATGAAGCCAGCCACTCCATCTTGGGTAAGGGCAGAATCCAACAGAACTAAGGGCAAGAACAGACAAAAACAGGTATGCAGTCTCAGTCCTTACACCCGCATTCACACTCACTAGCTGTGTAACCAAAGACATGCGTTTTCTAGAGTCTATAACGTCGCACTGCATGGGTTCAGCGGTAACAGGACAGTTCGCAGAAACATGACCCTTCTCATGGCAGCGGAAACACCTAACAGGTCCCCTACTGAGACCACCGTCCAATACTCGTCCCGGACTCCTCCCCCACAGTTTTAAGCGATTTTCCTTCACCCGTGGTCCCTGGAACAGTCTTACCGGTTCCACGAGGAGGCACAGTTCGGGGTTTGGCGGTGTCGTCGGGAAGTCCTTCTGCCACGGAATAACGCTCGACCAACTCCACAAGTTGATCCGCTGTCGTGGGATTTCCTTGGCTTACCCACCTTTTCAGCGCTGGGGGTAGTACTCTCAGGTACTTGTCCAGGACAACCCGCTGGATTATTTCGGGTATTGTCAGTACCTCGGGTTGCAGCCATTTCTTTGTCAAGTAGATCAGGTCGAACATCTGAGACCGCGCTGGTTTATCTTGCTGGTATGTCCACTGATGTACCCTCTGTGCACGGACAGCCGTCGTCACACCCAGCCGGGCCAGGATCTCAGCTTTCAGCTTCTCAAAGTCCTGAGCGACCTCCGGGTCCAAATCATGGTAAGCTTTTTGGGCCTCGCCGGAGAGAAACGGGGCAATCAAATCGGCCCATCGTGCCTTCGGCCACTTCTCTCTCAATGCCGTCCGCTCAAAAGTTGTCAGATATGCCTCGACGTCATCTTCTGCAGTCAGCTTTTGCCAGTATCGACTCACATGGATCCTTCTGGACTCTGCTTCCGGGTCAGCGTCAGGCATGCTCACCAGGCGCTGCGCCACCTGTTGGAGAAGTTGGTGGTCTGCAACCGTCATGTCCAGTAACTCCTTCAGCTGTGCGGCCATCAAGCGATTAGCTTCGTGCTGTGCGGCAGTGGCCTGCTGCTATACGGCAGTGGACTGTACTAAGGCTTTCACCACGTCTTCCATGCTGTCGCCTGTGCCACGGTATGCCCGCGTTCTCCACCACAATGTGACAAAACACTCTGGGATCGCCTTTGCTGGGGTCAAAGGACACGTGGTTTGTGCATTGAATCTGAGGCGTACAGCAGGTTTCTGAGCAGGCTGACCTCAGGTCAGATTTATTAACGTGAAAGCAACACAAAAAACAAAACATAAAAATAAACCCTAGCCTGTCCGGCACTAACTAAACAAATACGTTGCTATCTCAACAACTGGGGGGGCTTCTCCCACCCAGCTAACATCATACAGATCTTGAGCAGAGCTCTTCACTCACGTTTGTCTCACACAGGCAGGCAATCTGTGTGCCCCAGGCAGACACTGGAAACACCCAGCTGGTCATCTTTTATTCCTGCAATCATTAACCCATTAGCACCCTGAAGATACTGAGTGGCCTAATTCACATAGGACAAACACCTGGGCGAGATATACCTGCCTCCATCTACCACACCAGCATGAGTCTTACAGTACACATGACACATTCCCTGCTGTTCTGAATGCATTCACCCAATTTACAATTGATTGCCGTCCAGGAACACGTCCGCGTGGAGGAACAGCGAATTGTAAACGAAAAGCACGCTGCACTGCAATGATCAAATGGGCATTTGAAAAATACGCTTCAACACAAAATGACCTCTCCTCACGTGTCCACTGCATGATGGCAACTGAAAGGCAGAGGAATACAAATCTCCCATCAGCCACTGTAAGCCACACCCACTCTCCCCTCTCTTCGACCGACAGTGCCGCCACAGCATGCAGTGCAAAAAAGCAAATTACCGCGCTCCACCCTGTATCTTGGGGTAGAGCATTCCAGAGGATTGGCGCAGCACGGGAGAAGTCTTGGAGTCGGGAGTGGGAGGTACGGATTAGTGCAGAGGTTAGTCGAAAGTCGTTTGCAGAGCGCAGCGGTCAGCTAGGCCGATAGACAGAAATGAGGGAGGAGATGTAAGGGGGTGCCGCACTGTGGAGAGCTTTGTGGGTGAGAACAAGTACTTTGAATTGTATCCTGTAATGAATGGGCAGCCAGTGTAATGACTGGCGAAGAGCGGACACGTCCGAGTAACGATTAGCCAGATGTAAGTTGTTTTTTGGTTATTCAACAGTTCAGACTATTTCGCTGTTCAGTCAGTTTACCATTACTTGCTATGTACTATTTTTTCTGACTTAAACGCCCCACCCTTTACCATGCTGTGATTTTAATTACATCCAAACACAGTTGGTTCCGACCTTCCTATAAATGCAGGCTTTACCATGATATTAGCCAGAGGTAAGTGTTCACACTAAGCAGTCAGGTCAGGGACCCATCCGATCCATGAGATTACCTTGACGTTTGGTGGATGGGCTCACATTTTTTGGCCAAATTTTGTGCTAAGCATCTCATGTGTTTTTTCATAGATTTCATGAGCCATTATGCTATTCACATTTCATGTATCACACATTCCCTTGCTTTAGTACAATTGAGTGCAGCCATTAATCTATTTGCTATGTAAGTTGTTTTTTGGTTATGCACCAGTTCAGACTAGTTCGCTGTTCAGTCAGTTTACCATTACTTGCTACGTCATATTGAATATGTCATCATTAGTGTTGAGCGCAAGTACTCGCTACTCGAATATGCATTGGGTGCTCGGTTAGGCACCTAGTATTGTGGGTGCTCAAGTGACATGCTCGAGTTCCCATCCCGAATATTTCAGGGCGGATCAACACCCAAAAAATCACGCAGCAATTGACTGTTTATGGCAAGCAATCACTTCAAATTATTTTTTTGGCTGCTCAACAGCCACGAAACATGCGGGGCGGAGACTCGAGCATATCACTGGAACATCCGCAATACTGCATATCTGAGTACACGATGCAAACATCAGCACTTGCGCTCAATACTACTTGTCATATCGTCAACATTTTTTTAAAACTTTAAAAAAAAACCTAACTCAATAAGCCCATCCTCAACCCTAATGGTAAAGAATGAAAGAAATTAAAATTATAACATAAAAGAAAATCTGACTAAGGCCAGAGTCACACTCAGCGTAGGGAAATACGGTCCGTATTTTACATGCGTAATACGCAGAAATGTTCCCAAAATAGTGATCCGTATGTCATCCGTAGGCAGGGTGTGGCAGCGTATTTTACGCATGTTTACCTCCGTATGTAATCCGTATGCCATCCGTAATGCGTTTTTTTATGCAAACTCACAAATTGGACATGTTAACGGTTTTGAGGCCTGAAAATAATTTAAATCATCAGCCTAATCCTATTTAAGGCCTCAACAACAGATGAAACCCTCCCATATGGCCATTTTGCAGCTGTGCTTGGGTAGGTGTTGTGGTGTTACTTGTGCAACATGTCTGACATCCTGCAATTCACCCCAACTCAGCGGGTGTTATTTAATTGGGTCTTGTCACGCCGCTTTGGCCAGCCATACCCTGTGATAGTTGATCCGCGAAGGAGGAGAAGAAGAATGTGGGTGCATCCACTTTTGCAGCAACGCTCCACTAAAGGGCATTTTCACAGGCTCTATTCAGCTCTGCGGACACATCCGGGAAAATTCTTCAACTACTGTCGGATGACAATATCCACCTTTTATATGTTGTTGGAGATCGTACTGTACGTCCAGGAATCACGTATCAGGATACCAGGATGCGGAAATGCATATCCGCAGATGAGCGTTTTCTCCTTACCTTACGGTATGTAAACACCATCCTCGCATACTGTATGTTGCTGATATTTTTTTTTTAATTTTAACAACCTAGCATATTATTTTAATTTGATTACTAAATGTTTTATCAATCCTATACAAATATGTAGTAAATGTTAAATGTTGTTATCCAGTGTAAATTTATGAAGGTACACTGTTCTCCTGCCTTTTTTTTACTTATATTACTTTGTTTTACTATGGTTTTGTCTAAGCATTGTAACGTGTATACATTTTTTGGGGTTTTGTGCTTTCAGATTCCTGTCAACTGGCTTATCTTATGCAGGATTACATCTTGAATTTCTCATAGGGCGGTCAACAATTTCAGGCATTGTACGTAACACATGTGTTGAAATCTGGGACCGACTGCATGAACTTGTGATGCCGGAGCCCAAAATGGATTATTGGCTCAAAATAGCCCGTGGTTTTTCATACTATTGTCAATTTCCGCACTGTATTGGAGCCCTGGATGGGAAACATATCGGTGCGTAAGCCACCGAACTCGGGCACCCAATTCTATAATTATAAGCAGTTTTTCTCTGTAGTTCTGTTAGCTGTAGTTGACAGTAACTACAGGTTTATAATTGTATTGGGGCCTATGGGCGAACTGGAGACTCTAGAGTCTTCAATGCGTCCATTATGGGTCGGCGGCTACGTGAAAACCTGTTGGACCTCCCACCACCACAACAACTCCCAGGCTCCAATGCTGAACCAGTGCCATATGTATTTGTGGCAGATGAGGCATTCCAAATTGACCAGGCATGTCATGAGGCCTTATCCCCAGCACAACCTGGATCACCGGCGGCGTGTATTTAATGTCAGACTTTCACGGGCAAGGTGACTGGTGGACTGCGCCTTTGGCATTATGGCATCAAAATGGCGTGTTCTCCAGCCTGCCATTCAGCTGAGTGAGGCAAAAGTTAATGAAGTTAATAAAAGCTTGTGTTGTTCTACGCAACTTCACAAGAATTCATGAGTGCTCCTCAACTGACAGTGGTGAAGGCATGTCGCCTAATGTGGGTAGGCCTACAACACAAGTCCTTTCTCCGCGGTGTCCCTGCAGCGCCCCACAGTCCTGGTCGTTGCAGTAATGTCGCTCTGCCACTAAGGGGAGTGATGTTACATCTGATTGCACTAAAGGAGTTCACCTGACCAGGTATCACAGTCACACACTACACTTCACACTCCGGCCACCAGGGGGAGCAAAGGGCTCTATGTATTAGGCCACTCCTCACACTTGGGTAAAACTGGGGGTTGGATAGGAAGTTAGTCAGAAAGCAGCCTGGGAGAGTTCCAGGGAGGACCTGTCAGGGGTGGGATCCTGGCAGGAACCTAGCAGAAAGGAAAGATCGTTACGGGGCCGCACCTGCACTACCTTGCGGCGGCATCTTAAGGAAGGACACAAAGCGAAGTATATTGTGGAGAAGTGAGAAATGAGATCACAGCAAAAAGGCGATAGAACCAGTAGGAGTCGTGCCTCGAGATCGGCAACATCCTACTGAGGCGCGTAGCCGGTGGCCGGAACGCCGAGGAAGTAACAGACTTCAAGCATTACTTCAAACAGCGGCAGGACAGTTAATTATAGGTTGGCTGTCTCACCTAAATCACCTAAGCAGACATAGGATGCAATCGTGGGAGAGGGGCATCTCTAGGGTCCCAGAATAACTCCAGGCCTACCTGTCATACGGTTAAGTCTTAGCCATATCATCTGGGGGACGGAGAGAGAAAGAACAAATACGACAGTTGTGAGGACTATCCCGTGGTGCTCAGCAGGGAAGGACTACAACGCACAGGCGCTAGTAGGTAGGCACTGATTTCCACCTGCAAAGGGAACTCTGGATGTGCCTTCGGACCAACCGGTCTCAGCCAGCCCTGTTAGCAGTGCTCTGGATTGCGGATCCCGAAGTCTTCAGTAAAAAGGTAAAGAAACTGCACCCTTTGTGTCACCGTTATTAACCGCGCCCCACATCATCACTACCTATACTACTGGGAAGCCCTGAGGAAACACTTCACCTGTGGGAAGGTATTCCATCTAGCTGCCATAACATCACCTCAGTGGACCCCCAAGCAGCGTCGGTCACCCTGACCGAATACCACAGGTGGCGTCACAAACACTTGACAAACTTTCATCACCTTTCATTGGACGCCCCTTAGCAGGGTCACGGACTGGGTCTAGCCACCGTGACAACCCCAGGACCGAGACAGAGAGGACCGGTACCGAGTACCCCGCGGCCCTGCGTCTGGGGGCGCTCCATCCCCTTTCTGGCATAAAAGTTAGAGATATATTTACAAATTATTTTGTGTCAACTCATGGAGCTACTCCATGGCAAGATAATGCTGTTTCTATGTTGTAATGTTTTAATATATATCTATATATGTTTTGCAAAGTTAAAAACTTGACAAAAAAACATTACTTAACTATGTGTGTTTCTTTGACTAATGTACCAGATGTTCAACAACCGAGTAATTGAGTATGATGTTGGAATGATTGGGCAAACAAACTGTAAATGTTTTTGGACTCTATTTTTTATTTTGAGCCCAAGCCACTTTTTGTGTTTAAACACCATATTATTAGCCAATTTTTTTTTCCCTTATAAAAAAATAAAAAAAATATAACCAAGTGCTATCACAGCAGAGTCAAAAATAAAATTGTAAGAAAATGAAATGTAAAAAATTACCAAAATGTAAATAAAAAAGCATTACAGATTTCTGTACGTTGGTGGAGGAGATGGTGGAAGCTCAGGGTCCTAGTCAGGTTGCCTTTGTTGGGCCAATTGTGCATCATCCTGTGTGTTGGATGTTTGATCATGCTCAAAATGATGCCCTTGATCATATTGGACAGTTGGGTATTGGCTACAATAATACGTGTTTTGAGCATGGCCCTCATGAGGTGGAAAAAAAAGCCTTGGCTCATAACCCCACCCAATATGGCCATGTGGTCCAAAACCAGGTTGGGACCAGCCTCCAGCACTGGGTCTGGACAAGTGGCCATATTGGGAAGGTTGATAGAATGTCTGATTATGGGCTTGGTTGGTTTTGGGTGGGAAGGGGTAGAGGTGTAGGCACACGTGGAGGGGGTGCTTCAAATACTTGTGGATCATGCACCTGGTGAGATGATGGAATGCGCAGGGGGTTACGTGATGAGAGCTGCCACCTCTCAATGATCTCAAACAATTCATAGGGATCATTTGGGGGGTGCATGAATCAATAAGTATTTGAATACACCCTCTCCCACGTAACCTTGCCTCACAGGGTATGGGACGGAGGTACTGGGCCAGGCTCCTCGCAAAGGCCTCCTCACCATCATCCTGTGCAGCCCTGGCCAAATAATTTAGGACCCCAGTGTCCACATTCCTGCGACTTTCTTGCAGCTCTCTCCTCCTGCGGCCACGGCGGAAAATGACAGCAGGCTGTGGGGATGTCTCCAGAGGAACAATAGGGCTGCTACTGTTTCCTGCTTCCTCCTGGCTTCCTGGATGTGGTGCTGCTGTGGGTGGTGCTGCAGTTTCTTGTCCAGTTGTTGCCGGATCTTGAGTTGCAACTGAAGATGTTGCAGGAGGGATGTCATTGGAAGGATGTGAAGATGGACCAGCCACCTCTTCCCCTTCATCAACCGGATCTATGATGGCTTCCGAGTCCGCCCCGTCTCCCTCTCAGTGAGGTTGGACTGGGTTCTGTAAGTAAAGTATGAGAATAAGTAATTTAAATTTTAACTTTGACCGTAAAAAAATATATGTGTAATGTGTTTTGATGTTTTTACTTACGGTCTCAGATCCATACTGGGATCCAAAAAGGATAGTCGGTCATAATAAATATATTTGCGCTTTTTGGCAGGCGCTGCAGACCCACTCCTGGCCCTCTGCTGTCTTTCTCTCCTATACTGGTCGCGTCTGCTGCGCCATCATCTCATAACATCTTCCACTGAAATGAAACAGCAAAAAATAATGGATAAGGTCATTGTGCACAGTGGTAACACAAGGCGACAGTGATTTTCCAGATTTTAATGTGGCCTAGTAACCTGCATTTCTTAAAAAAGATCATCAATATAAATATTGTCAACACAAACAGCACAATATGATCTAATGCAAAATACCAAGAATTTCAGGCCATAAGGACAGGGTCCTCTTCCCTCTGTGGCAGTATGTCATTGTAAATTTTGTTAATATAAATGACATTTATTAAACTCTGAACGTGACCCCTTTCTCATGTCCAGCACCATGTAATTAATGGTGCTAAATAAATAAATGATAATAATTTTAATGTAAAATACAATAGTCAGCAAATCATGTAGGTAATGCATTTTCAAATATTGATGAATAGATAAACATGAGTGTACTTACTCATTTGATTCTGGACCTCACGTGGCCGTTGGTCATATTCTTGGAAAAGGATCCCACAAATGCTCCTCCAAGCAGCCTCTTTCCTAGCCCTGTTGGCATAATTGGCATCCCGTTGGTCCCAAATTTCAGGCCTTTCCTGGACCAGGACCAGGAGCATATCCACATTTATTATGCTTGCCATGCTGCTTGCAAATCTGTGGAGGCGAGCGCCAGACTTCCGGGATCTCTGTCTGGCTTTTTCAGCTAATTAGCATGTCTGAGCTTCCTGATTGAGGGCTTGGCACATTTCCTTGCACATGGAGATGTCTGGCGTATTTCTCGCAAGTCACACTGCTGGTCCGTGTGTAATCCGTATTTTTCTCACCCCCATAGACTTTCATAGGCGGAATTTTTGCGCAATACGCTGACAAATGCAGCATGCTGCGATTTTCTATGGCCGTAAAATACAGATGCAAAATATACGGCAGATAGGAGCTGGCCCATAGAAAATCATTGGTCCGTGTGCAATGCGTAGTTTTTGCGCCTCTCATACATCTGTAAAACTCGCTAGTGTGACCCTGGCCTAATGGGATAGGGTCTATCACAGTTATCAAAAGGAATCAATAGGGAAAAAAACCCGCCGATGCTGGGTGCCGGCCAGCACATCTCTGCTGGCACATTGAGCATGCACCTGCCATTTTTTTTCACGAAGAGGAGGCCGAGGGCAGGGGGACGGAGCAGGAGGTGGAGGTACCGGAGGGGGACTTGGGGACATAATTTCTCTTTCCTCTGACATGTATATCATGTCAGAAAAGAGAGAAATTATTTTAACAGCAGGCACACATGTTTTTTTAACGGCGATCATGTGATTGGGGACCGGAAAATCCAGCTCTGATTGTGGTCTTGAGGGTCTCAGCTACACTTGGTAGCTGAAACCCTGGAGCTTTTTGGACTCTGGGGGTGCTATATCCTTATTCCCGATCATCATTTTAAAACGGCAATGAGAAAATAAGGACAATAACAGGCACCATTTTAATGCGTATCGGTGGTCATTATGGGTTTAAATGAGCAGTCAGCCAGCCCACTACACGCACAGTACTGATGTGGTGCTGAAACTGCAGAATCAGGACTGGAGGGAATATCTGAAGACCTGGGGACATGGTAATTGAAACATATTAGCAATTTATATTACTTATTTTTGTAAATACAATCAATTTAAATTAACTGAACACTCCCTTTAATGACCTTTACACACACCAACACCTAAGACTAGACAATTAAGAGTAATTAGTATTTATTTGTTTAAGGAATCAATGGTGCTATATAAATAAATAAATAAGTAATAATAATAATAATTTGTGAAATAACATATCGTCTATGTCTACTAACAGCTTTCTAGATTTTATGCCTAACCTCTATAGTCTATGAACAACTCTGCATAATAAAAGTACCCTCTGAAAGAAAAAAAAAATTGCAAAATGCACTGTGTTTTACCTGCATTATAGTGTAAATATATGGTAGACTACCCATCATTGTTATTCATGTATAGCACTTTGACATCTTACCATACGAGGAGCCTTGAACTTGCTTCGATATCATTGATCTGATGGTTGGTGTAGGGATTAATGAAAATATCATCACTATTCGAGCTGAGAAGTATATTAAAAAATGTATCAATGCAAAAATACTTCGGAAGAATAGTGCAGCATATAATTTTCTAACTTTCAGCTGAGAAAAAATGTAATTATTCCAATTATGATTAACTTGTGTCAGTTAAAGGAAAGTACAGTAAACACTTGTTCATAAATAATTTAGGATGTAAAGACATGCTTGGAACGTTCATGGAAATACCGTATTTTGCGGTTTATAAGACTCACCCGATTATAAGACGCACCCCAAATTTTGAAGAGAAAAATAGGAAAAAAACTTTTTTTAAATTAAAATGGTGGTGCTTCTTACAACCCATGCGTCTTATTGATTACCGGGGTGGTGGCTGCGGTGAAGCTGGGTCCTAGGGTCGCTGCTGGAGTAGGCAAGAGTGGAGCATTGCTGCAGGCCACAGGCTGGGATGAGGTGTTCGGTGATGTGGGGGCTCCGCTGACATTTTGTGAAAGCCCAGAGCCTCCGCACTTACATGGTTTACTATGCGGTGGACTCCGGGAAAATGGCTGCCGGGGCATTTGGAGATCTTGGCGTCGAAATATCATCTCCCAAGATCTTGGTGCCGAGATCTCCATCTGTGCATGCGCCACCCCTGGCAGCCATTTTCCCAGAGTCCACCGCATAGTAAACCATGTAAGTGTGGGGGCTCTAGGCTTTCACAATGTCAGCAGAGCCCCAGCACCACCGAACACCCGCAGCAGCGTATATCTGAACACCCCCTCATCCCTGCCTGCAGCCTGCAGCAACGCTCTACTCTTGCCTCCTCCAGCAGTGACCCTGGAACCCTGCCCCACCGCGACCGGTAAGGTATATCCGCATTATTAGATGCACGCTCATTTTCCCCCAGAATTTGGAGGAAAAAAGTGCATTTTATAATCCAAAAAATACGGTACGTAATGTCTTGCTATTTGGAAAAGATAAGGCTATGTTCACACGTTGCATTTTTGCAGCTTATTATGTAAGTTAAGAGCTGCTTTTTACAGTACCAGCAAAAGCTATGAAAGTTCAGAAATCTTATGCTTGTTTTTTATTCCTTGACTGAATTGGAAAATTACAGTGTTTTTTTAAATCTGCAGCATGTCATTTCTTTCAGTGTTTTTGCAGATTATTTTTCTCACCCATAGAAAATAATGAGTGCATAAATGCAACTATAATATGCAAATTGCCTCTCCTGAGAAAAAGAGGACTTAAACTCTATAGCGCCACCTGTTGGAAGTAGCAATCCTACAAGTTACAATCAACCCTTTAACGAGTTGGGCAATATGACTTAGGATAAAAGCCAAATCAGTATCTCAATTCGCAGACACGGTGTTTCGGGCTGTTGGCCCTCGTCAGTGCGAAGCATGAGAACTGATTTGGCTAGGTGAGAGGCTCTGGACTGGGGTCTAAGGGGTATCGTTTCTCCTTATGGAGAGTGACATACCATCTCTGGCTTGCCAAGGTAAGGAGGCATATTCGCCGTGCAATGCTCCTCTGGGAAATAAAATATGCAAATTGCCTCTTCTGAGAAAAAGAGGACTTAAACTCTATAGCACCACCTGTTGGAAGTAGTGATCCTACAAGTCACAATCAACCGTTTAACGAGTCTTGCAATATGAATTAGGATAAAAGCCAAATCAGTATCTCAATTCGCAGACACAGTGTTTCGGGCTGTTGGACCTCGCTTTTTTTGCACCAAAAAATGGGCAATTTGAACATTTTTAGCTACAACAGAGTAGTTTTTGGCTGCTGAAAAATACGTTGCAAAAATGCAACATGTGAACATAGCCTAAAATTTCATATGCACAATTTCCAAAAATTCTGTGCAGGTCCTTTTGTTACTCTAGTTTATATTTGAATTCCCCTGTATGTGAATTGTTACACTACTTGTTCAATGATATATACTTACCAATATAATACATATATGTTGAGTGCACAAAGCCCATGATTAGAAGTCCGGAACCAAATGAAATGATTCCAATAGTAATTAATCCCAAATCGCCTGTAAATCGAGAAAAAATTAAAACTCCTAGAAAGCTGGTGATGTAGGTCATGTACGCAGCGGCATTGCCATAGCCAACGTATACAGGACCCCAATTTAGAGGCTTCTTTAGTACAAACACATTTATTATATCATTAGTTGCTGCAGAAGCAACATTAATAAGTATTGCACTGGCAAACAGTGTAATAAGAATGAGCTTCGATGGTGCTTTAAGAACAGAATTTTCGGCCTTGTCCTCTTGTACACTTCTATTTCTAGAGTCTTTTAAAACTCTGGAGGTCTCCGAATTATAATCTTCTGGTGCCCTCAGAACAAAAATGCAGTATAGGACACAAAATGTGTAGCCACCAATGCAACAGAACATAAGAATAGTTCCTTGATGGCTCGTTATATGTAAAAGCACAAATAAATATCCTGATACCAAGCTGCCTACAAATCCAGCTAATCCATAAACCATTTCAATAATAATAAGTTTAAGAGATCGTCTTCTTTCAGAAGAACATGAAGCAGCCCAAGCCGTAACACCGGACCAATAGGTTGTGAACCAGCCTGTTAATCCATTCAGCGCTGCAGATCCAAACATCACTTCCACTGGCCATTCCCAGATGATGACAAACAATAAAAGCATTCTTGATAGGAGGTATCCGAGCAGTGGTACACATATAGTGACTTTCCTGCTCGTCCTGTCTCCAATTTTTGCTATGAGATAGGCAGACAGAAGAGGCGTTAATCCAATGATGATGTTATAAATGAAGTAGAAGTTCAAGATGGCTTTCTGTAACATGTCATCTCTACTAGAGTTGGATGGAACATCTTGGCTGTTGATGGATGTGTTGTAATAATTCCTTACCACCATAAGCAGTGCCGTGTCATAGAAGGAGCTCGCAATCTGAGCCCCTGCAACTACTGGCTCAATCCACATCCGAGACATCTCTGTAGCAGATAATTAGTCTAAAGAGGACCTATCACAAGAGAAAAACAAAAGAATGGCAACATAAATTATAAAAAATGTTCCAAATACATATCATTAACAGAACAGAGGAATTCCTTCGGCATGACAGGGATGGACTTTTTTTTTACTTTAATTTGTGGAATTTGATAACCTTGAGTTTTCCTCCACTGGGACTCAACTGTGATGGCATCTGATTCTATAAAAGCTAGGTGAGAAATTCTGGACTAAGGTCTAAGGGGTAACGTTTCTCCTTACCTTGGCATGCCAGAGCCAGTATGTCACTCTCCACAAGGAGAAATGTTACCCCTTAAACCTTGGTCCAGAGCCTATCATCTAATCAAATCAGTTCTCATGCTTTGCAATGATGAGGGCCAATAACCCAAAACACTGTGCCTGAAAAATGAGGTACTGATTTAGCTTTTATCCTAAGTCATATTGCAAGACTCATTAAAAAGTCGATTGTGACTTATAGGATTTCTGCTTCCAACAGGTGGCTCTATAGCGTTCACGTTCTCTTCCTCTTTGAAGAGGCAATTTGCATATCAAAACTAGTGACTTAATTTGCTAGTGCATCCGAACAGTATTTCATAAAAAAAGTGCATCAAATTGAAAAATCAGAAAAAGCAGCCATACTTATCGATACCTGCTCACAATACCAATATACTGCAGGGTGCAAATAACAGGCGGAGGCAGCACGGGTGCAGAATACTGATGAACAACCATATGCCTAGTGTCCATGTGCAGGGGCATGTATTATAGATGCACATGGATAAGGCTTGTGTGAGGTGCCATTCACACTGTACAATGTATTGTGCACCATAACGGCATACAGCTTATTGGCAGCCCCCTGAAGGATGGTCACTTCTTTTAATTGATTTTCAGCTTTCCAAGCCTGAAGCTGTTAAAAGAAGCTCAAAAGACTTAAAGGGGTTGTCCTCTACTAGAACAAGGCTCCTCTTCATGTTAGGTTTGTCCAAAGGTGAAGACAGTAAAGCCAGAGCGAGTGCCGACACCACAGGAACAATGTCGTTATGGGAGGTGAATATAAGTTTCATTATTTTATAGGGGCCAAACATTTAGTTTAAGAAGGGGTTGTCCTAGTAGTGGAGCAGTATGGAGAGGACCTTCCTGCTAAAAAATGGTGTATGCACTTTGGCTTAGAGGTCCACAGCATTTATTACCAAATTAGAATATTTTTAAATTTAACCTAAAAAGTTTTCAGTTGGTAAATATAAAGATAGGTATTAAAGAGGTTTTCCAGTTTCTACACATACAGTATTGCTTGAAAATTTGTTAACTCTTCAAAACTTTTCATATATCTGCATTTAGTTGCCTTAACCCCCAAATGACTTCCGATACGCCTTTTAATGGTGGCATTTAAGGAGCTTTATTCCTCAGTGCTGCTTTTTAAAGGCACTGAGAAATAAGTCAAAAGCGCCCCTCAGCTTCAGAAAGTCACTGAGCTTTCAGCTACAGGGGATAGTTGAGACTCTGGAGAACATTATCAGGGCCCTGATCACCGTTATTAAACTAATAACAGCCATCATGTTAAAAAAGTGAAGTCCTATTTAAAGATAATTTCTCTCTCCTCTGACATTATCTAATGTTAGCAGAGAAAGAAATTATGTCCCCAGGCACCCCACAGTACCTTAGTACCGATCTGCCATCCCCGGCCCTCCTCCTCCTGTTCCCAAAGCAAAATAGTGGGCGCATGTGCAGTGCACCGGCGGAGATCTGCCAACCAGCACCCGACAACAGCAGGGATTATTCCTATTATGACTTTTGATCACTGTGGTAGACTCTATCACATTGATCAAAAGCCCAATATATGTCATTCCTCTAGTCAGACTAAAAAAATTTATTTTTTAATTTTATAATTCTTTCTTTCTTTCTTTTTTTCTTCCTTTCTTTCTTTCTTTCTTTCTTTCTTTCTTTCTTTTTTTCTTCCTTTCTTTCTTTCTTTCTTTCTTTCGGGTAATGCATAGGCTTTAGGGTTTGGCTTATGCTTTAAGTTTTAGGGTTAGGGTTAGGCTTTAGGGTTATGCTTTAGGTTTCTTCAAAAGTAAAAGATAAAATACTACTGTTACATTAGGTTTATTAGTGTTAGATTAGGTTAGTTTTTTTTTTAGAAGCCATTCGAATAAAATAAAATAATGGCCCACAGAATATTCACCGTGGAGCAGGGGTCCTCCTTGCATTGCTGCGGCAGTGAAACCAAAATCAGTTTTCAGACAATGACAACTACTCTTCCTCCATGGGATCCCACAGCCCAGTGGTTCTGGAGTCAGTCATCACTGCTGAATTGTCAAAAAGTGGGACCAAATTCTGAAGTCTCCCCTCCATTGTGGTATCACAACAATTCATTTTCCCCTCAAATTCCAACTTCAGTAACCCTGGAATAAAATTAGATGTCATCAATTTTACCCCCTTTGAATTTTTCCAAATTTTTGTTACCCCCAGAAATCCTACAATTAATTGCCCACCAAAACAAATCTATATGCCCGAAAAATTATTTCCTAAAACCCCACTGCTTTTCATTCCCATTCATTGATCCCCACAAATGACTCTGAAATAAAAGAAATTTAGACCTTACCCTCAACATGGGTTTAGTAAAAAAAAAAATCAACTTTCTGTTCCTACTGGGCAACAAAATCTGTGCACAGTAGCCCTGTATTTACAGCTGTCATGATCCGTGCTTGCTATGAAGCCCTAATGAGATTCCTTCATTTTAACGACAATTCCCAAGCCCCCCCAAGAAATGACCCCAACTAAGTTAAGTATTTAATTCCACATGTGTTAATTCATAGTTTTGATGCCTTCAGTGTGAATGTACAATTTTCATAGTCATGAAAATACAGAAAAATCTTTAAATGAGAGGGTGGGTCCAAACTTTTGGTCTGTACTGTATGTCTGGGCCCACTGCAACCATTTCTGCTTGTGAACACTGTTTAGGGGTGGGCGAATAGTAGGTTTATGCACCACAGCAGGCCTTTGAAGGATCCTACACCTTGAGGTTCGAGGGACTCCAGAGGCACAGCAGTTTCAAATAACTGTTTGCTGCTTTGTAATGGTATTTTGGCAGCTGCTCTCTTAATCCAATGAATTTGTCTGGCAGAAACCTTCCTCATTATGCCTTTATCTGCATGAACTCTGTGCTCTGTTTCAGTCACAAATCTCTTCTCAGTATGATGATCACTCTTAAGTTTTCGTGAAATATCTAATGTTTTCATACTTTGTTCGAGGCATTGCACTATTTAACGCTTTTCAGCAGCAGAAAGATCTTTTTTATTTCCCATATTGCTTGAAACCTGTGGCTGCTTAATAATGTGGAACATCATTTTTAAGTAGTTTTCCTTTAATTAGAATCACCTGGAAAACTAATTATCACATGTGTTTAAGATTGATTTTAGTGATCCGTTGAGCCCTGAGACATAATACCATCCATGAGTTTATTTGAAAAACAAAACAATTAAATCTTTATGACACTTACATCCAATTTACATAATAATTTGGAACACAGTGTACTCCTTTAAAGGGTATAATTTACAAAAAAGATATTTATGGGTGTTTTCTGTTGCTTTTGAAACACCCAGACTCTGCAAATATGACAATCTATTCCAAATAAAGCCAAATTCGTGTTCCAAAATTCAAATTGTGCCCCTTCTGTTCCGAGCCCTGCTATTTCTCCAAACAGATCTTTTTGACTACATGAAGAGGGATCGCCACATGTGTAAGAAAGTGTGTAACAAACTGTGGGGTCCAATTTTTGTTGTTTTCTCTTGCAAAAGTGAGAAATTTGGGGCTAAAGCAAGATTTTGTGAAAAAAAAGAACTTTTTCAATATAACGTCTTAATGTTATCAAATTCTGTGTGTTAAATGAGGGTTCAAAATGTTCACTATATCCCTGGATAAAATCCTTGAGGGGTGTAATTTCCAAAATAGGGTCCCCACAACTTATTTCAGCCAAATTTGTATTTCAAAATTCAAATATTGCTAATTCCGTTCCAAGCCCTGCCATTTGCCCAAACAGAACTTTTTGACTACATGTAAGGGTATCACTGCACTCATAAGAATGTGGGTAACATACTGTGGGGTCCTCTTTTCGGTGCTACCTCTTGCAAAAGTGAAAAAATTGGGGCTAAAGCAAGATTTTAGAGGTAAAATATATATTTTTTTCATTCCACTTTGCATTATTTCCTGTGTAGCACCTGAAGGGTTAAAAAATATTCCCGACACCAGTTTTGAAGTATTTCAGGGGTGCAGCTTTTAATATGGCATCACTTTTGAGGAGTTTCCAATATATAGGTTCCTTAAAGCCCATTTAAATCTAAATAGGTCCCTAAAAAAACAGTTTTTGTGAATTTATTGAAAAATTTGAAATTGCTGCTGAACTTTTAACCCTTTTAGCATCCTAATAAAAAAAATATGCTTAAAAAATGATGCAAATGTAAAGTAGATATATGAGAAATGTTATTTATTCATTATTTTTGTGTGTTATAGCTAAGGGCATAAACCTTTTAAGTTTGAAAATTGCTACATTTTCAATTTTGTTGTTAAATTTTTAAATATATTCATAAATAAATGCAAATCATATCGACCAAAATTTACAACTAACATGAAGTACAACATACAAAAAAAGGTTGCACTCTATTGTGCCAAAATACGTCAAATATGAAATACATGAAATATGAATAGCAAAATTGCTTTTTGAACATTAGGAAAAAATTTTTTGAGACGCTTAGCACAGAATTTGGCCAAATAGTGTGAGCCCATCAACCATCGTCAAGGTGGTCTCATTAAAAAACTGATGGGTAACTGACTTCCCTGTCCAAATGTGAACACTTACCGAAGGCTAATGTCTGCATGCTTGGGTGAATATGGACACCTCTCTCAGCAAAGCCTACATATGGGTTTGCCAGAACCAAGTGTGATTAGATGTAATTAAAAACCAGATGGTGAGGGGAGGAGTGTGCAGTCAATAAGCTAACAAAGAAATGACAGAAAAAAGACTGGCACATCCAAACTAGTGTGAATAGGTGCATACCAGGAGCAGCTACCTCCATATACAATATACAAAAAAAGGTTACACATATTATGAAGTACAACATGTTATGAAGAAACAGTCTCAGAATCACTGGGATACGTTGAAGCGTTGCAGAGTTATTGCCACATAAAGTGATACTGGTCAAATTTCTAAAATGTAGCCTGGTCATTAACCCCTTCACAACATGCGCCGTACATGTATTGCGCATGTCAGGTCTCCCCCTTTGATGTGGGTTCTGGCGCTGCCCCTAACAGCTGTGGGTGGAATCGCGATCCACCCACAGCTGTTAACATGTTAAATGCTGCTGTCAATCTCTGACTGCACCACTTAACATGATTGTGGCAGAAGCGTATCACTAATCCTGTCAATTGGTGCCCATGTCACATGACCGCAGGTCGCTTATGAGTTGGCATAACAACTTGGGGTCTGCAGGAGACCCCTGTGAGTGTCATAGCAGGACTGCTTTGAGTGCTGCCCAGCAGTCGGCGCTCATAGCAAGTGAGCATTTCTGCTATACAGAGAAGGGCAGAAGCCCTGCTCTGTGTAGCACGTGCGATGGGATAATCAGTAGGTAAAA
This sequence comes from Ranitomeya imitator, assembly GCF_032444005.1. Classification (NCBI taxonomy): domain Eukaryota; kingdom Metazoa; phylum Chordata; class Amphibia; order Anura; family Dendrobatidae; genus Ranitomeya; species Ranitomeya imitator. The sequence continues at coordinate 528,506,167 of NC_091282.1, forward strand.
AGAGAAATAAAAAGAAATAATAAAGTTTTTAAAAATATTAAAAAAATAAAAAATGTGAAATTTTAAATCACCCCACTTTTGCCCATTCAAAATAAAACAATAAAAAAAATACACATATTTGGTATTGGTATTGCTGCATTCAGAAACCCCCAATCTATCAATATTGGAGATGGGCGACTGATGGGCACGGACACTGAACATGGACTTTACCAGGAAGTCCGTGTTACTGTTTGGGTTCGGCTGCCCTAACACTGGGTGTTTGTCATGCTTTCATGTGCATGACTGCTCGGCAAACACTGCTTCCGATCGGTGGTGAAATCATCCCCGCTGGTCAGAGAACTGCGGTTCCCACACTGTCAAAAGACAGCATGAGCACTCAACTGTGATCGGAGGTATACAGTTTACCTCTGGTCACTGGTGTCAGCTGACACCATCACTGTCACGGTCACTGTCACTGGGACAGCTCCTCTCATCATCCGACACCTGCTGCCGCTAATAACAGTGAAAGCAGGAGCGGCTGATGGGTGTATTCATTAGCCGAGTCCTGCACTGTAAATAAATAAAAAAAAAAAAAACTGCTTTCATTGTCCCAAGAGGAAAGAGATAAGATTTTTCTGTTCACCTTTAGGACTTCACTGTCGGCTGTGTCACAGGAGAGGAGTTACAAGGTTCTGTCGAGGTGGTATAGATGCCCCTGCCAGGTTCACGCTATGTTCCCGGTGATACCGGATATCTGTTGGAGATGCACATCAGAAAAAGGGACTTATGTCCATATCTGGTGGGAATGTCCACCCATAAAGAAATTCTGGATGCTAGTTTTCGATCTCCATAACAAATTATCCTTTCGCAAAATACAACCCACAGTGGAACTAGCCCTCTTGTCTCTGTGTGACATGTCGATATCTGGTTTTAAGAGGAGTCTTCTCAGACATTTTCTTACGGCTGCCAGGAATTTGATTCCTAGATACTGGAAGCAGGATCGTTACCCCTCAGGCTCCGATTTTGTTGCGGAGCTTAACAACAATTACAGAATGGAACAATTGATAAGTGAATCCATGGGGGATTTGGCAAAATTTTTTAACACTTGGGCTTCATGGATTGTATTCAGGGAGACCCCGTGTTAGGGCTAGCGGAACGCACCAAATAATAAGACTGATAGTGTACGGTGCGTTCGTAGCCCGGGGTCCACCGTGCAGAGATGGAACCTGCTGCTGAGTAATGACGGACTATATGGCGGTACTCATAAGTATACTCGCGTGGGTTAAACTTCACCCAACGTGAAGGAAGCGGTCCTGTTGCGTCACAGGATCGCGGTACCGCACATAGAAGGCGAGCAAGCAGTCAGCGAACTTAACCCCAACTAGGATTGAAGTCCGATTAGACCACTTGCTGACACAACACCGCAACAGGGTGTGTTAGGCAACTCTTATAATTAGAGCACCGAAGTGCGAACTGTGCCGTGCTGGCAGGCACCACTAAGCACCCAGACGTGGGTCAGGAAGCGCACTACTGGCGCGTGGCGCCGCACTGGCGGTCACAGCAATAGACGCTGATACGTGTGTGACACGTTGAGTGATTTGTCGGGCGCTAGATAGCAGCCATACTCCATACGCGAACAGTCATACAATAGGGTAGGGGTATTTAATGAACGACTTGCACTCACAACAAACACACGTATTCAATTGTACACTAGCGCATGGCCGTGCGGTCATGCGCAGTTTATATAATTGCAGGACAGGAAGTGGCCACAGAAACTTTGCCCTTCCAGGGCCTGCCAAGAGGACCAATGGAATGCGCTGCAGAGCCAGAGCACATGACTCTCGATCTCCAACGGGAGATCTTGCTCTGGGCATGCTCAGTGTGCGCAAACAAGGACTTAGTCCCAGGGAAGTCCGCTCGCCGCTGACCAGCACTGACTTTAATGGCAGGAGCTGAAGAAGCAGCAGTAACTCTCTGTACAGAGTGAGAGCGAGCAAGACACTGGGAGCGACGTCCCTGCTGAGCAGACTCCACTGCGGCTGGAGGAGAATGGGAGACCGCAGCGGAGACGGATCGAGATTCCCCCTGTGCAGCAGAGGAAACTCGACTCATAACACCCCGGAGTTGGACATATGGTTGTCCAGGTCCTAATTCATATCTGGAGCCGATATGGGAGCGTTCGCGTAATGGTTGTTGCCCCTATCCTCTGGCCTGCTGTCGTGGCCTAAAGCCAATGTTGGTGACTCAATGTTCTTCTCTCCACTACATTCGGCCTGGGAGGGGTGCCGCATTCCTCATACCTAGTGTACCCTCTCACCTTCACCCGCTTTCCTTCCCCCCCTCCTCCCCCCCCTTCGTCCCCCTGTCCCTTCCTCCCCCCCCCCTTTTTTTTTTCCTTTCTTTTTCTCTTCTTTCTTTCCTCCTCTGTTATGGCTGGCAATCAGGCAACACAGCGTGCAGTAATCAGCGCACATACAGAGATCTGGCAATAACCCAAAACAATAGAACGAGCTCTGAGACGTGGAATCTCTGTAGACTGCAGTACCTGATCTATCCTCACACAACTGGAAGCAGCAGTGGATTGCGCCTATCAACTACCTATGCAACTCGGCACTGCCTGAGGAGCTGACTAGCCTGAAGATAGAAATACAAGCCTGACTTACCTCAGAGAAATACCCCAAAGGAATAGGCAGCCCCCACATATAATGACTGTTAGCAAGATGAAAAGACAAACGTAGGAATGAAATAGATTCAGCAAAGTGAGGCCCGATATTCTAGACAGAGCGAGGATAGCAAAGAGAACTATGCAGTCTACAAAAAACCCTAAAACGAAAACCACGCAAAGGGGCAAAAAGACCCACCGTGCCGAACTAACAGCACGGCGGTGCACCCCTTTGCTTCTCAGAGCTTCCAGCAAAAGAAAATAACAAGCTGGACAGAAAAAACAGAAAACAAACTAGAAGCACTTATCTAGCAGAGCAGCAGGCCCAAGGAAAGATGCAGTAGCTCAGATCCAACACTGGAACATTGACAAGGAGCAAGGAAGACAGACTCAGGTGGAGCTAAATAGCAAGGCAGCCAACGAGCTCACCAAAACACCTGAGGGAGGAAGCCCAGAGACTGCAATACCACTTGTGACCACAGAAGTGAACTCAGCCACAGAATTCACAACAGTACCCCCCCCTTGAGGAGGGGTCACCGAACCCTCACCAGAACCCCCAGGCCGACCAGGATGAGCCACATGAAAGGCACGAACAAGATCTGGGGCATGGACATCAGAGGCAAAAACCCAGGAATTATCTTCCTGAGCATAACCCTTCCATTTGACCAGATACTGGAGTTTCCGTCTAGAGACACGAGAATCCAAAATCTTCTCCACAATATACTCCAATTCCCCCTCCACCAAAACAGGGGCAGGAGGCTCCACAGATGGAACCATAGGTGCCACGTATCTCCTCAACAACGACCTATGGAATACATTATGTATGGAAAAGGAGTCTGGGAGGGTCAGACGAAAAGACACCGGATTGAGAATCTCAGAAATCCTATACGGACCAATAAAACGAGGTTTAAATTTAGGAGAGGAAACCTTCATAGGTATATGACGAGAAGATAACCAAACCAGATCCCCAACACGAAGTCGGGGTCCCACACGGCGTCTGCGATTAGCGAAAAGCTGAGCCTTCTCCTGGGACAAGGTCAAATTGTCCACTACCTGAGTCCAGATCTGCTGCAACCTGTCCACCACATAATCCACACCAGGACAGTCCGAAGACTCAACCTGTCCTGAAGAGAAACGAGGATGGAACCCAGAATTGCAGAAAAATGGAGAGACCAAGGTAGCCGAGCTGGCCCGATTATTAAGGGCGAACTCAGCCAACGGCAAAAATGACACCCAATCATCCTGGTCAGCGGAAACAAAACATCTCAGATATGTTTCCAAGGTCTGATTGGTTCGTTCGGTCTGGCCATTAGTCTGAGGATGGAAGGCCGAGGAAAAAGATAGGTCAATGCCCATCCTACCACAAAAGGCTCGCCAGAACCTCGAGACAAACTGGGAACCTCTGTCAGAAACAATATTCTCAGGAATGCCATGTAAACGAACCACATGCTGGAAGAACAAAGGCACCAAATCAGAGGAGGAAGGCATCAGACTTGGACTCTTCAAATACATCCTGAAAGTCCGACAAGAACTCTGGGATGTCAGAAGGAATGGATGACGAAATAGACAAAAATGGAACATCACCATGTACTCCCTGACAACCCCAGCTGGTTACCGACATAGAGTTCCAATCCAATACTGGATTATGGGTTTGTAGCCATGGCAACCCCAACACGACCACATCATGCAAATTATGCAGTACCAAAAAGCGAATAACTTCCTGATGTGCAGGAGCCATGCACATGGTCAGCTGGGCCCAGTACTGAGGCTTATTCTTGGCCAGAGGTGTAGCATCAATTCCTCTCAACGGAATAGGACACCGCAAAGGCTCCAAGAAAAATCCACAACGTTTAGCATAATCCAAATCCATCAGATTCAGGGCAGCGCCTGAATCCACAAACGCCATGACAGAATATGATGACAAAGAGCACATTAAGGTAATGGACAAAAGGAATTTGGACTGTACAGTACCAATAACGGCAGAGCTATCGAACCGCCTAGTGCGTTTAGGACAATTAGAAATAGCATGAGTAGAATCACCACAATAGAAACACAGTCTGTTCAGACGTCTGTGTTCGTGCCGTTCTACTTTAGTCATAGTCCTGTCGCACTGCATAGGCTCAGGCTTACTCTCAGACAATACCGCCAGATGGTGCACAGATTTACGCTCGCGCAAGCGACGACCGATCTGAATGGCCAAGGACATAGACTCATTCAAACCAGCAGGCATAGGAAATCCCACCATTACATCCTTAAGAGCTTCAGAGAGACCCTTTCTGAACAAAGCCGCTAGTGCAGATTCATTCCACAGAGTGAGTACTGACCATTTTCTAAATTTCTGACAATATACTTCTACATCATCCTGACCCTGGCATAAAGCCAGCAGATTTTTCTCAGCTTGATCCACTGAATTAGGCTCATCGTAAAGCAATCCCAGCGCCTGGAAAAATGCATCAACATTACTCAATGCAGAATCTCCTGGTGCAAGAGAAAACGCCCAGTCCTGTGGGTCGCCGCGCAAAAAAGAAATAATAATCAAAACCTGTTGAATAGGATTACCAGAAGAATGAGGTTTCAAGGCCAAAAATAGCTTACAATTATTTCTGAAGCTCAGGAACTTAGTTCTGTCACCAAAAAACAAATCAGGAATCGGAATTCTTGGTTCTAGCATCGATTTCTGATCAATAGTATCTTGAATCTTTTGTACATTTACAACGAGATTATCCATTGAGGAGCACAGAGCCTGAATATCCATGTCCACAGCTGTGTCCTGAAGCACTCTAATGTCTAGGGGAAAAAAAAGACTGAAGACAGAGCTAAGAAAAAAAAATGATGTCAGGATTTCTTTTTTCCCTCTATTGGAAATCATTGAATGGCTCCTTGTACTGTTATGGCTGGCAATCAGGCAACACAGCGTGCAGTAATCAGCGCACATACAGAGATCTGGCAATAACCCAAAACAATAGAACGAGCTCTGAGACGTGGAATCTCTGTAGACTGCAGTACCTGATCTATCCTCACACAACTGGAAGCAGCAGTGGATTGCGCCTATCAACTACCTATGCAACTCGGCACTGCCTGAGGAGCTGACTAGCCTGAAGATAGAAATACAAGCCTGACTTACCTCAGAGAAATACCCCAAAGGAATAGGCAGCCCCCACATATAATGACTGTTAGCAAGATGAAAAGACAAACGTAGGAATGAAATAGATTCAGCAAAGTGAGGCCCGATATTCTAGACAGAGCGAGGATAGCAAAGAGAACTATGCAGTCTACAAAAAACCCTAAAACGAAAACCACGCAAAGGGGCAAAAAGACCCACCGTGCCGAACTAACAGCACGGCGGTGCACCCCTTTGCTTCTCAGAGCTTCCAGCAAAAGAAAATAACAAGCTGGACAGAAAAAACAGAAAACAAACTAGAAGCACTTATCTAGCAGAGCAGCAGGCCCAAGGAAAGATGCAGTAGCTCAGATCCAACACTGGAACATTGACAAGGAGCAAGGAAGACAGACTCAGGTGGAGCTAAATAGCAAGGCAGCCAACGAGCTCACCAAAACACCTGAGGGAGGAAGCCCAGAGACTGCAATACCACTTGTGACCACAGAAGTGAACTCAGCCACAGAATTCACAACACTCCTCTTTCCGTTTCTTTAATTCTTTCTACTTCTGCTTACTTCTTATATCTAGTGACATTCTATACTAATATAAACGATTAAATATATCTAGTAATGCTTGATTGCCTTTGATGCTGTTTATATGTTTCAACTATGAAAAGTATCATTGCTAACTTGAAAGTGTTATCGTTGGCAGTGGCCAACTACATTTAATATGTGCTGAGACTTTCTCTTTTTGTACTATCTACGGGTTGTACCCCGTTGAGTTTAATAATTGTTTCAGCACTGTACCATTGTTTGTATTGTTTATTTGCTTCAATAAACCTGATTTATACAAAAAAAAAAACTGCGTAGGTTCCCCTGTATTTTTGCTAACCAGCCAGACAAAACTCACAGCTGGGGGCTGCAACCCTCAGCTGTCAGCTTCAACAAGGCTAGTTATCAAGAATAGAGGTGTCCCCATGCTGTATTTTTTAATTATTAAAAAAAAAATTACAAAAATGGCATGGGGTCCCCCCATTTTTGACAACCAGCCTTGCTAAAGCACACAGCTGGGGGCTGGTATTCTCAGGCTGGTAAGGGGCCATGGATATTGCCCCCCAGACTAAAAATAGTGGCCCACAGCTGCCCAGAAAAGGCACATCCATTAGATGCACCAATTCTGGCACTTTGCTCGGCTCTTCCAATTTGCCCTGTAGCGGTGGCAAGTGGGATTAATATTTGTGGGGTTGATGTAACCTTTGTATTGTCAGGTGACATCAAGCCCATGGCTTAGTAATGGAGAATCGTCTATAAGACACCTATCCATTACTAATTCTATGGTTGTATTGTAAATAAAGACACAGCCAGAATAAAATCTTTTGTTAGAAATGAAACAAAACACAGTTTTACATTTTTATTTAAAAATAACAAACATAGTTATACTCACCTAACGCCTGTTCCACCGAAGCCCTTGTTCTCCTGTAATAAAATTAAAATAAAAAAACAACAATATCCCTCAACTGTTGGTTGTTCTGTCACATGCCATAATCCATGTCTGGGGGAGAAATAGTTTGCAACCTGGATGGTGACAAAATGTGACCGTTCAGGCTGAGAACCACTGGTGACTGAACTGCTGCGAGCGCAGCCTCAGTGACTGGCGGTGACATAATTGATGTTACCTCCGGTCACTGAGACTGTGTTCCCAGCTGGCCTGAAGTGCTGTGACCTCGGTGACATCCCCGCTAGCACGGTGAGAGTTTTTCTGCACTTTTTTTGCAATTTCACAGCTCTTTAAATTTTTCCCCATTTTCCAGTACACTATATGGTTAAACCTATGACTCATTCAAAAGTACAACTCGTCCCCAAAAACCAAGCCCCCACATGACCGTATCGTATTGATGGAAAAATAAAAAAATATGACTCTGGGAAGAAAGGTAGCAAAAACCGAAATGCAAATATCGAAAATGGCCTAGGGTGAAGGGGTAGAGGTAAAAATTAGCTCTGTCACTAAGTAGTTAAATCTATATCAGACGTTCACACAACCTAAAGGTAGATGAAAAGAACAAAATCAAACAAATAAGTTAAAAAATATTAGACTTTGTCATTTTTTATTGAGGAAAATTATTCAATTTCACATGTCTGTTAGTGGCAAAAGTATGTGAACTTTTGAAATGATCAGATAATTTGAAGGTTCAATTAGAGTTTGGTGTTCCTCAATCAGTGGGATGACAATCAGGCATGAGTGGGAGACCATTTCATATGAAAAGAACAGTGATCTATCAAAGTAAGATTTCTTCAACATGTTTGTGGAAGTGCATCAGGCATGAACAAAGGAGATTTCTTTGGACTGTAATAATGGTGGAATGTACTGCTGTGTTCCTACCCCGTGTCATGTAGATAATGTCATGTGTATATATACTGTATATATATATATATATATATATATATATACTAGATGGTGGCCCGATTCTAATGCATCGGGTATTCTAGAATATGCATGCCCACGTAGTATATTGCCCAGCCACGTAGTATATTGCCCAGCCACGTAGTATATAGCACAGTCACGTAGTATATTGCCCAACCACGTAGTATATTGCCCAGCCACGTAGTATATTGCCCAGTGATGTAGTATATTGCCCAACCACGTAGTATATTGCCCAGCCATGTAGTATATTGCACAGTCACGTAGTATATTGCCCAGCCACGTAGTTTATTGCCCAACCACATAGTATATTGCCCAGTGACGTAGTATATTGCCCAGTTGCGTACTATATTGCATAGTGACATAGTATATTGCACAGCCACGTAGTATATTGCCCAGTGACGTAGTATATTGCCTAGTGACGCAGTATATTGTCCAGTGACGTAGTATATTGCCCAGTGACATAGTATACAGCACAGAGCCACGTAGTATATTGCCCAGTTACGTAGTATATTGCCCAGTGACGTAGTATACAGCACAGAGCCACGTAGTATATTGCACAGCGACGTAGTATACAGCACAGAGCCACGTAGTATATTGGCCAGTTACGTAGTATACAGCACAGAGTCACGTAGTATATTGCACAGCGAAGTAGTATAAAGCACAGAGCCACATATTATATTGGCCAGTCACGTAGTATATTGCCCAGCTACGTAGTATATTGCCCAGCCAGGTTTGTCACAGGTTAAAAAATAAAAAATAAACATATACTCACCTTTTCGAGGGCCCCTTGAAGTCCATGGCAGCTTCCGGTCCCAGGGTTGGTATGAGCGCAGGACCTGTGATGACGTCGTGGTCACATGACCGTGACGTCATGGCAGGTCCTTCTCCCATACCATCTTTGCCACCGGTACCTGCAACGGAAGATGGCGGCCGGCGCGAGGGACTACGGAGGGTGAGTATAGCAGGTTTTTTTTTTATTATTATTTTTAACATTACATTTTTTACTATTGATGCTGCATAGGCAGCGTCAATAGTAAAAAGTTGGGGACACACAGGGTTAATAGCGGCAGTAACGGAGTGCGTTACCCGCGGCATAACGCGGTCCGTTACCGCCGGCATTAACCCTGTGTTAGCGGTGACCGAAGGGGAGAAAGCGGGCGACAGGCACTGACTGCGGGGAGTAAGGAGTGGCCATTTTCTTCCGGACTGTGCCCGTCGATGATTGGTCGCGGCAGCCATGACAGGCAGCTGGCGAGACCAATCAGTGAATGAATAACCGTGACAGACAGAAGGACAGACGGAAGTGACCCGTAGACAATTATATAGTAGATATATATATATATACTAGATGGTGGCCCGATTCTAACGCATCGGGTATTCTAGAATATGTATGTATGTATGTATATAGCAGCCACATAGTATATAGCACAGGCCACGTAGTATATAGGAGCCATGTAGTATATAGCAGACAAATACGATGTGGCCTGTGCTATATACTATGTGGCTGCTATATACAAACATACATACATATTGTAGAATACCCGATGCGTTAATGCAGGCCACGCAATATATAACACAGCCCAAACAGTATATAACACAGCCCATGTACTATATAACACAGCCCACGCAGTATATTGCAGCCAAGCAGTATATAACACAGGCAATGTAGTATATAACACAGGCCACGCAGTATATAACACTGGCCACATAATATATAACACAGGCCATGCAGTATATAACACTGGCCACGTAATATATAGCACAGCACATGCAGTATATAACACTGGCCAGGTAGTATATAGCAGCCACGCGGTATATTATACAGCCCACGCAGTATATAACACTGGCCACGTAATATATAACACAGCTCACACAGTACATAACACTGGCCACGTAATATATAACGTAGCCCATGCAGTACATAACACTGGCCACGTAATGTATAAGCCAGCCCATGCAGTACATAACACAGCCCACATAGCATCTAACACTGGCCAGGTAGTATATAGCAGCCACACGGTATATTACACAGTCCACGTAGTATATAACAGTGTGGGCACCATATCCCTGTTAAAAAAAATAATTAAAATAAAAAATAGTTATATACTCACCTGCCGGTATCCAATCCAGCGAAGCTGTGGCGCAGGCGATGAGCGCGCGGCTGCCGCCATCTTCCGTTCCCAGGATGCAATGCGAAATTACCCAGATGACTTAGCGCTCTCACAAGACCGCTAAGTCTTCTGGGTAATTTCGCAATGCATCTATGGGAACGGAAGATGGCGGAGGCCGCGTGCGGCTCGGCGGACTACGGAGGGTGAGTATAGCAGTTTTTTTGTTTTTTTTTATTATTTTTAACATTACATCTTTTAACTCTTGTAAAAAGTTGGGGACACACAGGGTTAATAGCAGTGGTTACGGAGTGCGTTACCCGCGGCATGACGCGGTCCATTACCGCTGGCATTAACCCTGTGTGAGCGGTAACTGGAGGGGAGTATGCAGGCGCCAGGCACTGACTGTGGTGACTGGAGGGGAGCATGCGGGTGCCGGGCACTGACTGTGGTGACTGGAGGGGAGCATGCGGGCACCGGGCACTGACTGCAGGGGAGTAGGGAGGGACTAATCGGACTGTGCCCATCGCTGATTGGTTGTGGCAGCCATGACAGGCAGCTGTCTGCGGTGACTGGAGGGGAGCATGCGAGCGCCGGGCACTGACTGCGGTGACTGGAGGGGAGCATGCGGGCGCCGGGCACTGACTCCGGTGACTGGAGGGGAGTATGCGGCTGCCGGGCACTGACTGCAGGGGAGTAGGGAGGGACTAATCGGACTGTGCCCATCGCTGATTGGTCGCGGCAGCCATGACCGGCAGCTGGCGAGACCAATCAGCGACGTGGGATTTCCGTTACGGAAGTTGCAGACAGAAAGATTGAAGTACCCCTTAGACAATTATATGTATATACATATATATATATATATATATATATATATATATATATATATGTATATATATATATATATATATACTATTCAAAAAATAAAGGGAACACTTAAACAACAGAATATAACTCCAAGTAAATCAAACTTCTGTGAAATCAAACTGTCCACTTAGGAAGCAACACTATTTGACAATCAATTTCACATGCTGTTGTGCAAATGGAATAGACAAAAGATGTAAATTGTTGGAAATTATCAAGACACACTCAATAAAGGAGTGGTTCTGCAGGTGGGGACGACAGACCACATCTCAGTACCAATGATTTCTGGCTGATGATTTGCTCACTTTTGAATGTTGGTTGTGCTTTCACACTCATGGTAGCATGAGATGGACTCTACAACCCACACAAGTGGCTCAGGTAGTGCAGCTCATCCAGGAGGGCACATCAATGCGAGCTATGGTAAGAACGTTTGCTGTGTCTGTCAGCGTAGTGTCCAGAGGCTGGAGGAGCTACCAGGAGACAGGCCAGTACACCAGGAGACGTAGAGGGGGCTGTAGGAGGGCAAGAACACAGCAGCAGGACCGCTACCTCAGCCTTTGTGCAAGGAGGAACAGGAGGAGCACTGCCAGATCCCTGAAAAATGACCTCCAGCAGGCCACAAATGTGAATGTGTTTGCACAAACGGTTAGAAACTGATGCCATGAGGATGGTATGAGTGCCCGATGTCCACAGATGGGGGTTGTGATCACAGCCCAACACCGTGCAGGACGCATGGCATTTGCCACAGAACACCAGGATTGGCAAATTCGCCACTGGCGCCCTGTGCTCTTCACAAATGAAAGCAGGTTCACACTGAGCATATGTAACAGATGTAACAGAGTCTGGAAATGCCATGGAGAGCGATCTGCTGCCTGCAGCATCCTTCAGCATGACTGGTTTGGCAGTGGGTCAGTAATGGTGTGGGGTGGCATTTCTTTGGAGGTCCGCACAGCCCTCCATATGCTTGCCAGAGGTAGCCTGACTGCCATTAGGTAACAAGATGAGATCCTCAGACGCCTTGTGAGACCATATGCTGGTGCGGTTGGCCCTAGGTTCCTCCCAATGCAGGACCATGCCAGACCTCATGTGGCGGAAGTGTGTCAGCAGTTCCTGCAAGATGAAGAAGCTATGGACTGGCCCGCCCGTTTCCCAGACCTGAATCCGATTGAACACATCTGGGACATCATGTCTCGAACCATCCACCAACGCCACGTTGCACCACAGAGTGTCCTGGAGTTGGCGGATGCTTTTGTCCAGGTCTGGGAGGAGATCCCTCAGGAGAACATCAGCCACCTCATCAGGAGCATGCCCAGGCCTTGTAAGGAGGTTATACAGGCACGTGGAGGCCACACACTACTAAGCATAATTTCCTTGTCTTGCGGTATTTCCACTGAAGCTGGATCAGCCTGTAACTTCATTTTCCACATTGATTTTAAGCATCATTCCAACTCCAGACCTCCGTAGGATATTAGTTGTGATTTATGTTGATCACTTTTAGGTTTTATTGTTCTCAGCACATTCCGCTATGTAGTGAATAAAGATTTACAAATGGAATATTTCATTCAGTTATATCTAGTATGTGGGATTTTAGTGTTCCCTTTATTTTTTCAGTAATGTATATATATATACATTTTTTATGTGAAAAAGTTTTTGCCCCTTCCTGATTCCCTATTCTTTTGCATGTTTGTCGCACTTAAATATTTCATATCACCAAACAAACTGCATTATGCACAAATGGCGAAAACATGGAACAGTGATAAACCTTCCCAGGAGTGGCTAGCCAACCAAAATTACCCCAAGAATGCTGCGATGACTCATCCAAGAGTTCACAAATAGAGATTGGCGAACCCAAACAGTAAAGTTCGTACAGAATACCTACTCTTCGAGCATGTACACCAAACATGGACTTCACCAGGAAGTGCATGATAGTGCGGCTAACAGGGCTTCTGATCGGCAGTAAAATCAGATAACCGCAGGTCACTGATGCTGCGTTCCCAACCAGGACCCTGAACTGTACTGATTACCACTCACACAATCAGAAAAAGCTGGTGCAGCAGCGAGTTCACCGGGAGAAATTTCTGTGAGCCTTTTCTCATTGCGTTAGCGGGGATCATTGCTGTTCATGGTCCTGGTTAGGAATACAGCCTCATTTACTGCCGGTAACCTCGATGACGTCACCACTAGTCACTGATGCTGCGCTCGCAGGAGCTCATTCATGAGTGGTTTTCAGCCTGAACAGTCGCATCTTGGCACCGTCCAAGTTGAAAACTATTTATCCCCAGACATGGATTACAGCTTGGGACAAAGCGTTGGACAGGGGAGGTATATTGTATTTTTATTTTATTACAGGAGATGAGGGATTCAATAGAATGAGTGTTAAGTGAGTAAAACTGTGTTTGTTATTTTTAAATAAAAAAGAAAAATTGTGTTTTGTTTTATTTCAAATAAAAGACTTTATACTTGCTGTGCGCTTATTTGCCATACAACTATGGAATTGGTATTGGATACTAAGCCATGGGCTTGATGCCACCGGACAATATAAAGGTGACATGAACCCCACAAATATGAGCCCCACTTGCCAATGCTACAGGGCAAATGTGAAGAGCCAGGGAAAGCGCCCGAATTGTCGCATTTAATAGATGCACCTTTTCTGGGTGGCTGCAGGCTGCTATTTTTAGCCTGGGGGGCAATGTCCATGGCTCCTTACTAGCCTGAGACTATCAGCCCCAGCTGTCTGCTTTAGGGGTGAAGGCAATGCTGTTTTTTTAAACTATTTATTTGGATAATTAAAAAAATTGGTGTGGGGACCCCTATATTCTTGATTACCAGCCTTGCTGAAGCTGACAGCTGAGATAGCAGCCTCCAGCTGTAAGTTTTGCCTTTCTGGTTATCAAAAATATAGGGAAACCAACACCGTTCCTTTTATTATTAGTTATTTACAGCGCAGGCACCGTCTGATGAATACTCCCATCAACTGCCATCTGCTCTCGCTGTTATTAATGGCAGCAGGCTTAAGCTGATGGGAGCAGTAGTCCCAGTCAACGCCAGTGACCGGTTGTAAACTTTTTGCCTCCACCACAGCTGTGAGCTCATGCTGTCATTTGACAGTGTGTAAACCTGTCACAGGTGTCTCAGATGTAACATAGTAACATAGTTTTTAAGGTTGAAGGAAGACTTTAAGTCCATCTAGTTCAACCCATAGCCTAACCTAACATGCCCTAACATGTTGATCCAGAAGAAGACAAAAAAAAACCCATGTGGCAAAGAGTAAGCTCCACATTGGGGAAAAAATTCCTTCCCGACTCCACATACGGCAATCAGACTAGTTCCCTGGATCAACACCCTAACAAGGAATCTAGTATAAATAATCTGTAACATTATACTTTTCAAGAAAGGCATCCAGTCCCCTCTTAAATTTAAGTAACAAATCACTCATTACAACATCATACGGCAGAGAGTTGCATAGTCTCACTGCTCTTACTGTAAAGAATCCGCGTCTGTTATTATGCTTAAACCTTCTTTCCTCCAGACATAGAGGATACCCCCTTGTCCCTGTCTCAGGTCTATGATTAAAAAGGTCATCAGAAAGGTCTTTGTAGTGTCTCCTCATATACTTACAGTGGGGCAAAAAAGTATTTAGTCAGTCAGCAATAGTGCAAGTTCCACCACTTAAAAAGATGAGAGGCGTCTGTAATTTACATCATAGGTAGACCTCAACTATGGGAGACAAACTGAGAAAAAAAAATCCAGAAAATCACATTGTCTGTTTTTTTAACATTTTATTTGCATATTATGGTGGAAAATAAGTATTTGGTCAGAAACAAACAATCAAGATTTCTGGCTCTCACAGACCTGTAACTTCTTCTTTAAGAGTCTCCTCTTTCCTCCACTCATTACCTGTAGTAATGGCACCTGTTTAAACTTGTTATCAGTATAAAAAGACACCTGTGCACACCCTCAAACAGTCTGACTCCAAACTCCACTATGGTGAAGACCAAAGAGCTGTCAAAGGACACCAGAAACAAAATTGTAGCCCTGCACCAGGCTGGGAAGACTGAATCTGCAATAGCCAACCAGCTTGGAGTGAAGAAATCAACAGTGCGAGCAATAATTAGAAAATGGAAGACATACAAGATCACTGATAATCTCCCTCGATCTGGGGCTCCACGCAAAATCCCACCTCGTGGGGTCAGAATGATCACAAGAACGGTGAGCAAAAATCCCAGAACCATGCGGGGGGACCTAGTGAATGAACTGCAGAGAGCTGGGACCAATGTAACAAGGCCTACCATAAGTAACACACTACGCCACCATGGACTCAGATCCTGCAGTGCCAGACGTGTCCCACTGCTTAAGCCAGTACATGTCCGGGCCCGTCTGAAGTTTGCTAGAGAGCATTTGGATGATCCAGAGGAGTTTTGGGAGAATGTCCTATGGTCTGATGAAACCAAACTGGAACTGTTTGGTAGAAACACAACTTGTCGTGTTTGGAGGAAAAAGAATACTGAGTTGCATCCATCAAACACCATACCTACTGTAAAGCATGGTGGTGGAAACATCATGCTTTGGGGCTGTTTCTCTGCAAAGGGGCCAGGACGACTGATCCGGGTACATGAAAGAATGAATGGGGCCATGTATCGTGAGATTTTGAGTGCAAACCTCCTTCCATCAGCAAGGGCATTGAAGATGAAACGTGGCTGTGTCTTTCAACATGACAATGATCCAAAGCACACCGCCAGGGCAACGAAGGAGTGGCTTCGTAAGAAGCATTTCAAGGTCCTGGAGTGGCCTAGCCAGTCTCCAGATCTCAACCCTATAGAAAACCTTTGGAGGGAGTTGAAAGTCCGTGTTGCCAAGCGAAAAGCCAAAAACATCACTGCTCTAGAGGAGATCTGCATGGAGGAATGGGCCAACATACCAACAACAGTGTGTGGCAACCTTGTGAAGACTTACAGAAAACGTTTGACCTCTGTCATTGCCAACAAAGGATATATTACAAAGTATTGAGATGAAATTTTGTTTCTGACCAAATACTTATTTTCCACCATAATATGCAAATAAAATGATAAAAAAACAGACAATGTGATTTTCTGGATTTTTTTTTCTCAGTTTGTCTCCCATAGTTGAGGTCTACCTATGATGTAAATTACAGACGCCTCTCATCTTTTTAAGTGGTGGAACTTGCACTATTGCTGACTGACTAAATACTTTTTTGCCCCACTGTATATATTAAAATAAGATCACCCGTTAGCCTTCATTTTTCCAAACTAAATAGCCCCAGGTGTAATAACCTATCTTGGTATTGCAGACCCCTCAGTCCTCTAATAACCTTGGTTGCTCTTCTCTGAACCTGCTCCAGTTCAGCTATGTCTTTCTTATACACCGGAGACCAGAACTGTACACAGTATTCTAAGTGTGGTTGAACAAGTGACTTGAATAGAGGTAAAATTATGGTCTCCTCATGTGCATCTATGCCTCTTTTAATGCATCCCATTATTTTATTTGCCTTTGTAGCAGCTGCCTGACACTGGCCACTAAATGTGAGTTTGTCATCCACCCTTAATCCCAGGTCTTTTTCATTAACGGTTTTGCCCAGAGTTTTAGAATTAAGCGCATAGTTATACATCTTATTACTTCTACCCAAGTGCATGACCTTACATTTATCTCCATTAAAGCTCATTTGCCATTTATCAGCCCAAGCTTCTAGTTTACATAGATCATCCTGTAATATAAAATTGTCCTCCTCTGTATTGATTACCCTTAAGAGTTTAGTGTCATCTGCAAATATTGAAATTCTGCTCTGAATGCCCCCTCCAAGGTCATTAATAAATATGTTTAAAAAAAGAGGGCCCAATACTGACCCCTGTGGTACCCCACTGCTAACCGCAACCCAGTCCGAGTGTGCTCCATTAATAACCACCCTTTCTTTCCTATCCCTGAGCCAGCTCTTAACCCAGTTACACATATTTTCCCCTATCCCCATTATTCTCATTTTATGTATCAACCTTTTGTGTAGCACCGTATCAAAAGCTTTTGAAAAGTCCATATACACTACGTCCACTGGGTTCCCTTGATCCAGTCCGTAACATAGAAATTGATGAGATTAGTCTGACAGGAATGGTCCCTAATAAACCCATGTTGGTATTGGGTCATGAGGTTATTCCTCTTCAGATACTCCAGTATAGCATCCCTTAGAATGCCCTCCAGGATTTTACCCACAGTAGAGGTTAAGCTTACTGGCCTATAATTACGGAGTTCAGTTTTTGTCTCCTTTTTGAATATTGGCACCACATTTGCTATACGCCAGTCCTGTGGCACAGACCCTGTTATTATGGAGTCTTTAAAGATTAAAAATAATGGTCTATCAATGACTGTACTTAATTCCTGCAGTACTCGGGGGTGTATCCCATCCAGGCCCGGAGATTTGTAAATTTTAGTGATTTTTAGACGCCGACGTACTTCCTGCTGGTGACAGCAGGTGACACTTAATGGGGAATTTTTGTTATCACTGATCATATTGTCTGCCATGGAATTATCTTGTGTAAATACTGATGAACTATTTACGTAGTTAAAGAATATTTTGGGATTATTTTTACTCTCTCTGGCAATGAGTCTCTCTGTCTCAATCTTAGCTGCCATGATTTGCTTTTTACAGAATTTATTTAATTTTCTGTATTTATTTAATGCCTCATCACTACCTACTTCCTTTAATTCTCTAAATTCTTTCTTTTTGTCCCTTTTTGCGCCCCTTACAGCTCTATTTAGCCATATTGGTTTCCTCATATTTCTAGTATGTTTATTTCCATACGTTATATATTGTGCACAGGTCCTATCCAGGATGCTAATAAACGTCTCCCATTTTCTTTGTGTATTTTTATGTCTCAGGATATCGTTCCAGTTAATTGCACCAAGATCACCTCTCATCCGTTGGAAATTTGCCCTCCTGAAGTTTAGTGTCCTTGTAACCCCTCTACTACACATCTTATTAAAGGATACATGAAAACTTAGTATTTTGTGATGCTACAGACAGTCGCTCTACATCTGGCTGCAGAAGATATCTGCATTTGGCATTGCAAAAGCCTTCTCCTTCTGAATTTTGGACCCAGTGGCAACCTTCCTCCGGTTCTGATTGACAGACCTGGACTTTGGTGCTTTTAGACTCCCATTCTGCTTCAGGGAGTCGCCGGTGATATTCACATTTTTCCCTGTGAAGACTTGGAGCTATAGCAGTCAGTTATCTTCCACTCTTGTACTGTTGAAGGACGTTTGGTGTTACCTCTTTGAGTCTGCTCAAAATCAATTTCTCCCCCCTTGTTTGTCTCTCTTCTTCTCTTTAGTGTACAGTGGGGACTAACCAGTGCTCATCCCCCTTCCATATTTAAGGCATAGTTCTAGGGATATACAGGGCATAGGTTCCTGTTCTACACAGTGATAGGCTACTAGGGATAGGCACCTCCCTAGGTTCTTTTTCTATTTCAAGTGTCAATTCTTCTGGTGATGGTTTTGCATACACTATTTTTAATAAATTAACTAATAAAGAGATTTTTTATTGATTTTGGGGGTTTTCTGTAAGTCATGTGACAAGGCTCATTAAAGGGTCGACATTGACTGTTAGGATTGCTACTTCCAATAGGTGCCACTAGAGTTCTAGTCTTCTTCCTCGATGAAGAGACAATTTGCATATTTCCCAGAGGAGCATTGTGGCTTTAAGTCTCCTTACCTCGACATGCTTATCATGTCACTCTCGGCAAGGAGAAACGATATTTCTTGGATCCCGATAAGAGGCTTTACAAATTTAACATCTGCAAGTCTCAGCATTGCTCACTCCATAGCTCAGTATCTCAGCATGGAAAAGCCCTCAGTGAGGGAGAATTTATGAAAGAAAGTCTTCTAAGATGTGCACCAGTTCTACTTTACGATATGCAGAATAAAGATGCAATTATTAGGAGAATATTTCAGTTACCACTCAGTAGAAACTTCATCAAAGACAGAATAATGATACTGAACACAAACATAAAGCATCAATTGAAATCAGAATTATATAATTGTAAATATTTTTCAGTCTCTCTTGATGAAACTACTGATGTCACATCAAATCCTCAGTTGTCCATTATTGGTCAATATTTTGATGGTCTCACAATGAAAGAAGAGTTGATAAAGTTAGAATTGGTGACAATAAGTACATCAGGAAGAGAAATATGTAAGGTTCTTATAAAAACATTTTGTGACCTAATCTTTGATATGTCTAAAGTTGTGTCAGTGACGACAGGTGGGGCATCCTACATGGTGGCAAAAAAAGTGGGATTTGTAAAATTGTTTATAGAAGCTATTGGACATCCAATTGTGCCTTTACATTGTATTATCCATCAGGAGGTGTTATGTGCCAAGGCAGGATTCACAGAATTAAATGACTTAATGTCAGTTGTAACAAAAATAGTGAATTTAATAGCTGCTCGACCCCTTCTCAGGTGAGAATTTTCTAGAATACTTCTGTCATCAATGGGCAGAAAAGTATTCACATCGTTTTTTCTGGCTAACATGGTACCACAATACAATTTGTTAGTGTACATCTGCACTTTTACAGTAAGTTGATTCAGCCTACAGTGGACTGCTGATGTTCAATAATGTGAGATGGCTGAGTCGAGGCAAAGTTCTTGAGCGGTTTGTGGAGTGCTTTGAAGAAATTAAGATATTTCTTGAGGATAAGGATCTAGTAAACCTTCCTCAGCTCAATGATTATAAGTGGGTCAACACACTAATGTTTTTTACAGATGTCTCTATTCATATGAATTAACTGAAATTAAAGTTACAAGGTTTTGGGAAAAGTTTTGATGTTATGTTTGCATATATAAAAGCTTTTGAAAGTAAACTTAAAATCTTTAAAGGGAACCTGTCACCTGAATTTGGCGGGACCGGTTTTTGGTCATATGGGCAGAGTTTTAGGGTGTTTGATTCACCCTTTCCTTACCCGCTGGCTGCATGCTGGCTGCAATATTGGATTGAAGTTCATTATCTGTCCTTCGTAGTACACGCCTGCGCAAGGCAATCGTGCGGCTGTGTGTGTGTCTGTGTGTGTGTGCCTGCATGTGTGCCGCTGTGTGTGTCTCTGTGTGCGTCTCTGCCTGCCTGCGTGTGTGTCCCTGCCTCCGTGTGTGCAGCTGTGTGTGTGGGGGGAGGAAATGATGATGGTGCTGGAGGCAATGATGGTGGTGGAGGCAATGATGATGGTGGTCGGGGCAATGATGATGGTGATGATGATGGTGGGGGCAATGATGATGATGATGATGGTGGTGGGGGAAGCAATGATGAAGATGGTGCTGGAGGCAATTATGATGGTGGTGAGGTCAATGATGATGATGGTGGGGGCAGTGATGATGATGGTGCCGGAGGCAATGATAATGGTGGTGGGGCCAATGATGATGGTGGTGGGGCAATGATGATGGTGGTGGGGGCAATGATGATGGTGCTGGAGGCAATGATGATGATGATGGTGGTGGGGGAAGCAATGATGATGGTGGTGGGGAGGCAATGATGATGATGGTGGTGGGGAAGCAATGATGGTGGTGGGGAAGGCAATGATTGTGGTGGTGGGGGAGGCAGCATTGATGATGGTGGTGGGGGAGGCAATGATGATGGTGGTGGGTAAGAAAGCAATGATGGTTGTGGTGTAAAGGACAAAGATGGTAGTGGTGGAAAGGACAATGGTAGTAGGGGAGGAGGCAATGATGGAGGTGGTAATGAGTACAATGGTGGAGGGGGAGAACAATGATGATGGTGGAGGGGGCTGCATTATACCCTTTCAGGGGGGTTGCATTATACTCTATGATGGGGCTACATTATAATTCTGTGGGGGGCTGCATTATTCTCTGAGGGGGCTACATCATACTATATGAGAGGTGCTGCATTATTCTCTATGAGGGGCTGCCTTATGAGGGGTTGGCATTATACTCTGAGGGGGCTATATTATATTCTGTGGAGGGGCTTGTTAGGTGTCGAGTTCCCACCTCTGCACAGGGGGAATCTTGAACCATCTCTGCTGTGGTCTCCCATTCTTCTCCATCCGCAGTGGAGTCTGCTCAGCGGAGACGTCGTTCCCAGCGTCTTGCTCAGTCTCACTCTGTGCATAGGATTACTGCTGCTTTGCATGCTTCTGCCATTGAAGCCAGTGCTGGGAAGCAGCGAGCAGACGCTTTTGGGATCTAAGTCCTGCTTTTCCCCTTCTGAGCATTGCCAGGGTGAGATCTCCCATTGGAGATCGAGGGTCACATACTCAGATGCTGCAGCGGTTCCCATTGGTCCTTTATTGGAAGATCCTGAACATGCTGCAGCTATATAAGCTGCGCATGACCGCACGGACATGCGCTAGTGTACATTTGTAAACGTGTGTGTGTTGTGAGTGAAAGTCATTCATTAAAATCCCCTCCCTATTGGATGACTGTTCGCGGAAGGTGGGTGATTGCTATCTAGCGCCCGACTTGCTACCAGCACGTTACACACCATAGAGCGTCTAATTGCTGTGACCGCCAGTGCGGCGCCGTGCGCTTTCACAGCGCTTTCCTGACCCAAGCCTGTGTGGTTAGTGGCATCCGCCAGTGCAGCACCGCATGCACTCTCGTGCATCTTTTATTATTACTTTGGTTATGCTGACACCCCATTAGCGGTGTCGAACGCAAGTAGTCTAGTCGGACTCGGATCCCAAGTCTTGGGACTGAGCTTGGTGACTCCTTGCTTGCGCTCTTGTGTGCGGTACCGCGGCCCTGTGAATTAACAGGGTTCGCTTCCTTTACACAGGGTGAAGTTAACCCGTGTGTGTATTCACATTGTACTGCCATATAGTCCGTCATTACTTGGCAGCAGGTTCCATCTCTGCATGGTGGACCCCGGGCTGCGAACGCACCTTAATCTATCTTATTATTTGGTGCATTCCGCTAGCCCTAACAGGGCTGCATTATATTATATGTGGGGGCTGCATTATTCTCTCAGGTGGCTACATCATACTATATGAGGGGTGCTGCATTATACCCTATGAGGGGGCTATATTCTATGGGGGGCTGCCTTATGAGGGGGTTGCATTATACTCTGAGGGGCTACATTATATTTTGTGGAGGGGCTGCATTATGCCATATGAGGGAGCTACATTATATTCTATGGGGGGTTGCATTATACTTTATGAGGGGGTTGCATTATATTTTGTGGGGTGCTGTATTATACCCCATGAGGGGGCTGCATTATATTCCATGAGGGAGGCTACATTATATTCTATGAGGGAGCTGCATTATATTCTATGAGGGTGGCTACTTTATATTCTATTAGGGGCTACCCCAACCCCTGCTACATAACTAAAATGTGTACTACCTTATATTATGCCCTGATATTAGCGTGTTTTACTACACAATTGATGGTCTTGAATTTATTTCTATGTAGCTACATAGTGGGCCCCAAGAATGATTTTCTCTGATGCTGGATGCACCCCACACTAGACCGCACATTGAGACATAATTTTCCTGTGAAGTGCCAGGGCGTGATGGAGCAGCAACTCGATCATGGTCACCGACTGGGGTCACTTTACAGGACCTCAGAAGACGAGTGTTTGATACTCAACAAGCTGGAAAAGGTTACAAAACTATACATACAGACTATGTACAAATGAAGGAAATCCAAGATAATTATTACCCTGCTCAGATGTGGTCAACCAACAAAGATCATTCCAAGAGCAAGGCATAAAATAGTCTGGTTGGTCAGAAAGGAACCCACGGTGACCTTTTAGCAACTAAAGACCCCTATAACATTAGGTTATGTTAGTGTTCATGAGTCCACCATCAGGAGGACACTGAACAACATTGGTGTGCATGGCAGGATTGAAAGGAGAAAGATACTCCTTTCCAAAAAAGAATATTACCATGTCTGCAGTTTGCTAAAAATCACCTGAACAAGCCAAATGGAACAATGTTTTGTGGATGGAAGAGACCAAAATAGAGCTTTTTTTGTTTAAATGACAAGTGTTATGTTTGGAGAAAGAAGACCACTACAATACAGCAAACAAAATCCTAATATACAGTGCCTTGTGAAAGTATTCGGCCCCCTTGAACTTTTCAACCTTTTCCCACATATCATGCTTCAAACATAAAGATACCAAATGTAAATTTTTGGTGAAGAATCAACAACAAGTGGAACACAATTGTGAAGTTGAATGAAATTTATTTTTTTTTTTTTAATTTTTGTGGAAGTTCAAAAACTGAAAAGTGAAATAAAAATTAAACTGAAAAGTAAATGATATGTGGGAAAAGGTTAAAAAGTTCAAGGGGGTCGAAAACTTTTGCAAGGCACTGTATATATGAAAAATGATAGTGGTAGTATCATGGATGGGGACTATTTTGCTGTATCTGCAACAGGACAGCTTGCCATCATTGATGAAACAATGAATTCTGACAGAAAATTCTAAAGGGAAGTGATAGCACATCTGTTCATGAGCTGAATCTCAAGAGAAATAGGGCCATTAGCAATGACCCAAAGCACACAGGTCATTCTACAAAAGAAGTCTTAAAGAAGAATAATGTTAAAGTTTCCGAAAGACCAAGTAAAAGTCCTAACCGTAATCTGATAAATGTTATGGAAGGACCTGAATTGAGCAACTCATAGGAGAAAACCCACCACCAAAATAGAGTTGAAGCTATTTTGTAGGGAGAAATGGGCTAAATTTCCACTAAGCCGATGTGCAGAAATAATCAGAAACTGCTGAAAGCCTGCAGATGCAGTTATTGGTGCACAAGGAAGTCCCACCAGATGTTGAAACCAGGGATGGTTTTAGGCAAATTGAGGCCCTGGGAAAAATTCAAAGTGGGGCTCCCAATCCTGAAATATTCTACCAATAACACTGTTAAGCCCTCTTCACACATTCATATAAAACAGCATAATGAGCCCCATATAATGCTCAATACAGTATAATGAGCCCTATATAATGCTCCATACAGTATAATGAGCCCCATATAATGCTCCATACAGTATAATGACCACATATAATGCCCCATACAGAATAATGGTCCCCATATAATGCTCCATACAGTATAATGAGCCATATATTGCTCCATACAGTATAATGGCCCAATATAATGCTTCATACAGTACAATGAAAAGGAAAGAGATCACTAGCAATAGAAACCAATGTAAAAAAATGGTATTATTGAAAAAAAATTACACCATACACCATGATTAAGGCTCCTAGCTGAAATACTTCGGTTTTGTCTTCTATGGATATCTTTGGTGACCAGTGATTATGAAATTTATATTTGATGCAATAAAGAAAATATTTTTTAAATAATGCCAATTTTTTTTACATTGGTTTCTATTGGTGGAGATATTTCCTTTTCTTTTTGCTGCTGATGTCTGAGACTGGGATGGCTCTGTGCAATTCTAAACTTACCTGGAGCAGCCAGTGCCAGGCAGCAGCTGCCAAGGCAAACAGGATCATGGGGTGCATTAAAAGAGGTCTGGATACACATGATGAGAGCATTATACTGCCTCTGTACAAATCCCTAGTTAGACCGCACATGGAGTACTGTGTCCAGTTTTGGGCACAGGTGCTCAGGAAGGATATAATGGAACTAGAGAGAGTACAAAGGAGGGCAACAAAATTAATAAAGGGGATGGGAGAACTACAATACCCAGATAGATTAGCGAAATTAGGATTATTTAGTCTAGAAAAAAGACGACTGAGGGGCGATCTAATAACCATGTATAAGTATATAAGGGGACAATACAAAAATCTCGCTGAGGATCTGTTTATACCAAGGAAGGTGACGGGCACAAGGGGGCATTCTTTGCGTCTGGAGGAGAGAAGGTTTTTCCACCAACATAGAAGAGGATTCTTTACTGTTAGGGCAGTGAGAATCTGGAATTGCTTGCCTGAGGAGATGGTGATGGCGAACTCAGTCGAGGGGTTCAAGAGAGGCCTGTGTTGTGGATTCTGTTTTTGGGCTCCCTCTGGTGGTTACAGATGGTACTGGGTGACTTGTGTTTTTTGCGGTCTCTGGTGTCCACCTGTTCTATCAGGATATGGGAGTTTCCTATTTAACCTGGCTTTCTTGTCATTTCCTCGCCGGCTATCAATGTAATCAGTGTGTCTTGTTTCCTCTGCTTCCTGCTTCTGTAATCTTCAGGACAAGCTAAGTTTTTGATTTTCCTGTTCCACGTTTTGCTTAATTTTTGTCTTAGTCCAGCTTGCAGATATGTGATTCCTTTTTGCTGGTTGCTCTAGTGGGCTGATATTACTCCTCATGTTCCATGAGTTGGCACATGAGTTCAAGTAATTTCAGGATGGTTTTTTTGTAGGGTTTTTCGCTGACCGCGCAGTTCACTTTTGTATCCTCTGCTATCTAGCTTTAGCGGGCCTCATTTTGCTGAATCTGTTTTCATAACTACGTATGTGCTTTCCTCTCATTTCACCGTCATTACATGTGGGGGGCTGCTATTTCTGTGGGGTGTTTCTCTGGAGGCAAGAGAGGTCTGTGTTTCTTCTAATAGGGGAAGTTAGTCCTTCGGCTGGTGCGAGACGTCTAGGAATCATCGTAGGCACGTTCCCCGGCTACAGCTAGTTGTGTGTTTAGGTTCAGGATCGCGGTCAGCTCAGTTTCCATCACCCTAGAGCTTGTCTTGTTTTTTGTGCTTGTCCTTTTGTGATCCCCTGCCATTGGGATCATGACAGTATAGCCGGCCAAAAAGTGGTAATCGTATTGGCTGAAGTAGGAGGAAAAGTAGTCTGAGGAAGTTTTTTTTTTTTTTTTTTTCTCCCCTCAGAGTTTGCTGCCTAGCCTTAATTGCAGCCTGGCTGCGTCTTACCTCCTCTTAATCCTTGAATGGCTCTGACCTCAGCTGTTTATCATGGACGTCCAGAGTTTGGCTTCCAGCCTGAATAATCTTGCTGCTAAGGTTCAAAATATACAAGATTTTGTTGTACATGCTCCTATGTCTGAACCTAGAATTCCTATCCCAGAGTTTTTTTCTGGAGATAGATCTAGTTTTCTGAATTTTAGGAACAATTGCAAGTTGTTTCTTTCTTTGAAATCTCGCTCCTCTGGAGACCCTGCTCAACAAGTCAAAATTGTTATATCTTTCCTGTGGGGTGACCCTCAGAATTGGGCATTTGCATTGGCACCAGGGGATCCTGCGTTGCTCAATGTGGATGCGTTTTTTCTGGCATTGGGTTTGCTCTATGAGGAACCTAACCTAGAGATTCAGGCTGAAAAAGCTTTATTGGCTCTCTCTCAGGGGCAAGATGAAGCAGAAATATATTGTCAGAAATTTCGGAAATGGTCGGTGCTTACTCAGTGGAATGAGTGCGCCCTGGCTGCAAGATTCAGATATGGCCTTTCTGAGGCCATTAAAGATGTTATGGTGGGGTTCCCTGCGCCTACAGGTCTGAATGAGTCTATGACTATGGCTATTCAGATTGATCGGCGTTTACGGGAGCGCAAACCTGTGCACCATTTGGCTGGGTCTTCTGAACAGGCACCTGAGACAATGCAATGTGATAGAATTCAGTCCAGAAGTGAACGGCAAAACTATAGGCGGAAAAATGGGTTGTGTTTTTATTGTGGTGATTCAGCTCATGTTATATCAGCATGCTCTAAACGCACAAAAAAGGTTGATAAGTCTGTTGCCATTAGTACTTTACAGTCTAAGTTCATTCTGTCTGTGACTCTGATTTGTTCATTATCAGCCATTTCCGTCGATGCCTATGTGGATTCAGGCGCTGCCCTTAGTCTTATGGATTGGTCATTTGCCAACCGCTGTGGGTTTAGTCTGGAGCCTCTGGAAGTCCCTATTCCTTTGAAAGGAATTGACTCTACACCTTTGGCTATGAACAAACCTCAGTACTGGACACAAGTGACCATGCGTATGACTCCCGTTCATCAGGAGGTGATTCGCTTCCTGGTACTGTATAATTTACATGATGTCTTAGTGCTTGGTCTGCCATGGTTACAAACTCATAACCCAGTCTTGGACTGGAAAACGATGTCTGTGTTAAGCTGGGGATGTCAGGGGGTTCATGATGATGCACCTCCGATTTCTATCGCTTCATCTACACCTTCTGAGGTTCCTGTATTTTTGTCTGATTATCGGGATGTTTTTGAGGAGCCTAAGCTCAATTCGCTTCCTCCTCACAGGGATTGCGATTGTGCTATAGATTTGATTCCTGGCAGTAAATTTCCTAAAGGACGTTTGTTCAATCTGTCAGTGCCAGAGCATACTGCTATGCGGGATTATGTTAAGGAGTCCTTGGAAAAGGGACATATCCGTCCATCTTCGTCCCCTTTGGGAGCAGGTTTTTTTTTCGTGGCCAAAAAAGATGGTACCTTGAGGCCTTGTATAGATTACCGTCTTTTGAATAAGATTACAGTCAAATATCAGTATCCTTTGCCATTGTTGACTGATTTGTTCGCTCGCATTAAGGGGGCTAAATGGTTCACTAAGATTGATCTTCAGGGTGCGTATAATCTTGTGCGGATAAAGCAGGGTGATGAGTGGAAAACCGCATTTAATACGCCTGAGGTCCATTTTGAGTATTTGGTGATGCCTTTTGGACTTTCTAATGCTCCTTCTGTCTTCCAGTCCTTTATGCACGATATTTTCCGTGAATATCTGGATAAATTTATGATTGTGTATTTGGATGATGTTTTGGTTTTTTCTGATGACTGGGAGTCCCATGTTCAGCAGGTCAGGAAGGTGTTTCAGGTCCTGCGGGCCAATTCTTTGTTTGTAAAAGGTTCAAAGTGTCTCTTTGGAGTCCAGAAGATTTCTTTTTTGGGGTATATTTTTTCCCCTTCTACTATTGAGATGGATCCCATCAAGGTTCAGGCTATTTGTGACTGGACGCAGCCTACATCTCTTAAGAGTCTGCAGAAGTTCTTGGGCTTTGCTAATTTTTATCGTCGTTTCATAACTAATTTTTCTAGTGTCGTTAAGCCTTTGACGGATTTGACTAAGAAGGGTGCTGATGTTGCTGATTGGTCTCCTGCGGCTGTGGAGGCCTTTCAAGAACTTAAGCGCCGGTTTTCTTCTGCTCCTGTGTTGCGTCAGCCAGATGTTTCGCTTCCTTTTCAGGTTGAGGTTGATGCTTCCAAGATTGGAGCGGGGGCGGTTTTGTTGCAGAGAAGCTCCGATTGCTCAGTGATGAAGCCATGTGCGTTCTTTTCTAGAAAGTTTTCGCCCACTGAGCGGAATTATGATGTTGGTAATCGGGAGCTTTTGGCCATGAAGTGGGCATTTGAGGAGTGGCGTCATTGGCTTGAGGGTGCTAGACATCGTGTGGTGGTCTTGACTGATCACAAAAATCTGATTTACCTTGAGTCTGCCAAGCGTCTGAATCCTAGACAGGCTCGTTGGTCACTGTTTTTCTCCCGTTTCGATTTTGTGGTTTCATACCTGCCAGGTTCAAAGAATGTGAAGGCGGATGCACTTTCTAGGAGTTTTGTGCCTGACTCCCCTGGAAATTCTGAGCCCACTGGTATCCTTAGGGATGGGGTGATTTTGTCGGCTGTCTCCCCAGACTTGCGACGTGCTTTGCAGGAGTTTCAGGCGGATAAACCTGATCGTTGTCCGCCTGAAAGACTGTTTGTTCCGGATAATTGGACCAGTAGAGTCATCTCCGAGGTCCATTCTTCTGCGTTGGCAGGTCATCCTGGAATATTTGGTACTAGAGACTTGGTGGCCAGGTCTTTTTGGTGGCCTTCCTTGTCGAGGGATGTGCGTTCTTTTGTGCAGTCTTGTGAAATTTGCGCTCGGGCTAAGCCTTGCTGTTCTCGGGCCAGTGGATTGTTGTCACCTTTGCCTATCCCGAAGAGGCCTTGGACGCACATTTCCATGGACTTTATTTCGGATCTCCCTGTCTCTCAAAAAATGTCCGTCATCTGGGTTGTGTGTGACCGCTTTTCTAAGATGGTTCATCTGGTACCCTTGCCTAAGTTACCTTCCTCCTCTGAGTTGGTCCCTCTGTTTTTTCAGAACGTGGTTCGTTTGCATGGGATTCCGGAGAACATCGTTTCTGACAGGGGATCCCAGTTTGTGTCTAGATTTTGGCGGACGTTCTGTGCTAAGATGGGCATTGATTTGTCCTTTTCGTCTGCATTCCATCCTCAGACGAATGGCCAGACGGAACGAACTAATCAGACCTTGGAAACTTATTTAAGGTGTTTTGTTTCTGCTGATCAAGATGACTGGGTTACCTTTTTGCCGCTTGCCGAATTTGCCCTTAATAATCGGGCTAGTTCTGCTACCTTGGTTTCTCCTTTCTTTTGTAATTCGGGGTTTCATCCTCGTTTTTCCTCTGGTCAGGTGGAGCCTTCTGATTGTCCTGGAGTGGACATGGTGGTGGATAGGTTGCATCAGATTTGGAGTCATGTGGTGGACAATTTGAAGTTGTCCCAGGAGAGGGCTCAGCAGTTTGCTAATCGCCGTCGCCGCGTGGGTCCTCGACTTCGTGTTGGGGACTTGGTGTGGTTGTCTTCTCGTTTTGTTCCTATGAAGGTCTCTTCTCCTAAGTTCAAGCCTCGGTTCATCGGTCCCTATAGGATCTTGGAAATTCTTAACCCTGTGTCGTTTCGTTTGGATATCCCGGCATTGTTTGCTATTCATAATGTGTTCCATCGGTCGTTGTTGCGGAAGTATGAGGTACCTGTTGTTCCTTCGCTTGAACCTCCTGCTCCGGTGCTGGTGGAGGGAGAATTGGAGTATGTTGTGGAGAAGATCTTGGATTCTCGTGTTTCCAGACGGAAACTCCAGTATTTGGTCAAGTGGAAGGGTTATGGTCAGGAGGATAATTCTTGGGTGGTTGCCTCTGATGTTCATGCTGCTGATTTGGTCCGTGCTTTTCATAGGGCTCATCCTGGTCGCCCTGGTGGTTCTCGTGAGGGTTCGGTGACCCCTCCTCAAGGGGGGGGTACTGTTGTGGATTCTGTTTTTGGGCTCCCTCTGGTGGTTACAGATGGTACTGGGTGACTTGTGTTTTTTGCGGTCTCTGGTGTCCACCTGTTCTATCAGGATATGGGAGTTTCCTATTTAACCTGGCTTTCTTGTCATTTCCTCGCCGGCTATCAATGTAATCAGTGTGTCTTGTTTCCTCTGCTTCCCGCTTCTGTAATCTTCAGGACAAGCTAAGTTTTTGATTTTCCTGTTCCACGTTTTGCTTAATTTTTGTCTTAGTCCAGCTTGCAGATATGTGATTCCTTTTTGCTGGTTGCTCTAGTGGGCTGATATTACTCCTCATGTTCCATGAGTTGGCACATGAGTTCAAGTAATTTCAGGATGGTTTTTTTGTAGGGTTTTTCGCTGACCGCGCAGTTCACTTTTGTATCCTCTGCTATCTAGCTTTAGCGGGCCTCATTTTGCTGAATCTGTTTTCATAACTACGTATGTGCTTTCCTCTCATTTCACCGTCATTACATGTGGGGGGCTGCTATTTCTGTGGGGTGTTTCTCTGGAGGCAAGAGAGGTCTGTGTTTCTTCTAATAGGGGAAGTTAGTCCTTCGGCTGGTGCGAGACGTCTAGGAATCATCGTAGGCACGTTCCCCGGCTACAGCTAGTTGTGTGTTTAGGTTCAGGATCGCGGTCAGCTCAGTTTCCATCACCCTAGAGCTTGTTTTGTTTTTTGTGCTTGTCCTTTTGTGATCCCCTGCCATTGGGATCATGACAGGCATGGATGTCTTCCTGGAGAAGAACAATATTGTATCATACAATTATTAGGTTCTGTAGAAGGACGTAGAGCTGAGGATTTATTATGATGGAATATAGGCTGAACTGGATGGACAAATGTCTTTTTTCGGCCTTACTAACTATGTCATGTTACTATGTTACTCTACCAGACAAGGTGCATCGTGATGTGGTGAGCCGACTTTCCATTTTTTCCTTCCCCTTCTTACATAGATTATAATGAGCCAAATATAATGCTCAAAACAGTATAACAAACTCCAAACTCTATGCATAATGAGTCCCATATAATGCTCCCATATATGATGCTCCAGTGTATGATGGGCCCCATATATTACTCCACATAAAATGGGCCCCAAATAATGCTCTATACAGAATAGGCCCCATATAATGCTAAATATATAATGGGCCCCATATGATGCTCCAAATATAATGGGCCCTATATGATGGTCCATATATAATTGGCCCCATATATGCTGCTCTAGTGTATGATGGTCCCATATAATACTCCATATATAATGGGCCCCACATATGATATTCCAGTCTATGACAGGCCCATATAATGCTCCATATATAATGGGTCCCATATATGATGCTCCAGTGTATGATGGGCCCATATAAAGCTCTATATGTAATGGACCCAATATATGATGCTCTAGGGTATAATGGGCCCCATACAGTTAGGTCCATATATATTTGGACAGAGACAACATTTTTCTAATTTTGGTTATAGACATTACCACAATGAATTTTAAACAAAACAATTCAGATGCAGTTGAAGTTCAGACTTTCAGCTTTCATTTGAGGGTATCCTCATTAAAATTGGATGAAGGGTTTAGGGGTTTCAGATCCTTAACATGTGCCACCCTGTTTTTAAAGGGACCAAAAGTAATTGGACAGATTCAATAATTTTAAATAAAATGTTCATTTTTAGCACTTGGTTAAAAACCCTTTGTTGGCAATGACTTCCTGAAGTCTTGAACTCATGGACATCACCAGACGCTGTGTTTCCTCCTTTTTGATGCTCTGCCAGGCCTTCACTGCGGTGGTTTTCAGTTGCTGTTTGTTTGTTGGCCTTTCTGTCTGAAGTTTAGTCTTTAACAAATGAAATGCATGCTCAATTGGGTTGAGATCAGGTGACTGACTTGGCCATTCAAGAATATTCCACTTCTTTGCTTTAATAAATTCCTGGGTTGCTTTGGCTTTATGGTTTGTGTCATTGTCCATCTGTAGTATGAAACGACGACCAATCAGTTTGGCTGCATTTGGCTGGATCTGAGCACACATTATGTCTCTGAATACCTCAGAATTCATTCAGCTGCTTCTGTCCTGTGTCACATCATCAATAAACACTAGTGACCCAGTGCCACTGGCAGCCATGCATGCCCAAGCCATCACACTGCCTCCGCCGTGTTTTACAGATGATGTGGTATGCTTTGGATCATGAGCTGTACCACGCCTTCCCCATACTTTTCTCTTTCCATCATTCTGGTAGAGGTTGATCTTGGTTTCATCTGTCCAAAGAATGTTTTACCAGAACTGTGCTGGCTTTTGTAGATGTTTTTTTAGCAAAGTCCAGTCTAGCCTTTTTATTCTTGATGCTTATGAGTGGCTTGCACCGTGCAGTGAACCCTCTGTATTTACTTTCATGCAGTCTTCTCTTTACGGTAGATTTGGATATTGATACGCCTACCTCCTGGAGAGTGTTGTTCACTTGGTTGGCTGTTGTGAAGGGGTTTCTCTTCACCATGGAGATTATTCTGTGATCATCCACCACTGTTGTCTCCCGTGGGCGCCCAGGTCTTTTTGCATTGATGAGTTCACCAGTGCTTTCTTTCTTTCTTTCTTTCTCAGGATGTACCAAACTGTAGATTTTGCCACTCCTAATATTGTAGCAATTTCTCAGATGGGGTTTTTCTGTTTTCACAGCTTAAGGATGGCTTGTTTCACCTGCATGGAGAGCTCCTTTGACCACATGTTTACTTCACAGCAAAACCTTCCAAATGCAAGCACCACACCTCAAATCAACTCCAGGCCTTTTATCTGCTTAATTGAGAATAACATAACAAAGGGATTGCCCACACCTGTCCATGAAATAGCCTTGGAGTCAATTGTCCAATTACTTTTGGTCCCTTTAAAAACAGGGTGGCACATGTTAAGGAGCTGAAACTCCTAAACCATTCATCCAATTTTAATGTGGATACCCTCAAATAAAAGCTGGAAGTCTGAACTTCAACTGCATCTGAATTGTTTTGCTTAAAATTCATTGTGGTAATGTCTATAACCAAAATTAGAAAAATGTTGTCTCTGTCCAAATATATATGGACCCAACTGTATATGATGCTCCAGTGTATGATGGGCCCGTGTAATGCTCCATATATAATGGGCCCCACATATAATGATCCAGTGTATGACAGGCCGCCCATATAATGCTCCATATATAATGGGCCCAATATATGATGCTCTAGGGTATAATGGTCCCCATATATGATGCTTCAGTGTATGATGGGCCCGTGTAATGCTCCATATACAGTGCCTACAAGTAGTATTCAACCCCCTGCAGATTTAGCAGGTTTAATAAGATGCAAATAAGTTAGAGCCTTCAAACTTCAAACAAGAGCAGGATTTATTAACAAATGGATAAATCTTACAAACCAAAAAGTTTTGTTGCTCAGTTAAATTTTTATAAATTTTAAACATAAAAGTGTGGGTCAATTATTATTCAGCCCCTAGGTTTAATATTTTGTGGAATAACCTTTGTTTGCAATTACAGCTAATAATCGTCTTTTATAAGACCTGATCAGGCCGGGACAGGTCTCTGGAGTTATCTTGGCCCACTCTTCCATGCAGATCTTCTCCAAGTTATCTAGGTTCTTTGGGTGTCTCATGTGGACTTTAATCTTGAGCTCCTTCCACAAGTTTTCAATTGGGTTAAGGTCAGGAGACTGACTAGGCCACTGCAACACCTTGATTTTTTGCCTCTTGAACCAGGCCTTGGTTTTCTTGGCTGTGTGCTTTGGGTCATTGTCTTGTTGGAAGATGAAATGACGACCCATCTTAAGATCCTTGATGGAGGAGCGGAGGTTCTTGGCCAAAATCTCCAGGTAGGCCGTGCTATCCATCTTCCCATGGATGCGGACCAGATGGCCAGGCCCCTTGGCTGAGAAACAGCCCCACAGCATGATGCTGCCACCACCATGCTTGACTGTAGGGATGGTATTCTTGGGGTCGTATGCAGTGCCATCCAGTCTCCAAACGTCACATGTGTGGTTGGCTCCAAAGATCTCGATCTTGGTCTCATCAGACCAGAGAACCTTGAACCAGTCAGTCTCAGAGTCCTCCAAGTGATCATGAGCAAACTGTAGACGAGCCTTGACATGACGCTTTGAAAGTAAAGGTACCTTATGGGCTCGTCTGGAACGGAGACCATTGCGGTGGAGTACATTACTTATGGTATTGACTGAAACCAATGTCCCCACTGCCATGAGATCTTCCCGGAGCTCCTTCCTTGTTGTCCTTGGGTTAGCCTTGACTCTTCGGACAAGCCTGGCCTCGGCACGGGAGGAAACTTTCAAAGGCTGTCCAGGCCGTGGAAGGCTAACAGTAGTTCCATAAGCCTTCCACTTCCGTATGATGCTCCCAACAGTGGAGACAGGTAGGCCCAACTCCTTGGAAAGGGTTTTGTACCCCTTGCCAGCCTTGTGACCCTCCACGATCTTGTCTCTGATGGCCTTGGAATGCTCCTTTGTCTTTCCCATGTTGACCATGTATGAGTGCTGTTCACAAGTTTGGGGAAGGTCTTAAATAGTCAGAAAAGGCTGGAAAAAGAGATAATTAATCCAAACATGTGAAGCTCATTGTTCTTTGTGCCTGAACTACTTCTTAATACTTTAGGGGAACCAAACAGAATTCTGGTGGGTTGAGGGGTTGAATAATAAATGACCCTCTGAAAAGACTTTTCACAATTTAAAAAATAAATAAACAAAGAAATAACATTCTTTTTTGCTGCAGTGCATTTCACACTTCCAGGCTGATCTACAGTCCAAATGTCACAATGCCAAGTTAATTCCAAATGTGTAAACCTGCTAAATCTGCAGGGGGTTGAAAACTACTTGTAGGCACTGTATAATGGGCCCCACATATAATGCTCCAGTGTATGACAGGCCCATATAATGCTCCATATATAATGGGCCCCATATATAATGCTCCAGTGTATGACAGGCCCATATAATGCTCCATATATAATGGGCCCCACATATCATGCTCCAGTATATTATGGTCCCCACATATTGCTCCAAACATAAATAAAATGAAATTCTCACCTCTCCTCGCTGGCTGCTGGTCTGTTCCAGACTCCTCAGCGTCTTGCGGCTCTCTGCACTGTGACTGTTCAGGCAGAGGGAGCACAGACATGACGTCATCACACCCTCTGACCTGAACGCCACAGTCAGAAGACGTGAAAGACGCTGCAGTGATGGAGAGGGGAGAAGTAAGTATCGCAAGTGCCAGGGCTCTGAGCAAGCGGGGGGCTCTCTAGCAGGCACCGGCACTGGCACAGGCATCGGGCCCCCATATTGCGCCGGTGTCCCCGACAGCAAGTGAGCCCCCCCCCACTGCTCAAGGCCCTCAGGTTCTGACGTCGGCCCTGATTATGGGGCAGTGCAGATCTGCGATTCGGCATGAGGAAACAATCGCATCATGCTGTGAGTGGCTCTGCAAATCGGACCACAATCACCTATACAAGTTTATGGGTACATGTAAGACATCAGACTGCACTCAGATGTTATCCACGTACAGTCCGATGTACACACACAGATACAATGGAGAAGAAGGAGAAATTAATATTCTCCATCTTCTGCGCACCTGTTATACTATTATCTCATGCAAGAAAATTGGATCACAGTGAACTAACACTGCTTAAACTCTGATGACAGTTTGTGTTGAGTGTCATTCGAATAATTGGCCGGATTCTCTCGCATGAGAGACTATATGGTAGTGTGAGCGATCCCTTGAAATGATCCCAATGGCGTCTAGAGATCACAGTGACATCATCACTCCTGGTGCCAGCACACACAACGGAGCGGCCTGTGCAGAGTCCTGATGAGTGACAGAAGGTATAATTCAGTTTTTATATAACTTTTTGTTTGTTTTTGCTTTTTTTTATTTCTTTTTTACACTATTGACTGCCAAAGCCAAGCGACACTACTCTGTCCTCCTCCTCCTGGACCTGTCCTCTGCCTTTGACACAGTGGACCATTACCTATTATTACAGACCCTCTCATCCCTTGGCATCACTGACTTAGCCCTAAGTGTTTCCCACCCACACACCACCTCCTCACTTCACCCCCTATCTGTCGGAGTCCCGCAAGGTTTAGTCCTAGGGCCACTGCTCTTCTCCATTTACACCTTTGACCTGGGACAGCTCATAGAATCTCACGGCTTTCAGTATCATCTCTACGCTGATGACACACAGATCTACATCTCTGGACCAGATATCACCTCCCTACTAACCAAAATCGCAGAATGTCTGTCCGCTATTTCATCCTTCTTCTCCGCTAGATTTCTAAAACTTAGCATGGAAAAACAGAATTCATCATCTTTCCATCATCTCACTCGACTCCCTCAACTGACCTATCAATTAAAGTAAATGGCAGCTCACTCTCCCCAGTCACACAAGCTCACTGCCTCAGGGTAATCCTTGACACTGATCTCTCCTTCAAACCACATATCCAAGCCCTTTCCATCTCCTGCCAACTTCAACTCAAAAATATTTCCCGAATCCGTAGATTCCTCAACCTAGAATCTGTAGAAACTCTAGTGCATGCCCTCATCATCTCCGTCCTTAACTACCACAACCTCCTGCTCTGTGGCCTCCCCTCGAACACTCTCGCAACCCTCCAATCTATTCTAAACTCTGCTGCCTGACTAATACACCTGTCCCCCCGTTATTCCCCAGCCTCTCCCCTCTGTCAATCCCTTCACTGGCTCCCCATTACCCAGAGACCCCAGTACAAAACCCTAACCATGGCATACAAAGCCATCCACAACCTGTCTCCTCCATACATCTGTGACCTTGTCTGCCGGTACTTACCTGCACTAGTGATGAGCGGTAATGCTCGTTACTCGAGATTTCCGAGCATGCTCGGGTGTTCTCCAAGTATTTTGAGCGTGCTCGGAGATTTAGTTTTTGTTGCAGCAGACACATGATTTGCGGCTGCTAGACAGCCTGAATACATGTGGGGATTGCCTGTTTGTTAAGATGTGACTGTTCTAGACGTTAGATCGCCATGAGACACTCAGTATTAAATGGGCTACGTCGGACAGGATAGTATTATATGTTGAATCCAGCATAGAAGCAGGTAAATAAAATCTACAATTTTATTGAAGAAATAAATCATATCCATAAAAACATGGTAAGTGTGGTTCTGGTCACAGTGGATAAAACCGACGCGTTTCAGCTCTGATGAGCCTTATTCATGGTTGTTTAGGCAGTGTGAACAAGCCCAGTTCTGGGAATAAAAGTTTGACAAGCCACACAGCTGTATCATTCTAATTAGGTACGTTGATGTTAAATTAAGAGTGCAAACACCTGAGCAGAGATTAACCCTTTACCAACATCAAGTAACAACATGCAATTTGGAAAGCATCATACAGTTGTGTGAACAGACTTAAAAACAGACCAAATACACATTTAAAAGGAAAACAAAAGGGAAAAGGTAAAAGTTAATTGCGGTATATGCTTTATAGCTCAAACAAAAGGATAAAAAAAAGTGTCAATAGATGCAGTGCCTTGATGTATATACCAAAATATTGTCATGTATATTGCAGGATGAGGTCATGTCGTACATTAAGTCCTGATGGATGTCTTGTATTTAATGTAAGTATCCAAAAAGACTCTCTGTTCACAAATTTTCTCCTAAAGTCGCCTCCTGTCACTACATTGTGTACCTGTTCAATAGCCTTGAATCTAACAGGGGTTAAATCCCCTCCATGTACAAGTAAATAATGCAGAAATATTTAACGCAGTTGTGCTTGTTATATCTGAAATACGTCTGCGAATACGCTTTTTTAGGACACCAATTGTGCACTCTATACATTGAATGTTACAAAATGTACATTCAATGAGGTATTTAACCCCTTTGCTGTTCCAATTCAAAAAACTATTTATGATGTGCACTTTGCCCCTTGCCGAAGAAAGAAATGTCTTGGATTTATGTACATATTTGCAACACAAGCATGTATTGTTACCACATTTGAAAAACCCTTTCAGTGTAAGCCAAGTTTCGGACATGTGAGTTTGAATGTGACTGAAAAGGCTTGGAGGCAATATAGAAGGGAGGGTTGGGGCTTTCCTTAGAACAAATCAAATATCTGGATCTTTTAATA
Organism: Ranitomeya imitator; assembly: GCF_032444005.1. Classification (NCBI taxonomy): domain Eukaryota; kingdom Metazoa; phylum Chordata; class Amphibia; order Anura; family Dendrobatidae; genus Ranitomeya; species Ranitomeya imitator. The sequence continues at coordinate 528,544,388 of NC_091282.1, forward strand.
TCTCTTGTAATTTGTCATCCTGATTCAAAATCGGGATTAATTTTTTAATAATACATATTAATTCATGGTACGGCATACTATAGTGGGTAGAAAAAGTCACCATTTTCTTATTATCGTCCGTTCCAGGAGTTGGTAGAAAAAGAACTTATTGCTTTATATAATACCTATAATAAAAAAAATCTAATTTAACCCCCTCAGAAAAAAGGTCTGAATGCTCTCCAAAGTAATACTGACTTATTGGTCCATCCAGCAGACAAAGGGGGGGGGGGCAGTAGTATTGATCAACGCGGGTCTATACGAGAGTTTAAATGTAGACTTACTTAAGAATGGGCAGATGTATAGGAAATTATCTTCCAATCCAATGTCAATCTTTCAAAATGAACTTAAATCCTTATTGTTAGAGGGTGTTCATATGGGGGTGATTAATGAGGATGTAAGTGAGTACCTGTATGTTTGTAACCCAGTTGCTCCTATCTTTCATTCATTGCCCAAGATACACAAACACACTTTTCCACCTCCACTGAGACCTATCATCTCAGGTATTGGGTCAATGAATGAGAGATTAGGGTGGACCAGCATTTACAGCCCTTGGTTGCAAATATTCCTGGATATATCAGGGATACAAAAAGAATAGTGACTGTGTTCTCTGAATTTACCTGGTGTTCAGACTACTCCTGAATCACCAGTAATGTAGTTGGTTTATACCCTTCCATCCCACATAACATAGCAATTGACTGCTTATCGTACTTTTTACATAAATATAGTCCACATTCAGGTGCCACTCAGGATATTCTTGTTATGTCTGTGCTTTTTCTTTTGAAACATAACTTTTTCTCCTTCAATAACCAATTTTTTGGCAGTTACAGGGTGTAAGTCTGGGCGGGAAATTCTCGCCATCACTTGCAAACTTTGTTATGGCTATTTGGGAGGAGAAATTTATATTCAATGACAACAATAGGTTTAGCCAGTACATAATTTGGTCTGGTCGTTATATAGATGACATATTATTCATCTGGTCAGGTCCAAAATAATTGATCAAATAGTTGTTGGAATATATTAATTGCAGTGCTTTTAATGTAAAATTCACATATTTACACAGTGACTATAAATACATTTTTGGATGTTTGGTTACAGGGTGATAACTGTGCAGACAAAGTTATAGTGTAACCCTATTGCAAATCCACAGATTGTAACCCAAGTCTCCATTCCACGTCTTGTCATTCAGGAATATTCCGAAGGGAGAACTGATGAGATTAAGCTCTCCACAGTGCGGCACCTGTTGTGAATTCTGTGGCAGAGTTCACTCCTGTGGTCACAAGTGGTACTTCGGCTGATTCTCTCTGGGATCTTCCGTTTGTGGAGGAAAGTGGTACTGCAGCTTCTGAGTTTCCTCCCTCAGGTGATCTGGTGAGCTCGTTAGCTTCTTCTCTACTTAACTCCACCTGATGCTTTCATCTCTATGTTTGTGTTTTCATCTAACTCACAGTCATTATATGTGGGGGGCTGCCTTTTCCTTTGGGGAATTTCTCTGAGGCAAGGTAGGCTTATTTTTCTATATTCAGGACAGGTTGCAGCAGATTTGGACTCAGGTAGTGGACAATTTGACCTTGTCCCAGGAGAAGGCTCAACTTTTCGCTAATCGCAGACGCCGTGTGGGTCCCCGACTTCGTGTTGGGGATCTGGTTTGGTTATCTTCTCGTCATATTCCTATGAAGGTTTCCTCTCCTAAGTTTAAACCTCGTTTTATTGGTCCGTATAGGATTTCTGAGGTTCTTAATCCTGTGTCTTTTCGTCTGACCCTTCCAGATTCTTTTTCCATACATAACGTATTCCATAGGTCATTGTTGCGGAGATACGTGGCACCTATGGTTCCATCTGTTGAGCCTCCTGCCCCGGTTTTGGTGGAGGGGGAATTGGAGTATATTGTGGAGAAGATTTTGGATTCTCGTGTTTCAAGACGGAAACTCCAGTATCTGGTTAAATGGAAGGGTTATGCTCAGGAAGATAATTCCTGGGTTTTTGCCTCTGATGTCCATGCTCCCGATCTTGTTCGTGCCTTTCATGTGGCTCATCCTGGTCGGCCTGGGGGCTCTGGTGAGGGTTCGGTAACCCCTCCTCAAGGGGGGGGTACTGTTGTGAATTCTGTGGCAGAATTCACTCCTGTGGTCACAAGTGGTACTTCGGCTGATTCTCTCTGGGATCTTCCGTTTGTGGAGGAAAGTGGTACTGCAGCTTCTGAGTTTCCTCCCTCAGGTGATCTGGTGAGCTCGTTAGCTTCTTCTCTACTTAACTCCTCCTGATGCTTTGATCCATGCTTCCTGTCAATGTTCCAGTGTAGGACTTGTTTTTCCCCTGGATCATTCCTGTGGCCTGCTGCTCTGCAAAGCTAAGTTTTGCTTATGTTATTTTGTTGCTATTTTTCTGTCTAGCTTGCTTTATTGGTTTTTCTCACCTGCTGGAAGCTCTGAGACGCAGAGGGACCACCTCCGTACCGTTAGTCGGTGCGGAGGGTCTTTTTGTCCCCTCTGCGTGGTTATTTATAGGTTTTTGTGCTGACCGCAAAGTTATCTTCCCTATCCTCGTTCTGTTCAGCTAGTCGGGCCTCACTTTGCTAAATCTGTTTCATCTCTATGTTTGTGTTTTCATCTAACTCACAGTCATTATATGTGGGGGGCTGCCTTTTCCTTTGGGGAATTTCTCTGAGGCAAGGTAGGCTTATTTTTCTATCTTCAGGACAGGTTGCAGCAGATTTGGACTCAGGTAGTGGACAATTTGACCTTGTCCCAGGAGAAGGCTCAACTTTTCGCTAATCGCAGACGCCGTGTGGGTCCCCGACTTCGTGTTGGGGATCTGGTTTGGTTATCTTCTCGTCATATTCCTATGAAGGTTTCCTCTCCTAAGTTTAAACCTCGTTTTATTGGTCCGTATAGGATTTCTGAGGTTCTTAATCCTGTGTCTTTTCGTCTGACCCTTCCAGATTCTTTTTCCGTACATAACGTATTCCATAGGTCATTGTTGCGGAGATACGTGGCACCTATGGTTCCATCTGTTGAGCCTCCTGCCCCGGTTTTGGTGGAGGGGGAATTGGAGTATATTGTGGAGAAGATTTTGGATTCTCGTGTTTCAAGACGGAAACTCCAGTATCTGGTTAAATGGAAGGGTTATGCTCAGGAAGATAATTCCTGGGTTTTTGCCTCTGATGTCCATGCTCCCGATCTTGTTCGTGCCTTTCATGTGGCTCATCCTGGTCGGCCTGGGGGCTCTGGTGAGGGTTCGGTAACCCCTCCTCAAGGGGGGGGGTACTGTTGTGAATTCTGTGGCAGAATTCACTCCTGTGGTCACAAGTGGTACTTCGGCTGATTCTCTCTGGGATCTTCCGTTTGTGGAGGAAAGTGGTACTGCAGCTTCTGAGTTTCCTCCCTCAGGTGATCTGGTGAGCTCGTTAGCTTCTTCTCTACTTAACTCCACCTGATGCTTTGATCCATGCTTCCTGTCAATGTTCCAGTGTAGGACTTGTTTTTTCCCCTGGATCATTCCTGTGGCCTGCTGCTCTGCAAAGCTAAGTTTTGCTTATGTTATTTTGTTGCTATTTTTCTGTCCAGCTTGCTTTATTGGTTTTTCTCGCCTGCTGGAAGCTCTGAGACGCAGAGGGACCACCTCCGTACCGTTAGTCGGTGCGGAGGGTCTTTTTGTCCCCTCTGCGTGGTTATTTATAGGTTTTTGTGCTGACCGCAAAGTTATCTTCCCTATCCTCGTTCTGTTCAGCTAGTCGGGCCTCACTTTGCTAAATCTGTTTTATCTCTATGTTTGTGTTTTCATCTAACTCACAGTCATTATATGTGGGGGGCTGCCTTTTCCTTTGGGGAATTTCTCTGAGGCAAGGTAGGCTTATTTTTCTATCTTCAGGACAGGTTGCAGCAGATTTGGACTCAGGTAGTGGACAATTTGACCTTGTCCCAGGAGAAGGCTCAACTTTTCGCTAATCGCAGACGCCGTGTGGGTCCCCGACTTCGTGTTGGGGATCTGGTTTGGTTATCTTCTCGTCATATTCCTATGAAGGTTTCCTCTCCTAAGTTTAAACCTCGTTTTATTGGTCCATATAGGATTTCTGAGGTTCTTAATCCTGTGTCTTTTCGTCTGACCCTTCCAGATTCTTTTTCCGTACATAACGTATTCCATAGGTCATTGTTGCGGAGATACGTGGCACCTATGGTTCCATCTGTTGAGCCTCCTGCCCCGGTTTTGGTGGAGGGGGAATTGGAGTATATTGTGGAGAAGATTTTGGATTCTCGTGTTTCAAGACGGAAACTCCAGTATCTGGTTAAATGGAAGGGTTATGCTCAGGAAGACAATTCCTGGGTTTTTGCCTCTGATGTCCATGCTCCCGATCTTGTTCGTGCCTTTCATGTGGCTCATCCTGGTCGGCCTGGGGGCTCTGGTGAGGGTTCGGTGACCCCTCCTCAAGGGGGGGTACTGTTGTGAATTCTGTGGCAGAGTTCACTCCTGTGGTCACAAGTGGTACTTCGGCTGATTCTCTCTGGGATCTTCCGTTTGTGGAGGAAAGTGGTACTGCAGCTTCTGAGTTTCCTCCCTCAGGTGATCTGGTGAGCTCGTTAGCTTCTTCTCTACTTAACTCCACCTGATGCTTTGATCCATGCTTCCTGTCAATGTTCCAGTGTAGGACTTGTTTTTCCCCTGGATCATTCCTGTGGCCTGCTGCTCTGCAAAGCTAAGTTTTGCTTATGTTATTTTGTTGCTATTTTTCTGTCCAGCTTGCTTTATTGGTTTTTCTCGCCTGCTGGAAGCTCTGAGATGCAGAGGGACCACCTCCGTACCGTTAGTCGGTGCGGAGGGTCTTTTTGTCCCCTCTGCGTGGTTATTTATAGGTTTTTGTGCTGACCGCAAAGTTATCTTCCCTATCCTCGTTCTGTTCAGCTAGTCGGGCCTCACTTTGCTAAATCTGTTTCATCTCTATGTTTGTGTTTTCATCTAACTCACAGTCATTATATGTGGGGGGCTGCCTTTTCCTTTGGGGAATTTCTCTGAGGCAAGGTAGGCTTATTTTTCTATCTTCAGGACTAGCTAGTTTCTCAGGCTGTGACGAGGCGCCTAGGTTCTGGTCAGGAGCGCTCCACGGCTACCTTTAGTGTGGTTTGATAGGATTAGGGATTGCGGTCTGCAGAGTTCCCACGTCTCAGAGCTCGTTCTATTATTTTGGGTTATTGTCAGATCACTGTATGTGCTCTGACCTCCATGTCCATTGTGATTCTGAATTGCCTTTCATAACAGGCACCCCCATACATCTCCTCCCTCATTTCTGTCTATCGGCCTAACCGACCTCTGCAAATGACTAACCTCTGCACTAATCGGTACCTCCCACTCCCGACTCCAAGACTTCTCCTGCGCTGCGCCAATCCTCTGGAATGCTCTACCCCAAGACCATCCACAACTTGCATAGTTTTAGGCGCTCGCTCAAAACACATTTGTTCAGAGCAGCCTACAACGTTAACTAATCAAAGTCATTTTATGTTTGTGTGTGTGTAGCCCATTCACTATCTCCATCTACCCCCCACCCCCTGAAGATGGCTGGACCATCATTGTAAATACATCTTTGTAAATACACACCTGTGCTTTGTATCTCCCCCACCTCATTGTAGATTGTAAGCTCTCACCAGCAGGGTCGTCTTGTGTTGCTTTATTGTATTGTTAACGTTGTTACCTATGACTGTTGTGTTTGAAACTATTAAACTGTAAAGCCCTGCGGAATATGGTGGCGTTATATAAATAAAGATTATTATTAATATTATTATTATTATTATTATTAAGACGTAACTGCTCATTGGATTCTGATTTCAATAAAGAGACAGCGAATACTTGGAATAGATTGGCCAACAGAGGATACAACAGGTCAATTTTGACTAGAGCCAAACAACAAGTGAGTTTGATTGACAGACATACTGTAATTTATTGGATCCTTTACCTTGTAGTACTATAAATCCCATATGTGAACCACGTTTGAATGCAAACAATAATAAGAAAATGGTGACTTTTTCTACCCACAGTATGCAGTACCATGAAATAATATGTATTATTAAAAAATTCATTCCAATTTTGAATCAGGATGACAAATTACAAGAGATATTAAAGATCCAGGTATTAGATTTGTTGCAAGGAAAGCCCCAACCCTCCCTTCTATAGTGCCTCCAAGCCTTTTTAGTCACATTCAAACTCACATGTCTGAAACTTGGCTTACAGTGAAAAGGCTTTTCAAATGTGGTAACAATACATGCTTGTGTTGCAAACATGTACATAAATCCAAGACATTTCTTTCTTCAGCAAGGGGAATATTTTTGAACAGAGAGTCTTTTTGGATATTTATGTTAAATACAAGACATCCGTCAGGACTTAATATACGACATGACCTCATCCTGCAATATACATGATAATGTTTTGGTATATACATCAAGGCAATGCCTTTAATGCCGTGGTTTTTTTTTTATGTTTGTGGATATCCTTTTGTTTGAGCTATAAAAAATATAATTAACTTCTACCTTTTCCCTTTCGTTTTCCTTTTAAATGTGTATTTGGTCTGTTTTTAAGTCTCTGTTCACACAACTGCATGATGCTGTCCAAATTGCATGTTGTTACTTGATGTGGGTAATGGCTTAATCTCACCCCAGGTGTTTGCACTCTTAATTTAACATCAATGTACCTACTAATTAGAATGATACAGCTGTGTGGCTTGAAACACTTTTTTTTCCCAGAACTGTGCTTGTTCACACTGTCTAAACAACCATGAATAAGGCTCATCAGAGCTGAAACGCGTCTGTTGTATCCACGGTGACCAGAACTGCACTTACCATGTTTTTATGGATATGATTTATTTCTTCAATAAAATTGGACATTTTATTTACTTGCTTCTACGCTGCATTCTTCCTCTTCGTTTGCCTCAGCTGGATCTCAGGCTTTTCCGTGCGCTTCCCAGCAGGATTGTGGCTGTATCAACAGTGACCTGACTCTCCTTTTTCCCCTTCTTCACTTGTTTCCAGTATTATATGCTGGTTTATTATTTTTTGATTGTTTGCAGAAGACAAGGGCGTCGGGGAGTACGCGTTCAGTAAGTATGGTCAATTTCGATTCATTAAAGGAGTCTGTGGGATTATTTCAAATAAAGGACTTTATTCCGGGTGTCTGTGTTTTTCTACAATATTACTATGGGGTTAGTAATGAATAGGTGTCTTATAGACGCCTCTCCATTACTAACCTGCGGGCTTGATGTCACCTGACAATACAAAGGTGACATCAACCCCACAATATGAACCCAACTTGCCACCACTACAGGGTAAGTGGGAAGAGAGAGGCTAAGTGCCAGAATTGGCGCATCTATAAGATGCGTCATTTCTGGGGCGGCTGAGAGCTGATGTTTTTAGCCTGGGGGGGTGCCAATATTCATGGCCCCTTCCCAGGCTATTAATATCAGCCCGCAGATGTCTGCCTAGCCTTTGCTGGTTCAATTTTATAGGGGGACCCCATGTTTTTCTCTGGGGTTCTCCTGTAAACTAGCCAATAAAGGCTAAGCAAACAGCTGTGAGCGGATATTAATAGCCTGGGAACCTTTATGGCCATTGGCACCTTCCCAGAATAAGAACCTCAGCCCTCAGCTGTCGGCATTCCCTCTGCTGGTTATTAAAACTATGTGGGAGCCAACATAATTTTTTGGAAAATAAACAGATATTGCATTTCACACAGATTTCTGAGGGTATGTTCTCACGGTCAGTAAATGCTGCAGCGTCCAGATGTTACAGCATAGTGGATGGGATTTCATGTCCACTATGTGTGCACTGGCACCCACAGCTTCCCTGTGGAGATGGACGTGCGGCGCGTCTTTCCAGACCGCAGTATGTCTATTTATCTTGCGGAGACATTCAGTTTCCGAAATATAAATATCACCCGTCCAATGTATAGGGAGCGGTGATTCCACACGGTTCAATGAACTCATGCTGAATCACCTGCGTTCAAAAGTCGGCAGAGCTTTGGACGGAGCGGACATTTGCTGCGTTCAAAACGTTGCCGATTACTGACCGAGGGGACATAGCCAAATAACAGTTGCTGTTTTGTTACAGCATATGTAGGTTAATTATGTTAATGCTCCTACATAGGCTGGTGACTGTGTGTGTCTATATTTAATATTAATGAGGGTATCTGGATGAAGCAGTTGAACAAGGAAATTATATCACAATTCTTTTTTTTGTTTAATAATATATGTTTATTTAGCTCTGTATATTCAGCTGCGTTTTTCTGCCAAGAAATGCAGAAACCTTGCAGAAATTTCTGCACGCAAATTTGCAATGTGCGCACATAGCCTTAAAGTGCCATGGAATAAATGTCGCTATAATACTAATTAATAATAATAAATAATAATAACATTGGAGGATTGGTTGCTGTGCAGTGTGTGACTGGTGTTGAGGTGCAGTAAATAAACTCACCAGTGACCACCAGTGCTGTAGTGTTTTCTATGGGTACACTTCTCCTGGGCGGCAGCACAACTACTGCGCTATGTCATGACAGGCACTGTTGTGCAACTTGAGGACTATGTCAGTGGTCAGGTGTCACTTAGTAAGCTCTGAGTCCTGACACTTAGCAGCAGCTGTCAGGACACAGTATAGATTATAAGCCAGAACATGAGAAAATGTCAGTAGTACATGCATGACTGCTTCTGCCTCTTCTGTGTAGTCTCCAAAGCTTGCAATTTGTTACCATCTTTTCAGCTAGCCATTAAAAGGTATCAACCACTGAGGACTCTCAATTCTAAATATTTTTCTGCCTCTTCAATCACTATGGAACTATAAATAACACTAGGAAACACTACACAGGCCAAGACTCACACTGTAGGAGAGCAGAAGCTGAGACCTCTGTCTCTGATTGAGCGAAGCACTGCCTTGTGTTATTTGAATTGTAAGCTCCATCGCAGCAGGGGACCCTTCTGTGCCTGGGGGTCCTAGGCAGCAGTCTAGTTTGCTTGGTCATAATGCCGGCCCTAATATATATGCACAGGCGTACACACCACAGATATACAATCATACTACAAGTGCTTTTCACAAAATTAGAATATCATCAAAAAGTTAATTTATTTCAGTTCTTCAGTACAAAAAGTGAAACTCATATATTATATAGAGTCATTACAGAGTGATCGATTTCAAGTGTTTATTTCTGTTAATGTTGTATCAATACTTGGTTTAAAAACAACAGTATCACTGTGCTTGATTGGCCAGCAAACTCACCTGACCTTAACCCCATAGAGAATCTATGGGGTATTGTCAAGAGGAAGATGAGAGACACCTGATCCGACAATGCAGACCAGGCAAAGGTTGTTATCAAAGCAACCTGGGCTTCCATAACACCTCAGCAGTGCCACAGGCTGATCGCCTCCATGCCACACCGCATTGATGCAGTAATTGATGCAAAAGGAGCCCCAACCAAGTATTGAGTGCATTTACTGAATATACATTTCAGTAGGGTAGGCTAACATTTCGGATTTTAAAATCATTTTTCAAGCTGGTGTTATAAAGTATTCTAATTTACTCAGATAATAACTTTTGGGTTTTCATTGTCTGTATGCCATAATCATCAACATTAACAGAAATAAACACTTGAAATAGACCACTCTGTTTGTAATGACTCTATATAATTTATGAGTTTCAATTTTTGTATTGAAGAACTGAAATAAATTAACTTTTTGATAATTTTCTAATTTTGTAAGAAGCACTTGTATACTCTATATATGTACACACATACAAATGCATAATATATACACATATACAGACACATACACTGTATTGTGCACATGTACACACACAAATACACATATCTAGATATACTTACCAGATCCTGCTGCTTCGCTTCTGCAGATTCCAGGGCAGTCGTTTACCATCAGCCGTGATGAGGAGGAGGGGGACACAGGACTGCAGCCAGCTCCCTCTAAAGTTTACTGTGCTGTGATACAGCACTTCCCCCTCACTCTCAATTTCTTATAGGAGACTGATGGGGAGGGGGAGAGAGATGCTCAGAGACCACATAACATGTACATTATTATTCACCATAAGTAATGCTGTACATCCTCTGTGCAGTTCATAAAGGAGCTGCAGAAGCAGGTGGTCCCCTTTATGGGTAGGCGTCCTAGGCATTTACCTTGTTTGCCTGCACCTAATGGCCTGGCTGAAACAAATGTTCACATACAGGTGCTTCTCATAAAATTAGAATATCATCAAAAAGTAATTTATTTTAGTTCTTCAATAAAAAAAAGTGAAACTCATATTATATAGAGTCATTACAAACAGAGTGATCTATTTCAAATGTTTATTTCTCTTAATGTTGATGATTATGGCTTACAGACAAATGAAAACCCAAAAGTCTATACATAGAACAACTTAGCACAGACGGTTACAACCGTGGCACACACTGCAAACACGTTTCCTGCAGCGGTGCTCAAGGTGCGCCGAAGGTCTGTGGAGAAAATCTAATCTACCCGAAGATTTCATCCATTATAAGTTCATGCTAAAAACATACAACTCTGCCCTTCACCTCTCCAAACAAATCTATTTTAACACCCTGATCACCTCACTTTCAAATAACCCTAAACGTCTCTTTGACACTTTCCAGTACCTACTCAACCCAAGAGAGCAGGCCCCAACCACGGATCTCCGCGCTGACGATCTGGCCAATTACTTCAAAGAAAAAATTGACCACATTCGACAGGAAATCATCTCCCAATCTCTTCATACCATGCACTGTCCTCCCTCCCCCACTGCATCTAGTTCACTCTCTGACTTTGAACCAGTTACAGAAGAAGAAGTAGTCGGGCTCCTTGCATCTACTTGCCCGACCACTTGCACCAGTGACCCCATTCCGTCACATCTCCTCCAGTCCCTTTCCCCGGCTGTCACCTCTCACCTAACAAAAATATTTAACCTTTCTCTCACTTCCGGTATTTTTCCCTCCTAATGTAAGCATGCCATCATACATCCATTACTTAAAAAACCATCCCTCGACCAAAACTGTGCCGCTAACTATAGACCTGTCTCTAATCTTCCCTTCATCTCTAAAATCCTCGAACGCCTGGTCCACTCCCGTCTTACCCGCTATCTCTCAGATAACTCTCTTCTCGACCCTCTTCAATCTGGCTTCCGCTCTTTACACTCTACTGAAACTGCCCTCACTAAAGTCTCTAATGACCTATTAACAACTAAACCTAATGGTCACTACTCCATGCTAATTCTCTTGGATCTCTCCGCAGCATTCAACACTGTGGATCAACAGCTCCTCCTCACTATGCTCCGCTCCATCGGTCTCAAGGACACCGTTCTCTCCTGGTTCTCCTCCTATCTCTCTGACCGCTCCTTCACTGTATCTTTTGCTGGTTCCTCCTCCTCTCACCTTCCCCTTACTGTTGGGGTTCCTCAAGGATCAGTCCTAGGCCCCCTCCTCTTCTCTTTGTATACTGTCCCTATTGGACAAACAATCAGTAGATTTGGTTTCCAGTACCATCTCTATGCTGATGACACCCAATTATACACCTCTTCTCCTGTTATCACGCTGACCTTTTTAGAAAACACCAGTGATTGTCTTACCGCTGTCTCTAACATCATGTCCTCCCTCTATCTGAAACTGAACCTGTCAAAAACTGAACTCCTCGTGTTCGCTCCCTCTACTAACCTACCTTTGCCTGACATTGCCATCTCCGTGTGTGGTTCCACCATTACTCCAAAGCAACATGCCCGCTGCCTTGGGGTCATCCTTGATTCCGAGCTTTCATTCACCCCCCACATCCAATCACTGGCTCGCTCTTCTTATCTGCACCTCAAAAACATTTCTAGAATTCGCCCTTTTCTTACTTTCGACTCTGCAAAAACTCTTACTGTTTCACTTATTCACTCTCGCCTGGACTATTGTATCTCTCTACTAATCGGCCTCCCTCTTGCCAAACTCTCCCCGCTCCAATCTGTGCTGAATGCTGCAGCCAGGATCATATTCCTCATCAACCGTTACACCGATGCCTCTACCTTGTGCCAGTCATTACACTGGCTACCCATCCACTCCAGAATCCAGTACAAAACTACTACCCTCATCCACAAAGCACTCCATGGCTCAGCACCACCCTACATCCCCTCTCTGGTCTCAGTCTACCACCCTACCCGTGCCCTCCGCTCCGCTAATGACCTCCGGTTAGCATCCTCAATAATCAGAACCTCCCACTCCCGTCTCCAAGACTTGCTGCGCCGATTCTTTGGAATGTACTACCTAGGTTAATACGATTAATCCCCAATCACCACAGTTTGCCCTAAAAACTCATTTGTTCAGATTGGCCTACCACCTCAACACATTAACCTAACGATCCCTGTGTGACCTATCATGAAAAAAAAAACCCCCCAAAAAACCATAATCATGTTCCTCATATCATGTTCTCATACACTTTATGCAGTTAATAGCCCCCTGTGTCTGTATTGTTACATACTTAGGCAGTTAACTGGTTCATGCAGCTTTACATGAACACCCGAGCCTTACACAATGGCTGGTCCAAATAACTAAAGCAATTGTTACCATCCACCCCTCGTGTCTCCCCTTTTCCTCATAGTTTGTAAGCTTGCGAGCAGGGCCCTCACTCCTCTTGGTATCTGTTTTGAACTGTGATTTCTGTTATGCTGTAATATCTATTGTCTGTACAAGTCCCCTCTATAATTTGTAAAGCGCTGCGGAATATGTTGGCGCTATATAAATAAAATTATTATTATTATTATTATTATTATTATTAAAAGTCATTATCTCAGTAAATTAGAATACTTTATAGCACAAGCTTGAAAAATGATTTTAAAATTAGGAATGTTGGCCTACTGAGATCTATGTTCAGTATATGTAATGACTCAATATATTTGTATTGAAGAACTGAAATAAATTAACTTTTTGATGATATTCTAATTTTGTGAGAAGCTCCTGTACATTTTCCATTCGCAGACATGTGATATTGGATCATTTTTCTCAATGAAAAAATGACTGCCATAAGTCTAATATTTTTTGGCACATTTGCTTGGTTTCGCTTTCTTTATCGACTTTCAGTTAGCGAAAATATGATGTAGTTTTAGGTCAAGTTTATCCAGAAACTTGGAAAATACTGAAGTGTTCACAAACTTTCCAGCACCACTGTAAACGGGTTTCATTGTATAATGGAAACTTTACAATTCTCTGATTTATTTTCTGTATCTTCAAAGTCTTAAATGTTTGCACAAATGTATTAGAAACTATCATTGGATAATGGGTTGGATGCACAGGGTTACAGCCTGTTAAAAGATACAGCTCTGATAACTGCAGTGTGTTAAGATTTTTATTTCTAGGAAAGCCATTCTAGGAAATTCATTCATTCATTCATTTCTAGGAAAGTTAGCCATTAAAAGGTATCAACCAGCAGCTTCCTTGAATAAAGATCCTGGTTTGGAGAAGGAGTCAGTTTAGTCTGGAGCAGGGAAGGAAGGGAAAGGAGCACAGAGGAGAGAATAGGGCTCAAGTGGGCCTCCAAGCCCCATAGCAGAACCGGAGGGCAAAGAACTACACATACATTGCCCACATTAAGTCTGTGGTACAGCAGCATTCTGGAGCCTGGAGTCACCGTGCAGAGACCCCAGAAGAAATGGCTCAAGCTGCCTACCATAGAGGTACATGTCCAAGGACAGGGGAAAGAACCAAGACCATGTTAGGACACTTCAGGCAGCAAGGGACTTATAGCGAGCGCAAAGTGGAAGGCTCCCAACCTGACTTGCCAAGGGGATTTCACTTGTTTCCGGGCTGCCTGGACACCTAATGTGCCTGTTGTCTGTACCCTGGACTGAGGCCTGTTACATCTTCAGTAAACCAGGTGAAGACTGCAATGCTGTGTCCTTTACTCATTGACTGGCATAATCCATCATCGCCATACACCTTGGGAGCCCTGGGGACCTCGCTTCACCTCTGGGTAGCGTTACCATCATTGCTGCAACATCCCCCAGAGGACCCCTTTAAAGCAGCGTCGGTCCCCCTATTGACCGAACACCGCAGGTGGCATCCCGACAGACTTTATCGCAATTCCCCTTTAAAGACCGTTCCTCTTTTACAGTGAGTCCCAGGGCCACGGACCGGGTCGCAGCCACCGTGACATCCCCTTTAATAGTTTAATACCTAGTACCCCCCTGCCCTTGTGGGCGACTCAGCCACATGGGGGCATTCTCTGCATCTGGTGGAGAGAAGGTTTTTCCACCAACATAGAAGAGGATTCTTTACTGTTAGGGCAGTGAGAATCTGGAATTCCTTGCATGAGGAGGTGGTGATGTCGAACTCAGTCGAGGGATTCAAGAGAGGCCTGGATGTCTTCCTGGAGGGTAACAATATTGTATCTAACAGTCATGGTCGTGTTTGCCACTAGACACTTGAGGGCATGTGCCTAGGGCGCCAGGATGCTGGGGGGGGGCGGCACCTGAGCAAGTTGTTTTTTGTTTTTTTTTAAATTAAAGTCTGGGGTCAATGCCCATCCAGGATGGGGGGAGGACGGAGGAGGATGGGGGGAGGACGGAAGAGGATGGGGGAGGATGGGGGATGGATGGGGGAGCCATACATACAAGATGGAATGGGGGGAGCAGAGCCATGCATACAAGATGGGATGGGGGAGCAGAGCCATACATACAAGATGGGACGGGGGAGCAGAGCCATGCATACAAGATGGGACGGGGGGAGCAGAGCCATGCATACAAGATGGGACAGGGGGAGCAAAGCCATGCATACAAGATGGGACCAGGGAGCAGAGCTATGCATACAAGATTAGACAGGGGGGGGCAGAGCCATGCATACAAGATGGGACTGGAGGAAGCAGAGCCATGCATACAAGATGGGACCGGGGGAGCCGAGCCATGCCTACAAGATGGGACAGGGGGAGCAAAGCCATGTATACAAGATGGGACAGGGGGAGCAGAGCCATGCATGCAACATGGGATGGGGAGCAGAGTCATGCATACAAGATGGGACTGGGGGAGCAGAGCCATGCATACAAGATGGAACAGGGGGAGCAGAGCTATGCATAGAAGATGGGACGGGGGAGTAGAGCCATGCATACAAGATGGTATGAGGGAGCAGAGCCATGCATACAAGATGGGACGGGGGTGAGCAGAGCCATGCATACAAGATGGGATGGGGGAGCAGAGCCATACATACAAGATGGGATGGAGGGAGCAGAGCCATGCATACAAGATGGGACAGGGGGAGCAGAGCCATGCATACAAGATGGAGGGAGCAGAGCCATGCATACAAGATGAGTGGAGCAGAGCCATGCATACAAGATGGGATGCGGGAGCAGAGCCATATATACAAGATGGAATGGGGGGAGCAGAGCCATGCATACAAGATGGTATGGGGGAGCAGAGCCATACATACAAGATGGGACGGGGGAGCAGAGCCATGCATACAAGATGGGATGGGGGGAGCAGAGCCATGCATACAAGATGGGACAGGGAGAGCAAAGCCATGCATACAAGATGGGACCAGGGAGCAGAGCTATGCATACAAGATGAGACAGGGGGGAGCAGAGCCATGCATACAAAATGGGACTGGAGTGAGCAGAGCCATGCATACAAGATGGGACCGGGGGAGCCGAGCCATGCCTACAAGATGGGACAGGGGGAGCAAAGCCATGTATACAAGATGGGACAGGGGGAGCAGAGCCATGCATGCAACATGGGATGGGGAGCAGAGTCATGCATACAAGATGGGACAGGGGGAGCAGAGTCATGTATACAAGATGGGACAGGGGGAGCAGAGCCATGCATGCAAGATGGGATGGGGAGCAGAGCCATGCATACAAGATGGGACTGGGGGAGCAGAGCCATGCATACAAGATGGAACAGGGGGAGCAGAGCTATGCATACAAGATGGGATGGGGGAGTAGAGCCATGCATACAAGATGGTATGAGGGAGCAGAGCCATGCATACGAGATGGGACAGGGGGAGCAGAGCCATGCATACAAGATGGAGGGAGCAGAGCCATGCATACAAGATGAGTGGAGCAGAGCCATGCATACAAGATGGGATGCGGGAGCAGAGCCATATATACAAGATGGAATGGGGGGAGCAGAGCCATGCATACAAGATGGTATGGGGGAGCAGAGCCATACATACAAGATGGGACGGGGGAGCAGAGCCATGCATACAAGATGGGATGGGGGGAGCAGAGCCATGCATACAAGATGGGACAGGGAGAGCAAAGCCATGCATACAAGATGGGACCAGGGAGCAGAGCTATGCATACAAGATGAGACAGGGGGGAGCAGAGCCATGCATACAAAATGGGACTGGAGTGAGCAGAGCCATGCATACAAGATGGGACCGGGGGAGCCGAGCCATGCCTACAAGATGGGACAGGGGGAGCAGAGCCATGTATACAAGATGGGACAGGGGGAGCAGAGCCATGCATGCAAGATGGGATGGGGAGCAGAGCCATGCATACAAGATGGGACTGGGGGAGCAGAGCCATGCATACAAGATGGAACAGGGGGAGCAGAGCAATGCATACAAGATGGGATGGGGGAGTAGAGCCATGCATACAAGATGGTATGAGGGAGCAGAGCCATGCATACAAGATGGGACGGGGGTGAGCAGAGCCATGCATACAAAATGGGATGGGGGAGCAGAGCCATACATACAAGATGGGATGGAGTGAGCAGAACCATGCATACAAGATGGGACAGGGGGAGCAGAGCCATGCATACAAGATGGAGGGAGCAGAGCCATGCATACAAGATGGGATGGGGGAGCACAGCCATGCATACAAGATGGGATGGGGGAGCAGAGCTATGCATACAAGATGGGACGGGGGAGCAGAACCATGCATACAAGATGGGATGGGGGAGCAGAGCCATATATACAAGATGGGATGGGGGAGCAGAGCCATGCATACAAGATGGGACGGGGAGCAGAGCCATGCATACAAGATGGGACAGGGGAGCAGAGCCATACATACAAGATGGGATGGGGGAGCAGAGCCATACATACAAGATAGGACGGGGGGAGCAGAGCCATGCATACAAGATGAGACAGGGGGAGCAGAGCTATGCATACAAGATGGGATGGGGGAGCAGAGCCATGCATACAAGATGGGATGGGGGAGCAGAGCCATGCATACAAGATGGGACAGGGGGAGCAGAGTCATACATACAAGATGGGAGGGGGGAGCAGAGCCATGCATACAACAGGGGGAGCCACACAGAGCAGGACAGGATGGGGGAACCTCACATACCGGGATAGGAATGAGGGGCAATACATACCCGGTTATACTTGTTTTTTTCGTGGCAAAATTAGGTGCCTCAGCTTATACTCGGGTCGGCTTATACTAGAGTATATACAGTATATAATATATACACAAGTATGTGTGTTTGACTATATACAGGGTAGTCCAAAAGTAGGTGGACAGTATGTGTAATAGGGTTATGAAGGGGGACATTTATCAAACATGGTTTTTGGGGTTCAAAGTTCTCACCACACATCTAGATAAGATACTTGGTTGGTCTAGTTTCGAAAATGGAGTCACTTGTGGGGGGTTTCTACTGTTTAGGTACATCAGGGGCTTTGCAAATGCAACATGATGCCCGCAGACTAATCCATCAAAGTCTGCATTCCAAAACGTCACTACTTCTCTTCCGAGCTCTGACGTGTGCCCAAACAGTGGTTTACCCCCACATATGAGGAATCAGAGTACTCAGGACAAACTGGACAACAACTTTTGTGGTCCACTTTCTCCTTTTACCCTTGGGAAAATAAAAAAATTGTTGCTAAAAGATCATTTTTGTGACTAAGGCTACTTTCACACTAGCGTTGTTTGCTGTACGTCGCAATGCGTCATTTTGGAGAAAAAACGCATCCTGCAAATGTGCCCGCAGGATGCATTTTTTCTCCATAGACTTGCATTAGCCGACGCATTGCGACGTATGGCCACACGTCGCATCCGTCGTGCAATGGATGCGTCGTGTTTTGGCGGACACTCGGCACAAAAAAACGTTCCATGTAACTTTTTTTGTGCGTCGAGTCCGCCATTTGCGAAACTCCGTCCCCTCCTCCCCGGACCTCACAACGGGCAGCGGATGCGTTGTAAAACTGCATCCGCTGCCCACGTTATGCTAATTTAACACAATGTCCGTTGGTACGTTGGGCCGACGGTTTGCGACGGCCCGAACCGACGGACTAGTATGAAAGTAGCCTAAAAAGTTAAAATATTCATTTTTTCTTCCATGTTGCTTCTGCTGCTGTGAAACCTGAAGGGTCAATAAACTTCTTAAATGTGGTTTTGAGCATCATAAGGGGTGCAGTTTTTAGAATGGTGTCACTTTTGGGTATTTTCAACCATAAAGAACCCCTCAAACTGACTTCAAATGTGAGGTGTTCACTAAAAAAAATAGTTTTGTAAATTTTGTTGTAAAAATGAGAAATCGCTGGTCAACTTTTAACCCTTCTAACTTCCTAGCAAAATAAAAAAAATAGTTTCCAAAATTGAGCTGATGTAAAGTAGACATGTGGGAAATGTTATTTATTAACTATTTTGTGTCACATAACTCTCTGGTTTAACAGAATAAAAATTCAAAATAAATAATAATAATAAATCTAAATAAATGTTATTATTTTCTGTCCACCTACTTTTGGACCACCCTGTATATATAGCTATGTCGCCATAAAAGAAGGGGGGCCCAGACACAGTTCTTGCACAGGGGCCCCAAGCTGTCAGTGTTCGCCCCTGCCCAGAGATCAATTGTACTCGCACCTTACCGAAGTGAGTACAACTGAGGCTCTGACTGCCGGGTCAGAGCGACGTGAGCAGCGTGACCAGATCATGTGATCACGCTGCTGAAGTTAATCACTCGCGCTGCAGAGGAGAACACTGGTGGTAAATGCTCCAGTGGAGCACAAGACACCAAAGATTAAGTGCAAGGGGGGGGGGGGGGCGGAATTGGAGTGGGGATGGGGAGATTTATTATGTGTTGGGAGAAATGGAGTGGGGATGGGGGGATTTAATGTGTGTGGGAGATTTGAGGACACAAAATGAAAAGCAAAGGGGGAGATGGGGAAACAGTACAGGGGAATGGGGGCATGTATGAGCAAACAGTATGGGGGAATGGGGGCATGTATGAGGAAACAGTATTGGGGAATGGGGGGCATTTATGAGGAAACAGTATGGGGGAATGGGGGCATGTATAAGGAAAGAGTACGGGGGAATGGGGGCATGTATGAGAAAACAGTATGTGGGGATGGGTGCATACAGTATGGGGAGCGAAAGGGGGAATGTATGTGGACACAGTATAAGTAGAGATGTGAAAAATTCGGGGCATCTATGAGGAAACAGTATGGGGGAATGGGGGGCATGTATGAGGAAACAGTATGGGGGAATGGGGGCATGTATGAGGAAACAGTACTGGGGAATGGGGGGCATGTATGAGAAAACAGTACTGGGCAATGAGGGCATGTATGAGGAAACAGTATGGGGGAATGAGGGGCATATATGAGGAAACAGTATGGGGAATGGGGGGGCATGTATGAGGAAACAGTATGGGAAGTGGGAGGCATGTATGAGGAAACAGAAAGGGGGAATTAGGGCATGTATGAGGAAACAGTAAGGGGGAATTGGGGGCATGTATGAGGAAACAGTAAGGGGGAATGGGGACATGTATGAGGAAACAGTACTGGGCAATGAGGGCATGTATGAGGAAACAGTATGGGGGAATGAGGGGCATGTATGAGGAAACAGTATGGGGAATGGGGGGCATGTATGAGGAAACAGTATGGGGAGTGGGGGGCATGTATAAGGAAACAGTATGGGGGCATATATGAGGAAACAGTATGTGGGAATGGGTGCAGACAGTATGGGGAGCGAAAGGGGGAATCTATGTGGACACAGTATGAGTAGAGATGTGAAAAATGTATGTGGACAGAGTACAGGGCGTGAGGGTGATGGGATGTGTGCAGACACAGAATGGGGAGTCAGGTGAGCAGGCAGTATAGAAAGTGAGGGGTTAAATATATGAGGAGACAGTATGGTGAACAGGGGGATGTGAGAGGAGACAGTATGAGGAGAGAGGGGACAATATACCAAGGAGGGGAAGTGTGATGAGAGAGTACAGTATAAATACACATTGTGAGAGGACAGTGAGAAGAGGGGGCTGGTATGGAAAGGAGAGGACAGTGTGTAGAGCATGCACCATAAGAGGGACAATGTGGGGGTCATATTTTGTGCAAACAATATAGTGAGGGGCAATTTTTTATTCATGAGCATTATAATGACACTTGTATCTTTAAAGGCATCATGTGGAGATATTCTGCAAAAGAGCAGAGAAGATGGAAGTCTGCAGAGATGAGCTGTGGATGAGAAAACTTATCATGGGGTGTGGACAAGATGAAGAAAAGAAGGAGAATGACTCCAGAGATAACACCTAAGGTACCTGGATATAAATGTTATTTGTGATACTAACTGACTCATGTTTTTATTTGTTAGGAGCATTAAAGGGAATGTCCAGGTTTGTGATGAGTCTGCAGTCTTTGTTTGTGCCGTAACCACCAAGAAAAAGATGTCATGCTATATATAGGGGACCACCAACAAATAAACCAAAGTATATAGAAATAACTACAAATATTTTATTATGTCGATCAAAAACATACAAACGACACTACAGTTTAAGAACATTTAAAAACACACACAAGTGTAGCATCATAGATTCCAATAAGGAACCTCCCCCTGGACATGTAATATGATGAAGGTACAGAAAATGTTTAATTCATGGGTACAACTGTCCTGTAAACAAATTTTTCAAAATGATAGAACAAAACCTTCAAGATATAATACCAAAAGATGAAATTTTATATATATACCTGGCCCAGCTCGCAGCATTTAGATATTATTATGCATAAGAGTAGTCCCATTGATACATTGGACTAGTGCCAAGTGTTTATGTACAACAGAGCATGGAGATAAACAGTACACACAAGCCTAGAGTCCAGCTAGTGAGTTATCCTGAAAAAAGCCCCCAGTACCGGAATACGTGTAGAATGCTGTTACACATATCCCACCTATACACAGACCATGTCTGGAAATTAAAGTGGCCCTCAAGCCGGGCATACAATCCTAAGGGGAACCAACGTTATAGGGTGTGTACACATAGACTTAGAGTGCAGCTAGTAAATTATCCTGAGTAAAGCCCCCAGTATTGGAGTGCATATATAAAGTGCTGTTATATATACTGGAATACACCTAAAATCTGGAATCTATGATGTTACACTTGTGTGTGTTTTTAAATGTTCTTAAACTGTAGTGTCGTTTGTATGTTTTTGATCGACATAATAAAATATTTGTAGTTATTTCTATATACTTTGGTTTATTTGTTGGTGGTCCCCTATATATAGCATGACATCTTTTTCTTGGTGGTTACGGATCTTACTATAGGTCATGCTGTGGGTTGTACCCCTGTTTTTTCGTTATTGTGTTTGATGGTGCCCTCCATCTTTCTGTTATACAGTCTTTGTTTGTGACTGCAGACTTCTGACTTATCACAATGTGCACTGCATGCTGTCAGGATTCTCTCGTGCTGGGGATATACATACATGCGGTCACATGCTGACTAGACATATGTGGCCTCACTCAATGAAAATGAACTGAGTTAGGCCGGGCACGTCTAGTCGGAATGTGGTCAGAAGTACACAAATCACATGCTTGTGCTGACATGACTGTCCACCGGCAAGGTAAAATCCTAAAAGTGTGCAGTGCATTGGTTGTGAGAATTCTGAAGCCTGCGATGTCAGGATTCAGCTCTGCAGGTTCCTGTAGTCATCACATGAACACTTCACTCATATGTGATTTTCATACTTGTCATCCTGTCACAACAAGCTTCTCTTCTGCTTCTCTCAGTTTTTCACTGATCATTGAGAGCATTAGAGAGAAGAGCTTGTGGGTACATGGCTAAGTGCAAATCGCATATGATCTTGGCGTGGGATAGGCCAAAATGAATTCTTGCCCCGAGTGCAAGAAAACCTAGATACACCTCTTCCGGTATGCTACTGTGAGCAGTGATTACCGGGTCTGGTGGAGGGAGGTCTGTGCACAGTGCAGCACAGGCAGTGAGGCAGGGACTGAGGGTGTGCACAGAGAGAATGGAGACTCAGAGATTGCCCATCCAAGTCTACGCCGGAGCCTGGAGCCCTCAATATCATAGGAATATGTCAGTTAATACATTGTTTTTCTAAAGCATAGTGTAGTTTTAGGTCAAGGAGGAATAGTTAGGGATAAGCTAGCAAGGTGCAGGGACAGGTACTTGCGGACATGTGCGGCACTTGCAGTTTTGCACTTGTGGTGAGACAAAAAAACACTGCTAGCAGCGTTTTTCTTCCATTGCTGCAATTACTGCATTTGCCGGATCGTTGCAAAACCGCAAGTGCAGCACATGTCCGCACATCCCATAGGGAATGAATGAGGCCGAATGCACTGTTGCCATAAGTGATCCGTTACGCGGCAGATGCCGAAAAACTGCCGGATCTGCTGCAAAAGTCTACTTTCACATCAGCTATTTTTGCCAAAGTCACTGCCGATAGTGTAATACTCACCAATGGGGGAGGGAGCACTAAAAGTGCCTAAGGCAGCAGAAATTCTAAATACGGCCCTGCTTACGGTGATTAGGATCTTTAGAATGACGTAGTTCTGAGGATTTATTCTGATGGAATATAGGCTGAACTGGATGAGCAAATGTCTTTTTTCAGCCTTGCTATGTTACTATGTTACTATATTAAACAGTAATCCATCCATTCAATCTGGATGATCTCTTAGCCGCCCTGGCCACCAGAAACTTCAACCGATCGACTTTCTAGTTTCCTAAATCTCTGGATGACCCGCCAACTGAGACTCATGACATTCAGCAAACAAAGCTCTCCGCAAGGCTCTAAGCACAAGTAATTTATCATATGAAATGTTAGTTGGTGCAGCATTCTGGGCCTCTAGGATGCTACTCTCCAACTCAGAACCCAATGCTGCCACCACCACCCCTCTCTGCAAAATACATTCCTCCTTCTCAGTATTAACTGCTGGAGAGAAACTATGTGACAAAGCATTCGCTGTAACATTCTTTGTCCCAGGGATATATTTTACAGAGAAATTAAACTGGGCAAAAAACAGTGCCCACCTACCTTGACGGGCATTCAAACGTTTAGCAGCATCCAGATATATCATATTCTTATGATTAGTAAAAACCTGTATTGGATGTCTAGCCCCCTCCAAAAAATGTCGCCAGTGCTCAAACGCGAGTTTAATAGCCAGCAACTCTCTGTTCCCAACATCATAGTTGAGCTCAGTCTCCAAAATTTTTTTAGAAAACAAAGCACAGGGATGCACCCCATCCTCTCCCTCCTGGGACAGAACTGCCCCCACCCCTACTGAAGAGGCATCAACCTCTACCAGAAATGGCTTCATCTCATCTGTCTGGATCAAAACAGGAGCAGAGCTAAACCTCTCCTTGAGATGCTCAAAAGCCTTAAGTTATAGGCTTAGCGATCACAGAAAAATTCTTTATGAATTTTCTGTAATAATTAGCAAACCCTAAATCCTAATTACCAGCACTGCCTGAACCTTCATCGGGTCCATCTCAAACCCATCACTGGAGACAAGGTACCCAAAAAAAAGCATTTTCTGTTCCGCAAGCTCGCACATCTCCAATTTAGCAAAGAGTGAGTTTTCACTCAAAATCTGTAGAACTTTGCGGACTCTCTGCCAATGCGACTCCAGTTCAGGTGAATAGATCAAAATATAATCCAAACAAACAATAAAACTCCTACCGATCAACAACCTCAGAATGCTTTAGCACAGTAAATTTTGAGTGCAGCCATTGATCTATTTGCTATATGACTTTTTTGGTTATGCACCAGTTCAGACTAGATTGCTGTTCAGTCAGTTTTCCTATATTTACAACGACCTCAGAATGTCATTAATTACATTTTGAAAAAACGCAGGCGCATTAGTAAGGCCAAAAGACATCACCAGACACTCAAAATGACATTCCGGGGTATTAAAGGCTGTCTTCCATTCATCGCCATCCTTAACCCGCATCAAATTATATGCCCCACGAAGGTCAATCTGAGAGAACCACTTCGCTCGGGTTAGTTGGTTAAACAAATCCGGAATTAGCGGCAACAGGTAAGGATTGAGCACAGTGATCTTATTAATCTCCCGAAAATCCAGACACGGCCTAAGGCCCCCATCCTTCTTTTTGACAAAAAAGAATCCTACAGCCACAGGGGACTTAGAGGGTCTTATAAGACCTGCAGCTAAACTAGTCTGTAGGTATTCCTTTAAGGCCTCCCTCTCGGGAATCATCAGATTAAATAAACGACTCTCAGGAAGTGTGGCACCTGGGACGAACTCAATAGCGCAGTCGTAATCTCTATGGGGTGGTAGAGCTTGCGACTCAACCTCCGAAAATACCCTCCAGAAATCTTGAATGGCTTCAGGTAGCTCCTTCTTCACAACAGCAGCAATGTGAACATTACAACAATTACCATAACACCCCTGACCCCAGGACCTTATAGTACTAGACGACCAGTCCAGCAAAGGATTGTGCATTTTTAACCAGGGTAAACCCAGGACAACTGGGCAAGGTAATTTAGCAAGGACAAACAAGTCTATACACTCCTGATGTTCCATGTTCACAATAAGTGGGAACCCGGTAACCTCTGAGAAATACACCCATGTTCCAGATGAGTGTTATCAATAGCCACAACAGGAATAGGAGATGACAATGGTTCAGAATCAAACTTATATTTGTCTAGGAATTGTTGATCAATCAAATTAAGTGCAGAACCACAATTCGCCATTACCTGAAAATCAATGGAATGACCATGATATGTGGTATTACCAGAAAAAAAACACACACCTGCGGACCGTAAAAACGCAATATGAACTGGAGTGTTACTCCTACTGACCATATTTTTTTCTTTCCTCATGCGAACCTCACATTGCTTAATAAAATGGTCAGCTTTACCACAATACGAGAGGACATCGCCCCAAGTTGCATGAGTTCCCCGCTGTCGACGGGGCTATCCAGAGAGACTGGGACCAGAATTATAAGAGCCTTCTCTTCATTCCGTCTGTCTCTCAATCTTCTATCCACATGGATAGCTAACTGCATAGCAGTTTCTAAAGTATCAGGTGCAGGATATGCAATGAGCAAACCTTTAACTCTTTCACTCCAACCTGCTATAAACAGTCTCTTGAGTACTGGGTCATTCCACTTGACCTCTGTGGACCATCGCCTGAACAGGGTGCAATACCTCAGCATCAACAGAACCCTGTTTAAGCTGTTGAGCTCTGCCTCATCTGATGTGACCCGATCAGAATCATCACATAACAACCCCACAGCAGTAAAAAATGCTTTTACTGATGTCAAACAGGGATCATCAGGATGTAATGAAAATGCCCATATTTGGGGTTCACTTCGCAATAAAGACATAATAATCCCCACACGCTGTAATTCACTCCCCGAGGATTTTCTTTAAAAACATGTGTGGTTGAACAAACTGTTACGGAACTTCAACACAGAACTAGCATAGAAGGGGGAAAACTGACCCTGCATTGAGACTAGCGATGGAGTGGGCGACCCATTCCTTGCGAATAGACCCACCGACGATCCTAGGTTAATTTCAGCGAAGACATATAGATAGGGGAAGGAGGTCCCTAAAAGATCTAAGGACTGGGTATAAAAAACAGGTCACCTCCTGATAGAAAACACAGAGAAGGCTGCAGATACCAACTGAAAACAGAAACTAAGGATAGCAGAACCAGAGGTCCCAGAACTGCATAAAATCCAACACAGAAAGCTATCAAAGCACCTAGCTAGAACTCTAGCGGATTAACACTGTTGTCCAGCAAGGATTGGGTGGCAGGTGCTGGGTAATAAAGCGCGATACAATCACCTGACCTAAGACAACCCAGCAACAGGGGGAAAAAGACCAGCAGCTAGAAAACCACAACAAGGTGGCGGATGGTCAAAAGCAAAACAGATTCTAACAATATTTCATTTAGTGATATCTAAGCTGTGCGTAGAGATACAGGGATCGTCTCACTGAATGCCCGCTCTCCCTTTAACGTGGGCGTAATGATACTCAACACAGGGTGAGGGTCTGTATTGCTACGTTTTTATCACTAAGGTTCGGATATAGCTTTAAAGAAGGCTACTACTTGCGATATAACATGATTTTATTTCAAAGTGCAAAATTAAAGACATAGTATGATTGCGTACATTTTTGTATATTTTAATATACAAAGGATAAGTACATTTAAAGATTAAATTCTTATAATGATTAAGTATAAATAAAGATTAACTGGGGGGCGTGGCTATGTAGCAAAGGAGGGGGGACAGCGCCTGTGTGGGTCGACAGCCATTTCTAGAGTGCGCGCTCTAACAGGAAGAGACGCGTCGCTGTTTATCATTGCTACAGTGCTGTTCGCAGGGTGAACATATATCCTGAACATACTGAGGGGACGTGCGGTGTGTGCCCTGGAAAATTGAGCCCTGCGCTCCCCTATTACTTAGACACTTGACTCATCAGCACCATTACTTGGAGGGCTCTTGAAACACCCTCCCTGCTGCTGCCACTGCAGACGCCGCAGGTCCCTCCAGATACATATGTTCGGAACGAAAATTCGGTGTATCACGATTTGTGATTTTATTTTTTTTGTTTTCTTACGGATTTTTAAATTGTAATGTTGTTAAGAATTGGTTAATAATAAAAACTTTTCATTTAACTTCACTCTCAACAGCTTGATTGGTGGGATATATACAGTGGGGCAAAAAAGTATTTAGTCAGTCAGCAATAGTGCAAGTTCCACCACTTAAAAAGATGAGAGGCGTCTGTAATTTACATCATAGGTAGACCTCAACTATGGGAGACAAACTGAGAAAAAAAAATCCAGAAAATCACATTGTCTGTTTTTTTATCATTTTTTTTGCATTTTATGGTGGAAAATAAGTATTTGGTCAGAAACAAACAATCAAGATTTCTGGCTCTCACAGGCCTGTAACTTCTTCTTTAAGAGTCTCCTCTTTCCTCCACTCATTACCTGTAGTAATGGCACCTGTTTAAACTTGTTATCAGTATAAAAAGACACCTGTGCACACCCTCAAACAGTCTGACTCCAAATTCCACTATGGTGAAGACCAAAGAGCTGTCAAAGGACACCAGAAACAAAATTGTAGCCCTGCACCAGGCTGGGAAGACTGAATCTGCAATAGCCAACCAGCTTGGAGTGAAGAAATCAACAGTGGGAGCAATAATTAGAAAATGGAAGACATACAAGACCACTGATAATCTCCCTCGATCTGGGGCTCCACGCAAAATCCCACCCCGTGGGGTCAGAATGATCACAAGAACGGTGAGCAAAAATCCCAGAACCACGCAGGGGGACCTAGTGAATGAACTGCAGAGAGCTGGGACCAATGTAACAAGGCCTACCATGAGTAACACACTACGCCACCATGGACTCAGATCCTGCAGTGCCAGACGTGTCCCACTGCTTAAGCCAGTACATGTCCGGTCCCGTCTGAAGTTTGCTAGAGAGCATTTGGATGATCCAGAGGAGTTTTGGGAGAATGTCCTATGGTCTGATGAAACCAAACTGGAACTGTTTGGTAGAAACACAACTTGTCGTGTTTGGAGGAAAAAGAATACTGAGTTGCATCCATCAAACACCATACCTACTGTAAAGCATGGTGGTGGAAACATCATGCTTTGGGGCTGTTTCTCTGCAAAGGGGCCAGGACGACTGATCCGGGTACATGAAAGAATGAATGGGGCCATGTATCGTGAGATTTTGAGTGCAAACCTCCTTCCATCAGCAAGGGCATTGAAGATGAAACGTGGCTGGGTCTTTCAACATGACAATGATCCAAAGCACACCGCCAGGGCAACGAAGGAGTGGCTTCGTAAGAAGCATTTCAAGGTCCTGGAGTGGCCTAGCCAGTCTCCAGATCTCAACCCTATAGAAAACCTTTGGAGGGAGTTGAAAGTCCGTGTTGCCAAGCGAAAAGCCAAAAACATCACTGCTCTAGAGGAGATCTGCAGGGAGGAATGGGCCAACATACTAACAACAGTGTGTGGCAACCTTGTGAAGACTTACGGAAAACGTTTGACCTCTGTTATTGCCAACAAAGGATATATTACAAAGTATTGAGATGAAATTTTGTTTCTGACCAAATACTTATTTTCCACCATAATATGCAAATAAAATGTTAAAAAAACAGACAATGTGATTTTCTGGATTTTTTTTTCTCAGTTTGTCTCACATAGTTGAGGTCTACCTATGATGTAAATTACAGACGCCTCTCATCTTTTTAAGTGGTGGAACTTGCACTATTGCTGACTGACTAAATACTTTTTTGCCCCACTGTATATGACACTCTGGTGAAAATCCAGGGCTGCCACATTTATAACTATTGGCTACAGAACTGTTTAATGACATAAATACCCTATAACAGCCCTGCTTTATCTGTGTGGAACCCTCACAAATATAATAGTTTATTTGCTGTGCCACATAGCTGTCCACCATGCATCGCTCTAAAGGATCAGGAGCTGCTGACAAATTAAAAGAATTCAACAGAGTTAACCCCTCTGATGGTACATGGTCCCTCAGAAATAATCCCTCACAAGCTCAACGCAAAAATCGCCTCTCTGATGGTAGTGAGGAGCGTGAACAGGCAGAATTGACTCTTAAACAGGCGTCTGATATATCCCTAACCAGAACATCCCTCACCGAAAAAATAGAGGATGTACATACTGAGGTGGGGCTGTTGTGAATTCTGTGGCTGAATTCACTCCTGTGGTCACAAGTGGTACTGCAGCTTCTGAGCTTCCTCCCTCAGGTGTTCTGGTGAGCTCGTTAACTGCTTCAATACTTAACTCCGCCTGATGCTGCTATCCTTGCTCCTTGTCAATGTTTCAGTGTTGGATCTGAGCTTCTCCTGATTGTTCCTGTGACCTGCTGCTCTGTATAGCTAAGTGCTTTTTGCTTTTTTGTTGCTTTTTTTCTGTCCAGCTTGTCTTTTGTTTTGCTGGAAGCTCTGAGACGCAAAGGGTGTACCGCCGTGCCGTTAGTTGGGCACGGTGGTTTTTTTTTGCCCCCTTTGCGTGGTTTTGCTTTAGGGTTTTTTGTAGACTGCAAAGTTCGCTTTACTGTCCTCGCTCTGTCCTAGAATATCGGGCCCCACTTTGCTGAATCTATTTCATCCCTACGTTTTGTCTTTTCATCTTACTCACAGTCATTATATGTGGGGGGCTGCCTTTTCCTTTGGGGAATTTCTCTGGGGCAAGTCAGGCCTATTTTTCTATCTTCAGGCTAGCTAGTTTCTTAGGCTGTGCCGAGTTGCCTAGGTAGTTGTTAGGCGCAATCCACAGCCGCTTTTAGTTGTGTTTAGGATAGGATCAGGTGTGCAGTCTACAGAGTTTCCACGTCTCAGAGCTCGTTCTTGTATTTTTGGGTATTTGTCAGATCACTGTGTGCGCTCTGATCGCTAAGCACACTGTGTTTCTGGATTGCCTTCATAACACCTGTCATTAGCAAACATAACATGGGGCGTCTTCGGCAAGATATGCAGGCCATGAAGGGGCGTATTACAGAGGTGGAGACAAGAGTGTCTCAAATAGAAGACACCATTAAACCTATGGAGGCAAAATTGGCAAAAGTCGCTGGCTCTATAAACGTTTAGAAACAAAAAGCAGACGATTTAGAGAATAGAGGTCAGCAACCTGAGAAATTTCTGGAGGGCTGGCTTAGGTCTTTTCTGGGAGATGAATTTTCTCCAACGTTCTCTGTGGAAAGAGCTCATAGAGTTCCTACTAGGCCCCTCCCTCCTGGGGCTCCGCCTAGACCTTTCCTGGCACATATCCTTAATTGCAAGGACAGAGATGTTATTCTACGTCTGGCACGGCTAAAAAGCCCCATCAAGTTCAACAATGCTACAATCTCGATTTTTCCAGATTTCTCTATGGAACTTCAGAAACAGCGGGCACGGATCATGGAGATTAAGGAGCAACTCAGAGACAAGAATGTCATATATTCAATGATTTATCCAGCTTGAGTCTGAGTTGTCTACGAAGCTTCTTCTATATTTTTCACAGATCCAGCGGAGGTGGCTGAATGCTGTGGTCCCATGGGATGTCCAGTGCAAAGGAATCCTAATATGTTCCTGATAAAGCAGTATTCTTCTAATGATGTTATATAGAGCTCTCTCTCTGCGCATCCAGTTTACCAACAATATCGGACACTGAATTCAGCGGGGGTATCCACTTACTTGTTTGACAATAGGAGCATAGGACTCTGCTCCTACACTGTTTGGATCTTGTTCCGTTTTTTTCTCTTACATTGGTTTTATTTGTTATTTAGATAGAAACTGCCGCCAACTGTATTCTAACTCTCTGTGTGCTGTATTTGAACTTTATTTGAGTAATAATGCATATCATACTTTGATGAGTAAGTATGGGATCTGAAATAATATGTATGACCTGGAATATACAGGGTATTAAATCCCTCCGGAAAAAAATTATGGTATTTTCACAGATCAGATGCCATCATCCCCACATCGTGGCCTTGGTGGAGACACATATGACCAGGGACACGGCCCGGTGCATACAGAAACCATGGGTACAATGCTATTTCCACGCATTCCACACTAGCTATTCGAGAGGGGTCTCGCTGTTAATACACAGAGATGTTAGATGGGAGGCTCGAGAGGCCTGGCGGGACTCAGGGTCGTTTTTTTTTATACGCACTAATCAACTCTTGTGAATATGTTATATTATGTGTCTATAACCCTCCCCCGGCTAATACATCAGTCCTTCGGATGGCAATGAGTTTTGCCTTAAGTATCCAGATGCACACGTCATTTGTATGGGAGACTTTAATTTAGTCATGGATAATTGTCTTGATAGGTTTAGGGTACCGTCACACAGTGCAATTTTGATCGCTACGACGGCACGATTTGTGACGTTACATCGTCGCTTAATTATCGCTCCAACATCGTAGACTGCGGTCACACTTCACGATGCACGGCGCTGGAGCGATAATTTCATGACGTATTTGCGATGTAGAAGTCGTATGGGACAGTCGTACGGTCGTGTCACACAAGACGATTCAGAGCAAATTTTGCATAATCTATGCGTGACGTTGTTCACTAGGGGCGTGTTGTGCTGCTAGCTAGTGTGCTGATAGGCCAAAGGTTCTGTGCACACAATTGGTTGAAAAATTTGTCACCTGAGCGCTATTGTTCCCAATGCCACCTCACTGCTTTCAAAATTTCCTTTCTTCACTTCGTACTTGGACACTTGGTGGACCTGGACATCGGATTTTTGTACTTCTCAGAATATACAGTACCACGCTTTGCACCGCAGCTTCGAGGTATGTAAACCGCTTGGGCGTGGTGGATGTAACGCTGTATGGTCGGCATGAGTGCTTCGTTCCGCTGCTGAAGCGTAGCGGATGGTACGCTGTTGTGACTGGAGGGCTACAGCGTGGCAGATGGTATGCTGTATGGTCGGCAGGAGCACTTCGTTCCGCCGCTGAAGCGAAGCGGATGGTACGCTGTTGTGACTGGAGGGCTACAGCGTGGCAGATGGTACGCTGTATGGTCGGCAGGAGCACTTCGTAGTACACTGTTGTGACTGGTGGGCTAGAGCATGGCAAATGGAACAATGTGTGGTCAGCATGAGCGCTTTGTGCGGCTGCTTGTATGTATGTTGTGGTTCCCTGATTTTGGTTATGGTGGGCTAGAGCATGGCAAATGGAACAATGTGTGGTCAGCATGAGCGCTTTGTGCGGCTGCTTGTATGTATGTGGTGGTTCCCTGATTTGGGTTATGGTGGGCTAGAGCATGGCAAATGGAACAATGTGTGGTCAGCATGAGCGCTTTGTGCAGCTGCTTGTATGTATGTGGTGGTTCGCTGTTGTGGGTTATGGTGGGCTAGAGCATGGCAAATGGAACAATGTGTGGTCAGCAAGAGCGCTTTGTGCGGCTGCTTGTATGTATGTGGTGGTTCGCTGTTTTGGGTTATGGTGGCCTAGGGCGTGGCAGGTGGAACAATGTATGTTCGACATGAGTGCTTTGTGCAACTGCTGTAGTGAAGCGGGTGGTACGCTGTTGTGGGTTATGGTGGCCTAGGGCGTGGCAAATGGAACAATGTATGGTCGGCATGAGTGCTTTGTGTGACTGCTGTAGTGAAGCGGGTGGTGGCATAGGGCGTGGCATATGGGAAAATGAATGCTGTTTTTCAAAGTGGCGTTTGCACCTCTGTGACGTTTTTTTTTGTTATGTTTTGTCCACCTTTCACTGTAGCTGTTTTAATGTACTATTTGTCAAACGCCTAACTTTTTTTGTTTTTATTTTTACAGATGTCTAATCGTGTAGAATTTATACGCGAGTTCCTGGAGATCTACCAGTCTTTCCCATGCCTTTGGAAAATAAAATCGCCTGAGTATTCTAACAGGGAAAAGCGTAAGGCCGGATATTCCAAGCTGATCGAATTATACAATCTCCATGCACCGGAAGAGCAAGCCACAGAAACTGTAGTAAAGAAGAAAATTCAGGCGCTGCGCACGGTCTGGAGGAAGGAGCTCAATAAGGTCCTTCACAGTTCCAAGTCTGGGTCTTCAACAGAAGAGGTTTATGTCCCGAAGCTATGGTATTTTGATTACCTGAATTTTCTTCGGGACCAAGAGGTGCCACGGTCATCAACGTGTTTGCGGTTGTTGGCACCCGTGGAACCGACAGTACCTCAGAACCACGTCGAGCTGGACTCACAAGGGCAACCAGTAAGTACATCTTTGCAGCACTGTTTCACCAATGTGGCCTATAATTCGATATTATTTTTCAGCTTTGTCTCCATCTGATTATACCATGAATTCGAAGTTTTATCATTTTTCTGTACAGACCATAACCCTGTCGCAGAAATGTATTACATGGCGACATTCTTAACCCATACCATCTATATATAGCAACTTTTCACATGTATACGAATATATATTTTTTATGCGGTTAGGCTGGTGTACCTCGTTTCTTTTTTGTTTTTAATAATTTCCTTTTTTATTTTCTCCCTAGGAGGAGAGTGCACAGGACAGTGGACAGGACAGTGCACAGGACAATGCACAGGACTGCTCCACAAGTGAAATAGTGGAGGCTGCACCTGCACGGAGTCAATGGAGGCAGGGTTCAAGGAAGCGGAAAGCCACCTCGGACGTCTCCCATGAACTGTTGAGCATGGCCAAAAAGGTGTTGACGCGCAAAACCAGCCCTGCTTTGGAGGGTTTTGGACTGTACATCGCTGATAAACTTTCTACAATGGAAGCAAGGCAGTGAACTTTAACCGAGAGTCTTATTTTTGAGGCTGTTAGTAAGGGATTGGATGGCAGTTTAGATGAAAACACACGGTTGGTTTCTTCACGTCCAATTGAGCGGCCAGAGTCCGCATATTGTCCACCCTATTGGCCACAAACTCCAGGACGGCCCAATTTCCCCGTGTCCCACTTTGGCCCGTCACACCAAAACTCATACCCGACAATGCCGTCTCACATTTCTTCGCCCATCAGGCACCTTCATGTTCGGAACGAAAATTCGGTGTATCACGATTTGTGATTTTATTTTTTTTGTTTTCTTACGGATTTTTAAATTGTAATGTTGTTAAGAATTGGTTAATAATAAAAACTTTTCATTTAACTTCACTCTCAACAGCTTGATTGGTGGGATATATACAGTGGGGCAAAAAAGTATTTAGTCAGTCAGCAATAGTGCAAGTTCCACCACTTAAAAAGATGAGAGGCGTCTGTAATTTACATCATAGGTAGACCTCAACTATGGGAGACAAACTGAGAAAAAAAAATCCAGAAAATCACATTATCTGTTTTTTTAACATTTTATTTGCATATTATGGTGGAAAATAAGTATTTGGTCAGAAACAAAATTTCATCTCAATACTTTGTAATATATCCTTTGTTGGCAATGACAGAGGTCAAACGTTTTCTGTAAGTCTTCACAAGGTTGCCACACACTGTTGTTGTTATGTTGGCCCATTCCTCCATGCAGATCTCCTCTAGAGCAGTGATGTTTTTGGCTTTTCGCTTGGCAACACGGACTTTCAACTCCCTCCAAAGGTTTTCTATAGGGTTGAGATCTGGAGACTGGCTAGGCCACTCCAGGACCTTGAAATGCTTCTTACGAAGCCACTCCTTCGTTACCCTGGTGGTGTGCTTTGGATCATTGTCATGTTGAAAGACCCAACCACGTTTCATCTTCAATGCCCTTGCTGATGGAAGGAGGTTTGCACTCAAAATCTCACGATACATGGCCCCATTCATTCTTTCATGTACCCGGATCAGTCGTCCTGGCCCCTTTGCAGAGAAAAAGCCCCAAAGCATGATGTTTCCACCACCATGCTTTACAGTAGGTATGGTGTTTGATGGATGCAACTTAGTATTCTTTTTCCTCCAAACACGACAAGTTGTGTTTCTACCAAACAGTTCCAGTTTGGTTTCATCAGACCATAGGACATTCTCCCAAAACTCCTCTGGATCATCCAAATGCTCTCTAGCAAACTTCAGACGGGCCCAGGCATGTACTGGCTTAAGCAGTGGGACACGTCTGGCACTGCAGGATCTGAGTCCATGGTGGCGTAGTGTGTTACTTATGGTAGGCCTTGTTACATTGGTCCCAGCTCTCTGCAGTTCATTCACTAGGTCCCCCCGCGTGGTTCTGGGATTTTTGCTCACCGTTCTTGTGATCATTCTGACCCCACGGGGTGGGATTTTGCGTGGAGCTCCAGATCGAGGGAGATTATCAGTGGTTTTGTATGTCTTCCATTTTCTAATTATTGCTCCCACTGTTGATTTCTTCACTCCAAGCTGGTTGGCTATTGCAGCTTCAGTCTTCCCAGCCTGGTGCAGGGCTACAATTTTGTTTCTGGTGTCCTTTGACAGCTCTTTGGTCTTCACCATAGTGGAGTTTGGAGTCAGACTGTTTGAGGGTGTGCACAGATGTCTTTTTATACTGATAACAAGTTTAAACAGGTGCCATTACTACAGGTAATGAGTGGAGGACAGAGGAGACTCTTAAAGAAGAAGTTACAGGTCTGTGAGAGCCAGAAATCTTGATTGTTTGTTTCTGACCAAATACTTATTTTCCACCATAATATGCAAAAAAAATGATAAAAAAACAGACAATGTGATTTTCTGGATTTTTTTTTCTCAGTTTGTCTCCCATAGTTGAGGTCTACCTATGATGTAAATTACAGACGCCTCTCATCTTTTTAAGTGGTGGAACTTGCACTATTGCTGACTGACTAAATACTTTTTTGCCCCACTGTATATATTGTTAAATTAACAAACTTTTTTTTAGCTGTACAACACACAACAAAAAAAGTTCAGACACTTGGTTTCTATTTTGGCCCCGCCGCAAACTGTTGGCACATGTCCCGAAGCTTCTGCAGCTTCCCCATTGCCACATTCTGCTGCTCCTGAATCCGCGCCATAGTGTGGATAAGCCTTTCTATACCGGCTTCCAGATCCTCCTTGTTCACACCGACGTCAGCTGTGGGTCAACAAACATAACATTAATAACACAGTAGTCTCCCGATGTGTCTTTGCTTCTGTGAAGGAAAAAAACAAAACTGTCAGCATATATGGCAATACTGACTGTGGGGGGGGGGGGGGCGTGGGGGTGTTGGGGGTGAAAGAGGGGGCCTGCAAAAAAAATCAAAATCACTTTATTGTGGGAACCTACTAGGATGTTGAGGCACGGAGGGCACTTCGGGATCAGAGTCCGTGTCGAATGCCTCGTGCTGTCGGCGGCGGCGCTGTTTCTTTGCCTCTGTGAAGGTTAAAAAAAAAGGTCTGTCAGCATATATGGCAACACTGGCTGCCGGGGGAGGGGGGGGGGGTGGAAGGGGACCTGCAACCAAATCCAAATCACATTATTGTGGGAACCTACTAGGATCTTGAGGAGTTGACCCGGAGGGCTCTGGGACATCAGAGGCGGTGTGTGATGCCTCGTGGCGGCGGCGCTGTGTCTTGGCCTCTGTGAAGGAAAAAAAAAAAAAGGTCTGTTAGCATATATGGCAACACTGGCTGCTGGGGGAGGGGGGGGGAAGGGGACCTGCAACCAAATCCAAATCACATTATTGTGGGAACCTACTAGGATCTGGAGGAGTTGACACTGAGGGCTCTGGGACATCAGAGGCGGTGTGGGATGCCTCGTGGCGGCGGCGTTGTGTGTTGGCCTCTGTGAAGGAAAAAAAAAAAAAAAAGGTCTGCTAGCATATATGGCAACACTGGCTGCCGGGGGAGGGGGGGGAAGGGGACCTGCAACCAAATCCAAATCACATTATTGTGGGAACCTACTAGGATGTGGAGGAGTTGACACGGAGGGCTCTGGGACATCAGAGGCGGTGTGTGATGCCTCGTGGCGGCGGCGCTGTGTCTTGGCCTCTGTGAAGGAAAAAAAAAAAAAAAAGGTCTGTTAGCATATATGGCAACACTGGCTGCCGGGGGAGGGGGGGGAAGGGGACCTGCAACCAAATCCAAATCACATTATTGTGTGAACCTACTAGGACGTGGAGGAGTTGACACGGAGGGCTCTGGGACATCAGAGGCGGTGTGTGATGCCTCGTGGCGGCGGCGCTGTGTCTTTGCCTCTGTGAGGGAAAAAAAAAAAAAAAGGTCTGTTAGCATATATGGCAACACTGGCTGCCGGGGGAGGGGGGACATGCAACCAAATCCAAATCACATTATTGTGGGAACCTACTAGGATCAGTTGTCGTAGACCCTGAGGGCACTGGGACAGTTGACCCGGAGGGCACAGATCGAGAAGAGGCTGTGCGGGATGCCTCGTGGCGGCGGCGCTGTCTCTTTGCCTCTGTGAAGGAAAAAAAAAGTTCGGTCAGCAGTTAGCTGTGCCACATAGTACTTTTCACCGTTCATACTGCCCCATAGCTGTGGCACATAGTGGCTCAGCAATGTTCAAACTGCCCCATAGCTGTGCCACATAGTGGCTCTGCAACGTTTAAACTTCCCCAAAGCTGTGGCACATAGTGGCTCTGCAACGTTTAATCTTCCCCAAAGCTGTGGCACATAGTGGCTCTGCAACGTTTAAACTTCCCCAAAGCTGTGGCACATAGTGGCTCTGCAACGTTCAAACTGTCCCATAGCTGTGGCACATAGTGGCTCTGCAACGTTCAAACTGCCCCATAGCTGTGCCACATAGTGGCTCTGCAACTTTCAAACTGCCCCATAGCTGTGCCACATAGTGGCTCCGCAACGTTCAAACTGCCCCATAGCTGTGCCACATAGTGGCTCTGCAACGTTTAAACTTCCCCAAAGCTGTGGCACATAGTGGCTCTGCAACGTTTAATGTTCCCCAAAGCTGTGGCACATAGTGGCTCTGCAACGTTTAATGTTCCCCATAGCTGTGGCACATAGTGGCTCTGCAACGTTTAATGTTCCCCAAAGCTGTGGCACATAGTGGCTCTGCAACGTTCAAACTGTCCCATAGCTGTGGCACATAGTGGCTCTGCAACGTTCAAACTGCCCCATAGCTGTGCCACAAAGTGGCTCTGCAACTTTCAAACTGCCCCATATCTGTGCCACATAGTGGCTCTGCAACGTTTAAACTGCCCCATAGCTGTGCCACATACTTTTGGGTACCTGCGTACTGACCTCTGCGAATCTCCTGGCGAAGCTCCTGCAGGCGCTCGGGGCTTTTGGACTTGAGATCGCCCCATTTTTTAACAATCTGGGCCTTGATGCGAGTTATCCCAAACCGCTTCCTGAGGCCCTCAGACACCACACGGACAACTTCCTCCTTGTGCTGGTTGCGGTGCAGCACCAGCCCAGTTGTCTCGTACTGCATCTGATCCATTGTTCCAATAAGGAACTTGAGCTCTGGGATGCCCATAGGAGGATCACGGCGACTGGCAGCCATTATCAGGATGTCAGGGAACCAAAAGAAGCTAGCGCAGGCACGCCGTAACGCTGTAACGTCATCACGCCGTCATAGACCACGAGCGTACATTACGTGCCACTCCGGCGTTATATAACGATCCTTCGAACGGCATTTACTATGTGCGTTCCTTTCGTAACGCTCAGCCGTCACAAATGTGACGCTGTCCATAAACGGCAACGCTATTGCGATGCCGATCGCGCGGCACGACGGCGGAGTCAAGCTCCTCCTCTGGGCGTTGCCGTTCAGGGTCATTCAATCTAAAATGGCGGCGAGATTGCGTTCTGCTCCTCTGGGGCAGCCAGAGCTCCTTTTTTTTGTTACCAAGATGGATGCCCTGGATTATGAGGGTCTGGAGAGTCGCCCTGCCCACCCAAGCATCCACAAGCGGGATGTGCTTGTCCGCATTAGCAGAATGATGAAGAGGAGGTTTGGCGTCTGCCGCAGTCAGTTTCAACTGCGGAAAAAGTGGGCTGACCTCCGCTACAAAACGCCACTAATTTTTGAGGAGTTGCGTGCGGAGGCCAGGCGAGGCAAGTACTAGTATGGGGGGATTGGGAGATGCACGCTGTCAGGAGGGGGGGGGGATTGGAAGGGAGTCTAGCGCTCATGGTTGCCAACGTGACCTCAATTGAATTTAAAAACATGCCCCGTTTTTGTAAAATTTAGTTATTTTCCAAGCAGAATATGCGTTGTCCGTGAGAAACCTTGTCGGGTTCCCTAATCTCAACCACCATCTTGCAATTATTAAGATGTCCGTAATTTTTAGTTTCTCAATTTACCAAAAAGATTATCGGAGGAGGTTGGCCTACTGATGAAATAATACGTTTTCCAAAGACAGGCAGACCATTGAACACCAGAGCCCACAGACATGTCTGAGTATCGCACCCCTGTAAAGTGTGATCTCTATTTTATGTTTCAGTATATTGTTAGCTTTGATCTGCAGCACTCAACATTTGTGTGTAAACATTTACTTTAGGTGTAGAGAGACAGCGGCGGCAAGTGATACCAGCCATTGCCACCAGTACCCCATCTTCAGACACCAGTGGGAGCCCACAGTCCGGGACATCACGTAAGTTCACAATCATTGATTGCATTTTTTTTTTACATCATACGGGACATAACAGGGTAGCTGAAATATTTGAAGACATTACCGGCGCAGTAATGACCAGGTGGCCTACCACACCTCCACCATCTGTTGCGACCATGCACCCTCGCACCCCTGTGAAGTGTGATATAAATTTTCAGTTTCAGTATATTGTTAGCTTTGATCTGCAGCACTCTACATGTGTTTTTAAAGATTGCGTTTGTTTACTTTATGTGTAGAGAGACAGCGGCGGCAACGTATAGCAGCCATAGCCAGCAGTCCAACACCTTCCGCCACCAGTGGGAGCCCAGAGCCCGGGACGTCACGTAAGTTAACAATCATTGATTGCAATTTTTTTGTACCTGCATACGTGTCATAAGAGGGTTGCGGAAATATTTGAATACATTACAGACGCAGTAATGACCCAGCGGCCTACCACGCCTCCACCATCATTAGAGAGCAGACGGCCTCGCACCCCTACACCACCCTCAACACCTCCCTTCCGCCACTCCTCTTCCTCCCCCGGGTCGTCGGCATTCTCCCCAGAAGCTAACATACGTAAGTGACCAAAACAGCGAGCGCTTCCCAACGGCGTGTTCCATAGTTAACCAGATCTGTTATTATTTCCTTTTCGGCGCTTCAGCAGTGGCCAGATCTCTGGGATGGGAAATTAGCAGCTCTGGTTCTGGCAATGAGGAACCGTCGTCCCTTCTCCGTAAGTATCAAGATAATACGAGTGGTTATCTGCGGGATGTCACAAAAGACAACTAAAACTGTAAAATTTAATAAAATAAACATCGCCCTGTGGTGCCAGACCAAATTGAAATTTACAACACCCTAAATTTGGTCCTGCCCCAGAGGTCGAGATGTATTTTCAGCGGAATCAACGTTAGTTCTCCAACCTCTTCTATCCACAGAACCGCCCACCGTGAGAGAGCTCATGGCGAGACAATTGCGCCTGGAGCGGACAGCAGCGCTCCTGCAGCAGACAGCAGCGCTCCTCCAGGCTCAAGTAGAGCAGCAGGGCGTGACGCTGCGACACCTGTTGGGCCGTGGAAGGAGATAATTTTTTTTTTTGTTTTTTATGGTTATGTAATATTTTGTTGTTAAATTGTTAAATACCAAGAAATTGTTACAAAAAAAACAAAAAATCTTCGCATTCTTTCTTTAATGTTTACCGAGCTATAAGGGTTAACAGCACCATTTTATAGGCATCTCATTTAAAGTAATTTAGAGAGGTTTATATGATTTAAAATACGATTATGTGTGGGTAAACCATTGATTGGGTGCATGCATGGCAGAGCTTGAAATGGAAGGAAGTCGCCATTTGACTTTGGAATGCAATCTAGACCGATCGCTGTAACGTACTATCCCGTCAATGGGGATTATCGAGTCACAGGACACCTTGACGGAATAGGACGTCATATGAGTTGCCCACTTTATCTAAACTGAACAACCAAGAATTACGGGAGTAATAAATACAATTTAATTTTATTACACAAAAGACAGTGACCTACTCGCCATATTAAATTGTGGACACGAAAGCATAACCTACATATTGTTGAGTAAACAGCAAAGCAAAGCAAAAAGACATATTTTTTTATACGGCGCGATCCTGCCAGGGTACAGCTCCAGAACCATTAAAGTACTGACCGTATTTTTCGCGACAGTCCCTTGCATCGTCTGCCTGTCTGCCAGATCCAAGTGCTTGAAGAGCTGTTAAATTATCAGGTTGTGTACGCCATTCCCCGGGCACAATATCTCCGGTTCTTGCATCCACTGCATCAATAAACGAAGGAGGAGAATAGGAGCTCGTATCATGACGTCTCAGGAAATTATGGAGCACACAGCATGCCAAAACCACAAAGTCTATAGACGGCAGCTTCAAGTTGATAGCTGTGTGGAACACTCTAAACCGATTTGCCATAATCCCAAAGGCATTTTCAACCACACGACGGGCCCTCGACAACCGGTAATTAAAGATTCTGCGCTCCGGTGTGAGTGTTCTCTGTGCAAATGGCTTTATCAAATGTGGATGAAGAGGGAAAGCTTCGTCTGCGATGAAAACAAAATTGAGGTTTGCTTTTGTGTCTTCATTTAGTGGCAACTGCAGTTGATTGTTCCTCAAGCTTTCCCCAAATGAAGTGTGTTCAAAAACTCCACCGTCGGAGACTCGACCATTTATGCCAACATCCACATCGACGAACTCATAGTTCGCATTGACAAGGGCCATGAGGATCACACTGAAATATCCTTTGTAGTTGAAAAAAAAGGATCCAGAGTTGGCTGGTTGCGTGATGCGCACATGCTTTCCATCTAATGCACCATCGCAGTTTGGAAACTGCCACAGCTCATCAAAATCGGAAGCAATCCTCTTCCAGTCATCCGCCTTCTTGGGAAACAGCAAGATGAGAAGGAAACATGTACAAATTAGGTCAAATATATTGTTGTGCACATACACTATCATGTGGACATCCTAGAGTGATTGAGGCGCAGTATGGATTAGTATAACAAAGTCAACAACCCTGAGTATGCAGGCAGCCATTTTATCAGATGTCTTCGGTGACTGAGAGGGGGTGCTAAACAATATATCGAAATTATATAATCAATAAAATAACGTTGGGAGCAGCAAATAAAAGAAGGGTGGCGCAGGGTTGGAGCAGCACATATCAGAATGGAGCCGCAAAATGGTTGCATCACATGTCAGAATGGAGGCGAAGAATCACAGCAGCACATGTCAGAATGGGGGCGCAGGATGGGAGCAGCACATGATAGGATGTAGAACATATACCAATAGAAATGCGCGCAACCAGGGCGTAGAACGGGTTAAATAGCTAGTATAATATATCGACATAACACAGCAGCCATAAAAATATAGTAGTACCTCCATATAATGCCTTAAGCTCTGCACAATGGCCTCGCATGTCTCCGGAATCACAACGCTCAGGAAAGGTCTGGAAACAGCGGCGGAAAACTGCAAATCCTGAAGAGACCTTCCTGTTGCCAGGAACCGCAGTGTCACCGCCAACCTTTCATCCACGGGCATGGCTGCACGCATCGGCGTATCACGCCTTTGTATGAGTGGCGTAACAGCAGACAGTATTATTTTGAAGGATTCCTCTGACATCCGAAGGTAGTTTCGGAAATCATGAGGGTTATTGTCACGTAACTCTCTTATGAGACCCATGTGTGACAATGTGGATCTTTTCTGCAGCCAGCTCCGGGTCCACATGCGACGTTTTCGTTTAGGACGTCTCTCCTCTTGGAGACGTGCTGCCTCAAACACCTGGGCAGCAGCAACAACAGAACTCTCATCGGAAGTGAGCATAGTTCCTAAAAAGAAAACAAACGTACTATAAATACACGTGCTTACAAAACAATGTTTTGACCATTGATCTAATAACTATATATGTTACTACTGGCATTAAATGGGGCAGTCAACCATCTCGATCTGTAAAAGGATTAAATAATTGGGCCACGCTACAGCTGTGTACCTGAGGTTCTCTGGCCTACCCTACTCTCCATAAAGGAACAATCGACCACGCTCCAGCGTTTATCCCCGTTGAAGCGCAACATCTGCTACGCTGTAGCGTTATACATACCTTTTGCGGTAAAAGTCTGTAGTTATAGTAGTTATAAAAGTCCAGGGAATCCAGCGAATTTAGGAGTTCTGTTTCCAGCACGTGCTACAGAGAGAAATGAATAGAGCGCTCGACAGCTCCGGTTTTATCCGCTGGGAACAATAGTCCTTTGTTTGTCGAATGAGCGCACAGTATTGTACCGCCCAATCAGCACACGGGAGGTGGAGAATTTAGCGCTCCTACGTAGCCAGCTCCTCCGCCCTTTACATCGTATACAATATCGTGCACACCTTTGTTACACCATGCGATCATGCCGCCACAGCGGGACACTAGACGACGAAAGAAAGTTTCAAACGATGTGCTACGACGTACGATTCACAGCGGGGTCCCTGATCGCAGGAGCGTGTCACACACTGCGATATCGTACCTATATCGCTCGAACGTCACAAATCGTGCCGTCGTAGCGATCAAAATTGCACTGTGTGACGGTACCCTAAGACCTTGCGATAGAGGCTCTGGCAATACGTATAAGATCTTCCCCTGACATTAAGGGTATAGATATAGCAGATCGTGAGGATATAATTGGTTTACAGTATATGCTGATGACATGGTAATATTCATGGACAAAGCGGAAGAAACACTGCCATGGGTGATTGCCACTATAGATAAATTTAGTAAATTTTCGGGCTTATACATAAAAATTGGGACAAATCTGCTTTATTACCTCTTTCTCCTGCCCCAATATCTAATCTTGATACTCTTTCCTTGTTACCTATTGTTTCTAATTTTAACTATCTAGGTATCTACATATCTCAATATAGCGATTCGGATTTACAACTTAATGTTTACCCACTATTGGAATTGGTCAAACTTAAATTCTCATCTTGGAGCAAACTCCCGCTATCCGTCGCAGGCCACATTAATTTAATTAAAATGATATTACTCCCTTAAGCTCAGCTATTATCTTCAACATAGTGCAGTAATAGTATCTAAATCCTTCTTTAGAAACCTAAATTCCCAAATCACCTCTTTTATATGGGGGAAAACTAGGCCTAAGCTTAAGCTATCTGCTCTGCAGAGACCTAAACAGGGGGGTGGAGCAGCATTACCGGATTTCTTTCTGTATTATCTGGCCGGACAAGCTAAAGCAATAAGTAAATGGATGCCTAATAATTATCTCCCTAATTCTGAACATCATTTACTTCATTCTGCCAGGACCAAATGTCCGTTGAGCCTCCTGGAATGAGAAAAAATTAATGTCCCTCGTTTACTACCTTTGCTTTGACTGGCACGTTCAATTTGGAGACAAATTAAAAAGTTGTTGGAGTTAAATATATTATAGCTGAAATGCCTCTATGGAAAAACAATTATTTTCCACTGTTGTTAAATCACACATCCACTGATTTTTGGATTTTTTTATGGTATCTCCTCGGTGGGCGATCTGTATGACTTGGGGACTTTCATGTCTTTTGAACAATTGCAGGCTAAACACAGCGTTCCGAGACCTTAATTTTTTCGTTATTTACAACTGAGATCGGCTTTTCAGTCGTATATGAGAAATCTGGGCGCAGATCG
Source organism: Ranitomeya imitator (assembly GCF_032444005.1). Lineage (NCBI taxonomy): Eukaryota > Metazoa > Chordata > Amphibia > Anura > Dendrobatidae > Ranitomeya > Ranitomeya imitator. The sequence continues at coordinate 528,588,688 of NC_091282.1, forward strand.
AACCATCTCGTCTTTACCCCTGATAGGAATCCTTAATTCGCAAGGTCCTCAGGGCCTTATCTCCTCTTTGTATACCTATATGCTATCAGTGGGAACTGGGTCCGCTTTAAGATCTGTTAGGGGAAAATTGGAAGGACTTATCCCTGATGTGCAAGAAGAGGAATGGGAAGAGATTCTAGGATCCCCTGTCAGGGTGTCCCCATCAATTAATAACAGGATGGCCCAGTTAGACATAATCTATCAATCATATTTGACTCCGATACAACTTTTCAGGATAGGCCGATTTCAATCATCAAAATGTTTACGATGCCACTCACCAGACGCAGATTTTACTCACATAATATGGAGGTGCCCCATCATCCTTCAATATTGGAAAGAGGTGATGCCATTATTAACATCCTTGCTGTCTGCCCCTGTTCCTCTTGAGCCGCTGGTTTGTTTGTTTGGGGTGTGGGATGAGGAGGCTTGGGATCATTATGTTGGAATTTTTTTTACGGGAGATGCTCTTTATGGCATGGAAGGCACTCGCATTACGGTGGATGGGGGCTCATGTCCCTCAGAACCTGGATTGAGTTGGTGAACTCGGTTATCCCATATGAACGCACATTGTATCAAAATAAAGGATGTCCGGGTAAATTTGGTAAAATCTGGGATAGGTAGAATTCCTCTCACTTTACTCTATAAAACTCAGTGCAAGGGGTTTGGTTTCCTGTTTCTGTGGGCATCGCACGGAGAGGAAAATATAAAATATGAAACATAGTGTTAAATGGCGGAATAGTAGTAGTTACTATAGATATAGTTTTAGTGATAGTTTAGGAACTTTATATATTTATAGTTCCATGTTTCCAGTTATATGGTTCATGTGATGAAAATGATCTGATATACACTGTCGTTAACCCTTTCTTTTTCTTTCTTTTTGAAAATGTCATAGACTATAAATGTCATTCTGGAAATGAATAGGGCGAGCACCCTACTTTACATATAACAATGTATGCTTTGTATTATATGCAATAATAACGAGTACAAATGTGAATATTGTATAACTTTATTTTTTTGTTTAATAAACAAATTGGAAAAAAAAAAAAAGATTAACTACATATACTCACATCATCACCAAGGAGCTTTTAAACATCATCTGTCTGGAATATCAGAGAAGCAACACCAAGACAGAGAACCCCTGGGAAATTCACAACACTGCACGGGTATCCCCACTTATGCAGGTATCACAACACTGTACACATATAAGTACAGGTACCCAAGTTTCTGCTTCTATCTTAGTCATGTTTCTCTGGCCTTATGTAGTGATTTTCTCTATGTAGTAACTCTGGTTTCACCCTGCCCCTTCAGTGGCCAGCTTTCAAGATAAGATGAAACAGAGATACCAGGCAAACATTAAACTATGGGCCATAAACCCTGAATATAGAAGCCCACAAGGATTAGATCAGTCCACCACAGACAGAGGTTAAATAAACCTTCATGTTTTACAAAAACAAACAAACATAGAGAAACATAGAACTGTTTGTGAGGTTTAAGTGTTCAGACAATAAGTAAAACAGTTCTCAAGATTGTGTCACTATGAGCATTGCCTGTTTGTAAATGTATAACCAGCAATGCCGCTGTCTCATAGTCTGAATGCATTCTGTATGTTTCAATATGTACTCAAAATATCCATTTTTATATTCACACTACAGAGTCAAACAGTGTGGTAATGCTTTATTGAACCACAAAACAGGCAGCTAACACATAGAATAGTCTCAGCCAGGATAATGGCAGCTGTTGCTTCAGAGCTTCCAGAGTTAACCACCCCACCTGCGACACGCACACAGAGGAGGTAACAACAAGTGTAGGAAGATGACAGTTCATTCGGGTACAAGGCCCGTTCACCTGAGGGTCACAACCTGGCTTCATCTTCCAGAGTCGATTACCCCACCTGTGGCATGCACATAAAGAGGAGGTAAAAACAAGCTTAGGAAGATGACAATCCATTGAGGTACAAGGCCAGTTGTATGGTAGGTCACAAGCTGGCTTCTCTGAACATCTCCATGGAGCCTGGCGATCGGTAGGTCCCAATCTGGGCTTTCTCAAAACGTAGCCATGGATTCGTGATGGTCAATGGAGCAGATCTGAATTATTCCAGACGCAGGCCAAAGTCCCCTAAGCTGGCATCCTGTAGAATAATGAATCTGTGTCCCTCGTGATGGAGCCATGATGTCTTGGTTGCTGTGCTGTCTCTGGTACTTTGGATGTCTTGGTTGAATCTCTGAATCTCTGACATGTCTCTCTATACAAAGGCATGTAAGCTATTTTTATAATTAACAAGTATCCTTCATTCAGTATTGACATAAAGGGTAAGAATGGAGATGAGATAAAATAGCATTACTTGATTATTAAACCCCTTCATGATGGAGCCCTTTTTCGTTTTTGCGTTTCTGTTTTTCGCTCCTCTTCTTCCCAGAGCCATAACTTTTTTTATTTTTCTATCAATATGGCCATGTGAGGGCTTGTCTTTTTTGGGACAATTTGTACTTTTGAAGGACACCATTGGTTTTACCATATCGTGCACTCAAAAATGGAATAGAAATTCCAAATGTGGTGAAATTACAAACAAAGTGCAATCACACAACTGTTTTTCAGATTTTTTTTTACTATGTTCACCAAATTCTAAAACTGACCTGCCATTATGATTAATCAGGTCATTATGAGTTCATAGACACCAAACATGTCTAGGTTCTTTTTTATGTAAGTGTGGAAAAAAAATCCATTATCTCATTATTGCATTTTAATGCAATGTTGTGGTGACCAAAAAAACGTAATTCTGCCGTTTTGACTTTTTTTTCTCATTATGCCGTTTCACGATCTGGTTAATTCATTTTTTATATTGATAGATTAGGTGATTCTGAACACGGCAATAGCAAATATGTGTATGTTTGATTTTTTTTATTATTGTTTTATTTTGAATGAGTTGAAAGGGGGGTGATTTGAAATCAATATTTGCAGATGACACTAAACTCTGCAGGGTAATCTATACAGAGGAGGACAATTTTATATTACAGGATGATTTATGCAAACTAGAAGCTTGGGCTGATAAATGGCAAATGAGCTTTAATGGGGATAAATGTAAGGTCATGCACTTGGGTAGAAGTAATAAGATGTATAATTATGTGTAAACTCTGGGCAAAACCGTCAATGAAAAAGACCTGGGTGTATGGGTGGATGACAAACTCATGTTCAGTGGCCAGTGTCAGGCAGCTGCTACAAAGGCAAACAAAATAATGGGATGCATTAAAAGAGGCATAGGTGCTCATGAGGAGAACATAATTTTACCTCTATACAAGTCACTAGTTCGACCACACTTATAATACTGTGTACAGTTCTGGTCTCCGGTGTATAAGAAAGACATAGCTGAACTGGAGCGGGTGCAGAGGAGAGCGACCAAGGTTATTAGAGGACTGGGGGTCTGCAATACCAAGATAGGTTATTACACTTGGGGCTATTTAGTTTGGAAAATCGAAGACTAAGGGGTGATCTTATGTTAATGTATAAATATATGAGGGGACAGTACAAAGACCTTTCTGATGATCTTTTTAATCATAGACCTGAGACAGGGACAAGGGGGCATCCTCTACGTCTGGAGGAAAGAAGGTTTAGGCATAATAACAGACGCGGGTTCTTTACTGTAAGAGCAGTGAGACTATGGAACTCTCTGCCGTATGATGTTGTAATGAGTGATTCATTACTTAAATTTAAGAGGGGATTGGATACATTTCTGGAAAAGTATAATGTTACAGGGTATATACACTAGATTCCTTGATAGGGCGTTGATCCAGGGAACTAGTCTGATTGCCGTATGTGGAGTCGGGAAGGAATTTTTTTCCCCAAAGTGGAGCTTACTATTTGCCACATGGGTTTTTTTTTGCCTTCCTCTGGATCAACATGTTAGGGCATGTTAGGTTAGGCTATGGGTTGAACTAGATGGACTTAAAGTCTTCCTTCAACCTTAATAACTATGTTACTATGTTACTATGTTACTTCAATATTTTTAAAATTATCAGACTTGCATTGAAATATACAGATATTTTTTACTTCCATTTTTATACACTAGTTTATGCATGTAACAATTATTGACGGTCACAGTATTTATACAATTCAAGCCATTGTGGTCACCCTCTTCTGATGGCCTGGAGCACTGGATATTTATATGCGGAAACACTAGAAGAAAAGGATAGATATAATTACTTACATGTTGTAACAATATAGATATTTATCATTATACTGGTATAAAGAGAATATTTCTCCGAGCACACAAAAAACATTAGTATATGTTTACATGTGATGTTTTTGCTGGAGCAAAATGACATTGGCAATATCTGCACTAAATCGTGCATATACCACAGCAGTTTCCGCCATACAAATGCTTCTGCGGTGAATATTTGATGTCTACATTTACAGGCTGCAGATGTCAAATTCACGACTCCATTTAATTTGCGCTGGGCTTTCTTCTGCAGTGTGTGACTAGGATTCCGTATAAACTCATCCACAATGCTTGTACTGTAATACGCAGAGGATTTTCCACCTGGAAACTTTGCTGTAAATATATATATGACCCATGTGCCCACTTTTTATTTATTCAGTGTAAACTGACCTGGGTACGTGTTTGAAATTCACAACATGACAATTTTTCTTGCAATCATGCTGAGATTTCTGTACAGACTTTCCCAATGGAATTGCAGCATCAGATTCAGAAAATCTACAGGTAATAAACGCTTCTTTGCTTTCAGCGTGTTTCTCTCCACAAAGAAAAATATTACTCCAGTCAGACCCCTCTCACACAGCCAAACTAAATCTCACACTTTGCACTGATGAGGGGCAGTACCCTGAAATACAGTGTCTGCAAATTGAGATTCTGGTTTAGCTTTCATCCTAAGTCATGTGACAAGGCTCATTGGAGAGTCGATATGGACTTTTAGGATTGCTACTTCCTATAGGTGGCACTAGAGTTCTAGCCCTCTTCCTCTCTAAAAAAGGCAATTTACATATTTCCCAGAGGAGCATTGTGGCTTAAAAGTCTCCTCACCTTGGCATGTCAAGCTTGACATTTCAGTCTCCGCAAAGAGAAACGTTACCCCTTGGATTCTGGTCAGACGCCTCTCACTCAGCCAAACCAGATCTCACAATTTGCACTGATGAGGGGCAGTACCCCGAAACACAGTGTCTGCAAATTGAGATTCTGGTTCTGGCTTTAATCCTAAGTCATGTGACAAGGCTCGTTGGACTTTTAGGATTGTTACTTCCTATTTGTGGCACTAGAGTTCTAGTACTTTGCTTCGCTGAAGAAACAATCTGCTGCGGAAACACAAAAAAAATGCATGGAATCTGCACATGACTATAGCAATAGAGTTTTGTCAAAGCCAAATCTCAGGAAATATAAAAAACAAAGCAGCTTTATTTATAACATTACATGGATTTTTCTGTTTTTCATTCATGGCAGTTTCCCCAAAAAAGCAATAAAATGTGATCAATTTTAACCATGTATCCCAAAACAGTACCAGTGAAAACTACAACTCCCTGCCCCCCAAAGCAAACAAGCCCTCACTCAGCTCAATTGAAAAAAAAAAAAAGTTATGGGTCTATTAAAATGGCTACACAAATGAAATGTGTTTCTCTACTAAAATCTAAAATAGACTATATATAGGTTTGGTATCACTGTAATTATGCTGTTCCAAGGAATCACGTTGCTATGTAATTTTTTACTGCATAATGAACACCGTGAAAACAAAACCTTTAAAATAATGGCAGTTTTGCAGTTTTTTTCCAATTTCATCCCACCTGGAATTTTTTTTCACATTTTTCAGTATGCTATACAGTAAAATGGTTTGTTTCTAAACTACTGCTTGTAAATACAAAATACAAGCACTCATTTGTGTATATAAACAGAGAAATAAAGTTCTAGATCTTGATAGAAGAGAAAAAAACTCCGAAAGCATGAAAATGAAAAATCGTTTGTTACAGAAGGAGTTAAATACTATTTTTGTGTGGCAATTTTAAATCAATGCAAAACTGCAATGCCAAAAATCTGTATGTAAAAATGCATGCAAAAAGATTATACAATTTATAGAATTGGGACTGTTACGAGTTTACCGCAACAGAGAGTAGCCAGAAGACCATAGCCTCTGATTTTTCCTACTCCTGCACTGATTAAAAGCACTTCACCTTTTGTATTAAATAGTGTAAATTTCTTTTGGCAGTGCAGTAGTTAATCTGCTCTGTTGAGAGCTCCTGGAGTCCAGCTGTGCACTTTTAGCCATCTCCCATCTCCTATATAAACTAGGTCCTGGCTAGCACTCATTGCCAGCGATAGTTTATGCTGCATAGCTGGGAGTTGTTGTTGGTCGTTATTTGAGAAGGCGTTTTGTGGATTTATCTGTGACTGTTGCTAGGTTTTGAGTATGTGATAAATCCCTTTCTTCTAATACTTTGGTTTAACTCAGTCCTCCACTCCCTGGTGCATTCCTCTGTTATCTGTTTGAGTATATTTGTATGATTGGTATTTTCCTTTATTCCTGTTCTTTTAACCTTGTTAGTCTGGTTGGTGTATTACGGTACACTACTACTCCCCTCTTCCCTGGGTGGGGGAAGAGTACAGACTGAGGGTAGATTCAGGAGCTAAGGCAAGGTATGTGGCCACGGCATCTTCACCATTTGAAGTAACCCGGGAAAAGGGTGAGCCAAGGCGCCCCCTAGGCGCAGCATTTCTCATTGTTTCAGCCAATCAGATTGGCTGAAACAATGAGGTCCCAGGCTAGGATCAAGTACCAATGTACTCGATCCTAGGCCAGTGTCTGGCAACGCCAGGCACTGGCAAACCCACCCCCAGGATTGGCGTGATTGCCGATCGTTTCGATAGCGCCAATTGCAGGGCACAGCAGCGGTATTACCGTGCTGTGCGCTGCCTGTACTGGCCTGGATCGGTGCTGTAATAGCACCAATCCTAGGCCAGAGTCTAGGACAGGCCCATCAGGGCCTGCAGGAGCTGATTGGCGCAATCGATGTTATCAACGATCGTGCAAATCACAGGGCTCAGCAGTGGTCACGTTGTGACTGCTATGTGCCCTGCTGGTGACCTGGCTGTGACCTGCCTAGGATCGGAGCGATCCTAGTCAGTTGCCATGGTCACCAGGGCCTGCAGAGATTGGTGGGATCGATGTGATCATTCATTCCCACCAATGACAGCTCACAGCAGAGGTGTGACCGCTCTGTGACCTGTCTGTCACCTGCCTGTGACCTGTCTGACCGCTCTGCAGGGGTGCTCACTCTAGCTGAGGATTCCTGTGCTGGACATTGTGGTGCTACAGAAGCCTGTGACACCATAATCCCTGCTTTAGAAAAGACAGAAGAAAGAAGAAAGAAGACAGAAGAAAGAAGACAGAAGAAAGACTACAACCGTAAGTGTTATTCCTGATCCCTACACGATCTCTCTTCATCCACCCCAATCACCCCATCCCCTTTCCCCCTCTTTTTACCCCCCTCCATCCCTCTTTGCGCCGCCTCCGTGCGCACGTTTAGCAGCCGCGCGAGCATTGATTGGTGACGCAGTTCACCGATCAACATTCGTGCTCTCTTTATTTTCCTCAGCCCCCTTTGCGCCAACTCCGTACACACATCCCGCAGCCGCCAAACTTTGATAAGTGACGCAGCTCACTTATCAGAGCTTGTGCCTGCCGTTTTCCTTTTTTTTTCACTCCCCCTTGCACCACACCTGTGCACACATCCAGCAGCCGCCAAACTTTGATAAGTGACGCAGTTCACTTATCAGAGCTCTCATACCTGCCGTTTTCTTTTTTTTCACATCCCCTTTCGCACACCCAGCAGCTGGCGAACTTTGATAAGTGACGTGGTTCACTTATCAGAGCTCTCGTGCCTGCCGTTTTCCTTTTGTTTTTTTTCCACATCCCGTTCCCACACCCAGCAGCCGCCGAACTTTGATAAGTCACGCTGTTCACTTATCAGAGCTAGGGCCTGCCGTTTTCTTTTTTTTTCACATCCCGTTCGCACACCCAGCAGCCGCCGAACTTCGATAAGTGACGCGGATCACTTATCAGAGCTAGGGCCTGCTGTTTTAGACTTTTCCTTTCACAGGTATTTTTTTCTCCCTATTTGCTTTTTTTCCTTTAGCTTTTTCTTATCAGAATAGTTTGCACCAGTCACTATCCCCAGGGCCGTATTTAGAGTTTCTGCTGCCCTAGGCACTTTTAGTGCTGCCTCCCACTTTGGTGAGTAAGACACTATCGGCAGTCGCCTTTTGCAGCAGATCGGCAGTTTTTCTGCATCTGCCGCGTACCGGATCACTTACGGCAACACTGCGTTCAACCTCATTCATTCCCTATGGGATTTCCGGCACTTGCCATGATCTGGCAAATGCGGTACCATACCTCCCAACTTTTGAAAAAGGGAAGGAGCTATGAAGTTTGCGGCGCACATAGTGCGCCGCGGCAAATTTTAGGCCACACCTCTGACCACACCCATTTCACAACTAGTCACACCCATATCCACGTCCCAACCACAGCCATTTAGCACTGCTGATCACACTGTTTTATATACAATAATTATAAACAAAAAAATATGGCCACACAGTGCTCCATACTGTATAATGGCCACACATGATGCTCAATACTGTATAATGGCCATTGGCCACACATGATGCTCCATCCTGTATAACGGCCACACATGATGCTCCATACTGTATAATGGCCACACATGATGCTCCATCCTGTATAATGGCCACACATGATGCTCCATCCTGTATAATGGCCACACAATGCTCCATACTGTATAATGGCTCTACATGATGCTCAATACTGTATAATGGCCACACAATGCTCCATACTGTATAATGGCCACACATGATGCTCCATACTGTATAATGGCCACACATGATGCTCCATACTGTATAATGGCCACACATGATGCTCCATCCTGTATAACGGCCACATGATGCTCCATACTGTATAATGGCCACACATGATGCTCAATACTGTATTATGGCCACACAATGCTCCATACTGTATAACGGCCACACATGATGCTCCATACTGTATAATGGCCACACATGATGCTCCATCCTGTATAACGGCCACATGATGCTCCATACTGTATAATGGCCACACATGATGCTCAATACTGTATTATGGCCACACACAGTTCTCCATACTGTATAATGACCCCCCCTCTTGTTTGCATGGCTCATATTCCCCACCCCCCTGTATGCATGGCTCATATTCCCCACCCCCTGTATGAATGGCTCATATTCCACCCCCCCCTGTATGCATGGCTCATATTCCAACCCCCTGTATGCATGGCTCATATTCCACCCCCCCTGTATGCATGGCTCATATTCCACCCCCCCCGTATGCATGGCTCATATTCCACCCTCCCCTGTATGCATGGCTCATATTCCACCCCCCCGTATGCATGGCTCATATTCCACTCCCCCCCGTATGCATGGCTCACATTCCACCCCCTCCCCCCTGTATGCATGGCTCACATTCCACCCCCCCCTGTATGCATGGCTCATATTCCTCCACCCCCCCACACCTGTATGCATGGCTCATATTCCTCCACCCCCCATCTTGAATGGCGCGGCTTACCGTCCTCCTTCTTCCCCCCTCCCCTGTCCCCCCATCCCTCATACTCACCTGCTCCTCACCACACGGCCGCGACGTCCCTCTGGCTGTCCCGACTCCCGGCGCGCTGCACCTTCTTCCTGCGTGAGCGGTCAGGTGATACCGCTCTGCTCATTAAGGTCATGAATATGCGCATATTCATGACCTTAATTAGCGTTACCACGTGACCGCTCATTAAGGACGAGCTCCAGACGCCGAGACCAGGCATCGCTGGAGCAGCAGGGTGAGTATTGTCTTCAAGGAGGGCGGGTGGGAAAGAGGGTGGGTGGCCAGTTGGGGCGGGGGGGCGGGGTCGTTCGGGAGGTGACCCAGCTTTAAAAAAAAAAACAAAAAAAAAAAAACCTTGCTCAGGTGCCGCCCCCTGCATTGTCCCCGCCCTAGGCACGTGCCCTAACTATCCCCCCCACACGACACATAGTTATCAATAAAGAACACCCAAGCACCATACTCACAAAAAAAGTCCCGCTTGTCCCGTTCGTCCCAACAGCGCTATTCATTGGAGGAGGCATATTCTTTCCTGGCCTCCGACACTGATAGCGAGGGAGAGGATCCCGCTTTTCTTTATTTTTCCGATGCGTCCTCATCCTCTTTCCCATCCTCATCTTCCTCCTCCGGTCCTGCGGAACCGCCACACAGACGCCGCAGGACAGAAGAAGAGGCAGGGCCCATCATTGATGAAGATAAAACTGCGCTCTCCATTACTGAAGTTGAACCAGTGCACCCCACTGCAGACCCAATATGGACCTACCCGCCCGAAAATTACGAACCACTGATTCCTGATTTTGTGGCAGAATCAGGAATCAAGTTTGACACCACCGGCCTCACAGAGCTAGACTTTTTCAAAGTCTTTTTCTCTGAGGCTTTTGTTAACCTCATGGTGGAGCAAACTAATTTGTATGCTCGTCAATTTTTGGAACAAAGCTCAGGTTCATCATATACCTGGTCTCCTATAGACGCAGTTGAAATTATGCAGTTTTGGAGCCTGGTCCTCCACATGGGGATCCTGAAGAAGCCAGAACTTCGGCAATATTGGAGTGTTGATATTTTATATAACACTCCAGTGTTCCAAATGGTCATTACCCGGATGCGTTTTGAGGCGAGCCATAAGTTCCTGCATTATAACGATAATGCACAGTGTCCCGCACGAGATGACCCCAACTTTGACCGTCTGTTCAAAGTTCGGTCGGTCATCAAACACTTCAACAAAATGTTTGCTGAAGTGTATGTGCCTCAAAGGGACATCTGCGTGGATGAGTCCTTAATTCATTTTAGGGCTGTTTTCCATTTGCGAGAAACATGTCTGTGTCTTGCATGTGAAAACCAAGCTCTGGCGCCGGCACTCCAGAGCGGAGCATGTGGCTGCATAGCAACACATGGAGCTGCACGCTCCGCTCCCAAGTGCCGGTGCCAGACCTTGGTTTTCACATGCGAGACACGGACGTGTTTCTCGCAAATGGAAAAGAGCCCTTAAGGGACAGCTCAGATTCCGTCAGTACCTGCCCAGCAAGAGGGCCAGGTACGGAATCAAACTCTACAAGCTGTGTGAGAGTACCTCAGGGCATGCCTACAGCTTTACAGTCTACGAAGGGGAGGACACCAGGATTGAACCCCCTGAGTGTCCTGTCTTGGGATTGAGTGAGTCCACTGCTGGATAAAGGTTATCACCTCTATACTGATAACTTTAACACCAGCATCCCACTCTACAAATCCCTCTCTGCGCGAGGTACCGCAGCCTGAGGTACTGTCGGCAAAAATCAGAGAGGCCTCCTGAAGACCCTACTTGGGCAGATGCTCAGAAAAGGTGAGAGTAAAGCCCAATGTAGCGACCACCTGCTGGTGGTCAAGTGCAAGGACAAGAGGGATGTCCTTCTATTGACCACCATACATGGTGATGGCAGCACCCTCAGCACTCTACAGAGGTCAGCAAACTGACCTGTGTACTGGGGTACAACAAAAACATGGGGAGCGTTGATCTCTTTGATCAACTCCTCCAACCGTACAGTGCCTTGAGAAAGGCCAGGGTGTGGTACAAAAAGCTGGCCGTGCACATTGTACAAATGGCAATGCTCAACGCTTTCCTGCTGTCATGATGTGCACGCCACACCAATACGTTGTACCTTCATTTCCAGGAGGTAGTGGTTAAGGCCCTGATGTTTGGCACTCCGGAAGGAGTGGGCCCCAGTATGTCCGGAACTGAAGGTGCTCGTATCGTACCAGGTCAGCATTTTCCGCTGGTGGTCCCACCAACTGGAAGAAAAGGTAAGCTGCAAAAAAGGTGCTGAGTGTGTTACAAAAGGGGAATATGCAAGGACACCACTTATCAATGTGACACCTGCCCCGAAAAGCCTGTGTATGAAGGATTGCTTCAAATTGTACCACACCTCCATGCACTACTAATTTACTTTACAGGAAACAGATTAGTTCCAAAGGTGGCACATCTATATAAGTTCTTTAGGGGTCTACTTTCCAAAATGATGTCAGTTGTGTTTTTTTTTACCTGTTTAGGCACATCAGGGGCACTGCAAACGGAACATGATGCCCGCAGACCATTCCATCAAAGTCTGCATTCCAAAACGTCAGTACTTCCCTTTCGAGCCCCAACGTGTGCCCATACAGTTTTTTCCCCACATATGGAGTACCAGCGTACTCAGGACAAATTGGAAAGCAACATTTGAGGTCCATTTTCTCCTGTTAGACTTGGGAAAATAAAAAATTGAGGACTGAAATATAATTTTTGTGGGCAAAAAATAGGATTTTTTATTTTCACGCCCGGGCATTATAAACTTTAGTGAAACACTTGGGGGTTCAAAGTTCTCACCACAAATCTAGACAAGTTCCTTAGGGGGTCTAGTTTCCTAAGTGGAGTCACTTGTGGGGGGTTTCCACTGTTTAGGCACATCAGGGGCTCATCAAACGGAACATGACAGACGCAGAACATTCCATCAAAGCCTGAATTCCAAAACGTCACTACTTCCCTTCCGAGCCCAAACAGTAGTTTTCTTCCACATATGGGGTACCAGCATACTCAGAGTCAGGACAAATTGGACAACAACATTTGAGGTCCAATTTCTCCTGTTAACCGTGGGAAAATAGAAAATTGGGGACTAGAAAATCATTTTTGTGGGGAACAAATATAATTTTTTTTACCGCCCGGGCATTATAAACTTTAGTGAAGCCCCTGGGGGATCAAGGTGCTCACCACACCTCTAGATAAGTTCCACAAGAGGTCTAGTTTCCAAAATGGGGTCACTCGTGGGGGGTTTCCACTGTTTAGGCACATTAGGGGCTCGTCAAACGTGACATGGCGTCCGATCGCAATTCCAGCCAATTTAAGGTTAAAAAAATCAAACGGCGCTCCTTCCCTTCCGAGCCCTGCCGTGTGCCCAAACAGTGGTTCCTCCCCACATATGGGGTATCAGTGTACTCAAGACAAATTGGACAACAACTTTCTTGGTCCAGTGTCTCCTGTTACCCTTGGGAAAATAAAAAATTGGGGACTAACAATCATGTTTGTGGAATAAATATGATTTTTTATTTTCAAGCCCGAGCGTTATAAACTTTTGTGAATCCCCTGGTGGTTCAAAGTGCTCATCACACATCTAGATAAGTTCCTTAGGGAGTCTAGCTTCCAAAATGGGTTCACTTGTGGGGGGTTTCCACTGTTTAGGCACATCAGGCGCTCATCAAACGTGACATGGTGTCCAATCGCAATTCCAGCCAATTTTAGGTTGAAAAAATCAAACGGCGTTCCTTTCCTTCTGAGCTTTGCCATGCGCCCAAACAGTAGTTCTCTCCCACATATGGAGTATCAGCATACTCAGGACAAATTGGACAACAACTTTCACATGCCTATTTCTCCTGTTACCCTTGGGAAAATAAAAATTGGAGACTAAATCATCATGTTTGTGAAAAAAATATGATTTTTTAATTTTACGTCCGGGCATTATAAACTTCTGTGAAGCCCCTGGGGACTGGGGACTCAAAGTGCTCATCACACATCTAGATAAGTTCCTTAGGGGCTCTAGTTTCCAAAATGGGGTCACTTGTGGGGAGTTTTCACTGTTTAGGTACATCAGGGGCTCATCAAACGTGACATGGCGTCCGATCGCAATTCCAGCCTATTTTAGGTTGAAAAAAATCAAACGGCGCTCCTTCCCTTCCAAACAATGCTGTGCACCCAAACAGTGGTTCCCCCCCACATATGGGGTATCAGCGTACTCAGGACAAATTGGACAACAACTTTTGTGGTCCAATTTCTCCTGTTACCCTGGGAAAATAAAAAAATTGTTGCCAAAAGATCATTTTGGTGACTAAAAAGTTAAATGTTCATTTTTTCCTTCCATATTGCTTCTGCTCCTGTGAAGCACCTGAAGGGTTAATAAACTTCTTGAATGTGGTTTTGATCAGCTTGAGGGGTGCAGTTTTTAGAATGGTGTCACTTTTGTGTATTTTCTGCCGTATAGACCCCTAAATGTGACTTCAAATGTGAGGTGGTCCCTAAAAGAATGGTTTTGTAAATTTAGTTGTAAAAATGAGAAATCGCTGGTCAACTTTTAACCCTTATAACTTCCTAACAGAAAAAAATTGTTTCCAAAATTGTTCTGATGTAAAGTAGACTTGTGGGAAATGTTAGTTATTAACTATATTATGTGACATATTTCTCTGTTTTAAGTGCACAAAAATTCAAAGTTTGAAAATTGCAAAATTTTCCAAATTTTCGCCAAATTTCCATTTTTTACACAAATAAACGCAAGTTATGTTGAAGAAATGTTACCACTATCATGAAGTACAATATGTCACGAGAAAATAATCTCAGAATCGTCAAGATCCGTTGAAGCGTTCCAGAGTTATAACTTCATAAAGGGACAGTGGTCACAATTGTAAAAATTGGCCCGGTCATTAACGTGCAAACCACCCTTTGTGGTTAAAGGGCTAAGATACTCCTAAAGATAATATGACAAATTTATATGAAACGTAGTATATTGTCCAGTCACATAGTATATTGCCCAGTCACGTAGAATATTGCCCAGCCACGTAGTATATTGCCCAGCCACGTAGTATATTGCCCAGGCACGTAGTATATTGCCCAGTCACGTAGTATATTGCCTAGCGACGTAGTATATTGCCCAGCGACGTAGTATTCAGCACATAGCCACGTAGTATATTGCCCAGTCACGTAGTATATTGCCCAGTCACGTAGTATATTGCCAAGTCACATAGTATATTGCCCAGTTACGTAGTATATTGTCCAGTCACATAGTATATTACCCAGTGACGTAGTATATTGCCCAGCGACGTAGTATATTGCCCAGCGACATAGTATATTGCCAAGTTACGTATTTTATTGCCCAGCCACGTAGTATATTGCCCAGTCACATAGTATATTGCCCAGTTACGTAGTATATTGCACAGTCACGTAGTATATTGCCCAGTGACGTAGTATATTGCCCAGCGACGTAGTATATTGCCCAGCGACGTAGTTTATTGCCCAGTCACGTAGTTTATTGCCCAGCCACGTAGTATATTGCCCAGTCACATAGTATATTGCCCAGTCACATAGTATATTGCCCAGTCACATAGCATATTGCCCAGCCACGTAGTAGATTGCCCAGGCACGTAGTATATTGCCCAGTCACGTAGTATATTGCCTAGCGACGTAGTATATTGCCCAGCGACGTAGTATTCAGCACAGAGCCACGTAGTATATTGCCCAGTCACGTAGTATATTGCCCAGTCACGTAGTATATTGCCCAGTGACGTAGTATATTGCCCAGCGACATAGTATATTGCCCAGTCACGTAGTATATTGGCCAGTCACGTAGTATATTGCCCAGTCACGTAGTATATTGCCCAGTCACGCAGTATATTGCCCAGTCACGCAGTATATTGCCCAGTCACGCAGTATATTGCCCAGTCACGTAGTATATTGCCCAGTCACGTAGGTATATAACACTGCCCACGCAGTATTTAGCAGTGTGTGCACCATATCCCTGTTAAAAAAATAATTAAAATAAAAAATAGTTATATATTCACCCCTGGGATCCAGCAAAGCTGTGTGATGCGGCCGCCATCTTCCGTTCCCAGGATGCATTGCAAAATTACCCAGATGACTTAGTGGTCTCGCGAGCGCATCGTCTGACGACGGAAGGTGAGAATAGCAGGTTTTTGTTTTTTTTTAATTATTTTTAACATTACATCTTTTTACTATTGATGCTGCATAGGCAGCATCAATAATAAAAACTTGGTCACACAGGGTTAATAGCAGCGGTTACGAAGTGCGTTACCTGCAGCATAACGCTGTCCGTTACCGGTGGCATTAACCCTATGTGAGCGGTGACCAGAGGGGAGTATGGAGCGGGTGCTGACTGCGGGGAGTATGGAGCGGGCGCCGGGGACACTGACTGCGGGGAGAATGGAGCGGGCGCCGGGGACACTGACTGCGGGGAGTATGGAGCAGTCGGCGGGCACTGTGACTGCAAGGGAGTAGGGGAGGGACTAATCGGAATGTGCCCATCGCTGATTGGTCGCGGCAGCCATGACAGGCAGCTGGCGAGAGCAATCAGTGACTTGGATTCCATGACAGACAGAGGCCACGACCAATGAATATCTGTGACAGACAGACAGACGGAAGTACCCCTTAGACAATTATATATATAGATTATATCAACAGTATCAGACCTAATTAACCAGTGTTTTTTTCATCTATACTTCACATACCTAATAGGAATGAGACTGAAAATTGCTATAATTCCGGATATAATAAAACAGGTTCCGTTGAATTTCTCCAGAGTGACTTGGTAAATTTTATTGAACACGACCGACGTTAACACCCCTGAGATGGCTAAAGATAGCTGGAGAACAACAAATAATTTCCCTGAAATGAAATAAATAAATGAACATCAGTCATAATTATCATAAAAAAGGATGCACACTTTAAATCCATTCAGTCACCATTGCCTTAAAAACAGTACTGTTTTTTCAACCCAACCTCATCACTTAAAAAGTAAAAACACTTATTCAGACCCCAATCCTTTCTATGCTTGGGTACACTATCCCACTGCCTACTAGCATTCCCCTAACCAGACTGGTTTCACTTCGATCCACAAAGAAAGCAGAACCCAAGCTGATCTTTCTGTCTAGAGATTACTCTAATACCATTGTTCTCTGTCACTAACTATATTGTTTTTTTCTGTATAATTAAAGGGATTGACCACTTTATCGTAATGTTAACAAATTTATTGGAGACATGATTTTTTTGGCACAGACTAATACAGTATATAACGATTACAGGTTCTCCTCCTGCACTTGCTTGTGTAGTCTTCATTATAGGCTGCAGAGCTCTCCTTTTCCCAAAAAATGGCTGCTGGTGGAGTATGTAACCAGACCTGTCTATCTTTGTAAAACACTACACAGAGGAAAGTTGTCTTTCAATTAGAATAGGCTCATGGACTGGTTTGGTCACATTCTCCACCATCAATTGACATTTAAAAATAGAAGGGCTGTGCAATCAGGGAGGAAGGAGGAGAATCTATAATACGTACAGTGGGGAAAAAAATATTTAGTCAGCCACCAATTGTGCAAGCTCTCACACTTAAAAAGATGAGAGAGACCTGTAATTGACATCATAGGTAGACCACAACTATGAGAGTCAAAATGAGAAAACAAATCCCGAAAATCACCTTAGTGGCTGACTAAATACTTTTTCCCCAATGTATATATACAGTATATTAGAACATGTTGTAAAATGTTCTCAACACGTTAAAATACAAATAAAATGACCAATGGCTTTAAATTCAGAATGCTCCAATTGTTATTATTCGTTCTTGATGGTACAAGGGTGAATAGCACTACTCTACAGGTAGTGAATCAGGTACAAATGAATAAGGAGCTACATCCCACTGATCTGGAAGCAGTCAGAAAGAGAGTGAGAGGACATCAAGTTACAGTTAGGGCCAGAAATATTTGGACAGTGACACAATTTTCGCGAGTTGGGCTCTGCATGCCACCACATTGGATTTGAAATGAAACCTCTACAACAGAATTCAAGTGCAGATTGTAACGTTTAATTTGAAGGGTTGAACAAAAATATCTGATAGAAAATGTAGGAATTGTACACATTTCTTTACAAACACTCCACATTTTAGGAGGTCAAAAGTAATTGGACAAATAAACATAACCCAAACAAAATATTTTTATTTTCAATATTTTGTTGCAAATCCTTTGGAGGCAATCACTGCCTTAAGTCTGGAACCCATGGACATCACCAAATGCTGGGTTTCCTCCTTCTTAATGCTTTGCCAGGCCTTTACAGCCGCAGCCTTCAGGTCTTGCTTGTTTGTGGGTCTTTCCGTCTTAAGTCTGGATTTGAGCAAGTGAAATGCATGCTCAATTGGGTTTAGATCTGGAGATTGACTTGGCCATTGCAGAATGTTCCACTTTTTGGCACTCATGAACTCCTGGGTAGCTTTGGATGTATGCTTGGGGTCATTGTCCATCTGTACTATGAAGCGCCGTCCAATCAACTTTGCAGCATTTGGCTGAATCTGGGCTGAAAGTATATCCCGGTACACTTCAGAATTCATCCGACTACTCTTGTCTGCTCTTATGTCCTCAATAAACACAAGTGACCCAGTGCCATTGAAAGCCATGCATGCCCATGCCATCACGTTGCCTCCACCATGTTTTACAGAGGATGTGGTGTGCCTTGGATCATGTGCCGTTCCCTTTCTTCTCCAAACTTTTTTCTTCCCATCATTCTGGTACAGGTTGATCTTTGTCTCATCTGTCCATAGAATACTTTTCCAGAACTGAGCTGGCTTCTTGAGGTGTTTTTCTGCAAATTTAACTCTGGCCTGTCTATTTTTGGTATTGATGAATGGTTTGCATCTAGATGTGAACCCGTTGTATTTACTGTCATGGAGTCTTCTCTTTACTGTTGACTTAGAGACAGATACACCTACTTCACTGAGAGTGTTCTGGACTTCAGTTGATGTTGTGAATGGGTTCTTCTTCACCAAATTAAGTATGCGGCGATCATCCACCACTGTTGTCATCCGTGGACGCCCAGGCCTTTTTGAGTTCCCAAGCTCACCAGTCAATTCCTTTTTTCTCAGAATGTACCCAACTGTTGATTTTGCTACTCCAAGCATGTCTGCTATCTCTCTGATGGATTTTTTCTTTTTTTTCAGCCTCAGGATGTTCTGCTTCACCTCAATTGAGAGTTCCTTTGACCGCATGTTGTCTGCTCACAGCAACAGCTTCCAAATGCAAAACCACACACCTGGAATCCACCCCTGACCTTTTAACTACTTCATTGATTACAGGTTAACGAGGGAGACGCCTTCAGAGTTAATTGCAGCCCTTAGAGTCCATTGTCCAATTACTTTTGGTCCCTTGAAAAAGAGGACGCTATGCATTACAGAGCTATGATTCCTAAACCCTTTCTCCGATTTGGATGTGGAAACTATCATATTGCAGCTGGGAGTGTGCACTTTCAGCCCATATTATATATATAATTGTATTTCTGAACATGTTTTTGTAAACAGCTAAAATAACAAAACTTGTGTCACTGTCCAAATATTTCTGGCCCTAACTGTATACTGATTCCAGACACCCTCTGAACGAAGGAACTTGAGGTCTGCTGCACCCAAGTGAATGCGTCAGAAAATGATCTTGTTTGTACAGCCCTTTTAAGAAAGAGGGCATGTTATGAATACCCTTCCTGTATTAAAGGCTATGAAACGCACATCCAGGTGTGTCCTGTGAGTGAAGAAGGCCTTCTCAATCATTACATAAAATAGAATGGTATTAAACCATTATGAATTGACCATTTTGAAGTGACAGTGTTAACGTTTTGATGGGATGTACAATGTAACTGTTCCTATAACCTATCAGCAGCACTTTGCTAAGTAAAGTACAGATAGGGCCATATTGGCACTGTCATGCTGATTAAACTGATACCACAGGTGAAGAAATCCGTTTTTGTTTGAAGTTTCCTGGTATTCATATCTTTGTACATCAGGACGGGACTGTGGGTAGGTGCAAAATGGACAGGGTTACCCCCTAATAATACTGAAACTTATGGATATCAAAAGAGGGAACCCTCCTTACATCTCTATTGAGGTCCGATATTAACTATTATCGACAAACTTTTAAGAATTAATATCCACTTAATACGCCTCAACGTTATCTTTTCCTTATGCTATATACTAACTGAGACAAAACAGTGTAACAATAAAGGGTATTTATTACACACACACACAAGTCTGCAGTCTATATATATATATTTATACCCAAGCTGGCGACTATAAATATAAATATATATATACAAATATACAGATATACAGTGATATCCCGAGGCAGCACTGTGGCTTAGTGGTTAGCACTGCAGCCTTGCAGCGCTGAAGTCCAGGGTTCAATGCCCACCATGGACAACATCTGCAAAGAGTTTGTATGTTCTCTCCGTGTTTGCGTGGGTTTCTTCTTGGCACTCCGGTTTCCTCCCACATTCCAAAGACATACGGATAGGGAATTTAGATTGTGAGCCCCATTTGGGGACAGTGATGATAATGTCTGTAAAGCACTGCGGAATATGTTAGCGCTATATATAAAAATAAAGATTATTATTATTATCCCAACAATATCACACAGTGATAACCCACAATAACCAGTAATATCACAACAATATCACACAATATAAAAAACTCACAATTAACTGCCCGATTACCCAAATTACACATACAATATCAGCCCTCCCACCTATGGCTAGCTAACGCTAATGAATAGTACTGGGCCTATTAAGAAAAGGGGATACAGAGTATACTTAAGCCATGTGCGTCCATCATCATTCCAGGCAATGCAAAAGAGGCAAAAAGAGAGCCAGAGCACATGTGTATTGTGCCTTTTATGTCCAGCTAGAAGAGGTGTGTCCAGCCCCAGGCGTGTGGGGATGAGGTCACAAGTCTATTGTCCACTGGCAAAGGTACATTCCCTAAGTCTAAATGAAACCTGATATACCAGGGAGGCGGCTACTGAGCACATGTGGGGGAATTATATATCACTAAACACATCTCTATGTAAAAGACATTTTGGAGCACTTCCCTTCTACAGTAGGGTCTTCAGCTTTGTTATGTATCATCCGCTATGCCTGGATGTAGTTTCTCATCATTTTAAAATTGTTCACCTGCACCGTCCGAGCTGATTGTGGTGCTTGCGCAGATTGAGCTCTTGGAAGTTTTCAAGAAAATGGCGTTGGCGACTGTGCATGCATATATTGCTTGGTGCCACCATCACCATTTTACTGAAGCGCATCATTAGATCAAGTGCATCATGAGATAAATCTGTGTAAGCGCCGCCCATGGCTAGGGCTAATGGTGGGCTTCAGTAAAATGGCACCTGTGGCACTGAGTAATCTATGCATGCGCAGCCGAAGACACCAGTTTCAAGAAGACTTCCAAGAGCTCAATCTTCGCACGTGTCGTCCATGGCTTGAAGGGCGCTGGTGTGAAATTTTAAATAAATTAGAAGAAAATACACCCAGACACAACTGAGGAGACAGAACAAAGCTGAAGACCCTACCCATAGTCCTGCCTCTATGCATGAAGATATGAATACAAGGAAACGTCAAAGCTTAAAGAAAACAGATTTCTTCATCTGAAGTATCATTTTAATCATTATGACAGTGCCAATATGGCCCAGTCTGTACTTAACTAAGTAAAATGATAGGTTCTTTTTAAAGGAAATCTGTCACCCACCCCCCAGGAAGTATATGATCTATTAATATGGGCATACAGGTAATAGAAATGTTACACTAGTTCTACCTACTAGTCCTACCTGTTTGCCTCATAGTAACCATCTTGTTGCTGAGAAATTATATATTCTGTCTTCATGCTAATGATTTCTTCCAGGATCCGGGGCGTGCGGTGCCTTGAAGAAATCCCTGCCTCCTGTCTTCATTGTAATACTACCCCCCTCCCATGCACGTCAGTTACGGCCCCAGAATCCTGCACCCTGCACTCCCTCAGAAATACATACTTCATCCTCCCTTCTTTGGGTGCTGCACTCAGGGATCTTCTGCACAGGTGCTGGCGAGTCACTGTGACGTCTGGTGTGCGCACCAATAATATGCTCTCCCCACTTCCCCCCTGCAGAGTCATCGCTAGGAACCATGTGTACATGGTGATTACTATGGAAAGAGGAAGTAGGAAGTGGGTAGAGGGTTATCGGCGCACACTCCGGAAGTCACTGGAGTGGAAGTATTAGTTTTTTACTTACCATATGATGATCCTTGTATATGTTTGGATAAAACAGACCTTATAGTTGGGAGTGGTATTAGTGCAAACATCATTACTGCACGAGCTGCAAAACAATGAAAAATAAAAATGACCAACATATACCACTTTTATACATTTTTGTTTAAGTGTAACTCAGGGTTCTAATTAAGTTTCACTTCATCTGGAACAAAAATGTAATTTGTTTCCCAAGTCCTCTATCTAAATGCCTAGGTAGAGTGGCTTTTACACTTTCTTTTCCACTTAACACCTAACAAGAAAACTATGGACTAATTGCTATTGATTTATAGATGTTACCCAGATCTGGATCATGCAGCCATATTTTCTGCTACTCCGATAATTTCATATTTATTACTATTATTATTATTTATTTATAGCGCACCATTCATTTCATGGTGCTGTAAATGAGAAGGGGTTACATACAAATTACAGATCCACTTACAGTAAACAAACTAACAATCACAGACTTATACAGAGGGTATAGGACTCTGCTCTTGCGGGCTTACATTCTACAGGATGGTGGGGAAGGAGACAGTCGGTTGGGGTGTTGCAGCAGCTCCCATGTTGGTGAGGCGGTAGCTCAAGTAGTGGTGAGGAGGCAGTGGGGTCAGTGCAGGCTGTAAGCTTTCCTGAAGAGGTGGGTTTTCAGGTTCTGTCTGAAAGATCCGAATGTGGTTGATAGTCGGACGTAGGGTTGAGCAACTTTTAGTTTTTCAGGGTCGAGTCGGGTTTCACGAAACCCGACTTTCTCAAAAGTCGGGTCGAGTGAAATCGGCCGATCCTATTGAACAGTCGGGGTCGGGGATCGGCCGAAACTCGAAACCCAATGTAAGTCTATGGGTTTTTTTTTTTGCATTTCCTTCAGGGCGATATAGCAGAAAAGCCGGTAATTCAATATATAGCAGAAAAGCCGGTAATTCAATTTCATTTCTCCGGCCAAAACCCAACATGATATGAGACATGGTTTACATACAGTAAACCATGTCATATCCCCCTTTTTTGTGCATATTCCACACTACTAATGTTAGTAGTGTGTATATGCAAAATTTTGGCGCTCTAGCTCTTAAATTTAAGGGTTAAATCGCGGAAAAAATTGGCGTGGGCTCCAGTGCAATTTTCTCCGCCAGAGTAGTAAAGCCAGTGACTGAGGGCAGATATTAATAGACTGGAGAGGGTCCACGGTTATTGGCTTCCCCCCTGGCTAAAAACACCTGCCCCCAGCCATCCCAGAAAAGGCACATCTGTAAGATGCGCCTATTCTGGCACTTGGCCACTCTCTTCCCATTCCCGTGTAGCGGTGGGATATGGGGTAATGAAGGGTTAATGCCACCTTGCTATTGTAAGGTGACATTAAGCCAGATTAATAATGGAGAGGCGTCAATTATGACACCTATCCATTATTAATCCAATTGTATGAAAGAGTTAAAAAAAACACACACACAATATTAAAAATTATTTTAATGAAATAAACACACCGTTTGTTGTAATATTTTATTGTATGCTCAATCCACTCGCTGAAGACCCTCGTTCTGTAACAAATAAAAAATAATAAACCAACAATATACATACCTTCCGTAGATCTGTAACATCCCACGTTGTAAATCCATCTGAAGGGGTTAAAATATTTTACAGCCAGGAGCTCTGCTAATGCAGCGCTGCTCGTGGCTGTAAACCCCAGCAAATGAAGGTAATGTAGGTCAATGACCTGTAGTTACCTTCATTCGCGGTGATGCGCCCCCTGCTGGATGTCCCTGGAGCGCAGGAAAAGTTCCCAGGCTCGAGGTCATATGAGGACATCCAGCAGGGGGCGCATCACCGCGAATGAAGGTAACTACAGGTCATTGACCTACATTACCTTCATTTGCTGGGGTTTACAGCCACGAGCAGCGCTGCATTAGCAGAGCTCCTGGCTGTAAAATATTTTAACCCCGTGGCGGCCTCGACCAATCAGAGACGCGGGATTTCTACGTCGATACTGTGCCTGTCGCTGATTGGTCGAGGCCTGGCTGCCTCGACCAATCAGAGACGCAGGATTTCCAGGACAGACAGACAGACAGACAGACAGACGGAAAAACCCTTAGACAATTATATATATAGATATATGTGTCTGAATGACATATATATATATATATATAACAAAACCCGACTTTTAAGTAGAGATCGCCGACCGCCGACCCGATCCCAGAGTGGGATCGGGTCGGGTTTCACGAAACCCGACTTTGCCTAAAGTCTTCGACTTTTGAAAAGTGCCGACCTGTTTCGCTCAACCCTAGTCGGACGTGTTAGGGCAAAGAAATCCAGAGGATGGGGGATACTCGGGAGAAGTCTTGGAGGCGGTTGGGTGAGGAGCGAATAAGTGTGGAGGAGAGAAGTAGGTCTTGGGAGGACTGGAGATTACGTGAGGGAAGATATCAGGAGATTAGTTCAAAGATATATGGAGGAGTCAGGTTATGGATGGCCTTATAGGTCAGTATTAGTAATTTGAACTGGATACACTGAGGGAATGGGAGCCAGTGAAGAGATTTGCAGAGGGGAGAAGTGGAAGAGTAGCGAGGAGAGAGATGAATTAGTTGGGCAGCAGAGTTAAGGATGGACTGGAGAGATGCAAGAGTGTTAGCAGGGAGGCCACAGAAAAGGATGTTGCAGTAGTCGAGGCGGGAGATGATGAGGGCATGCACAAGCATTTTAGTAGATCTAGGGTTTAGGAAAGGATGTATTCTTGAGATATTTTTGAGCTGGAGTCAACAGGAGGTGGAAAGAGCTTGGATATGCAGTTTGAAGGACGGCAAAGTCAAGGGTTATTCCAAGGCAGCGGAGTTCCGGTACGGGGGAAAGCGTGATGTCGTTAATTGCTATAGATAGGTCAGGTAAGGAAGATCTGTGACATGGAGGAAAGATGATGAGTTTGTCCGCATTGAGTTTGAGGAAGTGAGAGGAGAAGAAGGAGGATATGGCTGATAGACACTCTGGGATTCTGGACAGCAGAGTGGTGACGTCTGGGCCAGAGAGGTAGATCTAAGTGTCATCAGCATAAAGGTAGTACTGGAATCCATGGGACTTTATGAGTTGCCCCAGGCCAAGTGTATAGATTGAGAAGAGTAGGGTCTTAGAACAGAGCCTTGGGGGACTCCAACAGAGAGAGGTTGGGATTAGGAGGTAGTGTGGGAGTGGGAGACGCTGAATAATTAAATCATATTTCAAATAAATTCCTCCTTACAATAAAATCTAATGACAAATTATCCACTATAAGCAACAAGCTGTTTACAGGGATTATCGATCAGGACTTTTAATGAGTAATGCTTGTAACAGGCAGACTACTCCAATGAATCTTACCAATTAGTATAAATTAAAGGAAGAAGGCAGCCGTAAAATTTATGGGGCATATTTTGTTGGATCCAAAAGAAGAAAATGTCCAGCTTCACCGAATCCGTGAAAAAAAGTTTTCTTTATTTACAAACTTAAACATGGAGGATACAGACTTCAGCACAAACCATATGGGTAAGAATCTCAACGCGTTTCTGGAGACTAAGCTTCCTTAATCATGACCCTTAGCTTAGTCTCCAGAAACGCGTTGAGATTCTTACCCATATGGTTTGTGCTAAAGTTTGTATCCTCCATGTTTAAGTTTGTGAATAAAGAAAACTTTTTTTCACGGATTCGGTGAAGCTGGACATTTTCTTCTTTTGGATTTTACACGCCTGGACACAGTGGGTCTGTGCACCCAAAATTTGGCTTATGCATCACGGGTGAGCTGGTTTATATTCCTTCTTTCATGTTTTGTTGGACAAAAGTCATAATTCTGTTATTAATATTATATTTTATAAATGTAACTTTTTACAATTTACTGACATAAAAATGAAATGTATCGAAGGTAGGGATAATGACAATACCCTTCTACTTACCTATGAAAAATAAGAATGTCCATCGCACAAATGCCATAATGAATATTCCACCAGTGAAAGACGCTATGCCAATCAAAATCAGAGTGACATCCTTAAACCACCGGGATGAAACAAACACGGCTAAGAAGCTGGTAATGAATATCATGTATCCCGCAGCATTAGCATAGCCAATGTACTCAGGATTGAAGTTAAGTGGTTTGTTTAGCAAAAATAAAGAAAGTACATCAACACATCCATCAACAGCAACATTGTACAATATGGCACTAGCAAAAAGAAGAGCAATAATGCCTCGTGATGGTGTCACAGATGAAGTGCTCAGAGGTGGTTCTTTACCTATTCCTCCGAGAAGCTTTGAACTTTCAGTAGGTTCCGCAGAGGATACATGTCCATAATTGACTATTCCTGTGTTTTCATGCTGGGGTACTTTTAGTACAAAAATAGAATACAATAAACAAAATGCGTAAAGCGAAAGGCTACATATTACTAGGGTTGTACCTTGATGGTTTGCTATTCTCACGCTCACAAAAATATGTCCAGATGACAAACTACCTATAAAACCAGCAATTCCATATACCAGTTCAATGACGATGAACTTCAGAGAACGCTTTTGTTCGGAAGAGCTTTCAGAAGCCCAGGCCATAACTCCAGCCCAGTAGGTTGTGAACCATCCAGTTAAACCATTCAAAGCAGCAGAGCCAAACATAACTTCAATAGGCCAGTCCAAAAGGATGACCAGCAGCAAAAGGCTCCTCGATATTAGGTATCCAAATAGTGGCACACTTATAGTAACCTTCCTCCTTTGCCGGTCACCAATTTTCGCCAAAATATAGGCAGAAAGCAAAGGTACTAGTCCCAAGATCAGGTTGTGAATGATGTAGAAGTTTGATATGGATTTCTGAAGCATGTCGCTATCAGATGTATTTAGAGATGCAATGGAATGGTTATAGTAATTTTTTACCGCAAAAAGCAGTGCAGTGTCATAGAAGGAACTGGCTACCTGAGCTGCAGCAACTACTGGCTCAATCAAGGTCCTCACCCGTGGGCTGGTTACCTGAGCTTCAGCAATTACTCGCCCAATCCAGGTCATCACATGTGCCATGGTTGTAGGTACCGTTATCAGTCTTTCAGGCTATGAACAAGATTTGTTTTTTGAATGAAGTAACTTCCTGTATGATCTGTTTGAGATCTATCTTCAAAATGAAATCCCGAATAGGTGCTGTGCAGGATCTACCTTTGCGGTAGAATATGTTGCAGTTTTATAGGCTGTAATCTCAGTCATCAGGTCGAAGTTAGTGAGTAGATTGTTTTTAGATAACTAGATATCCAAAGTGTCTGACAGAATGACAGTGAAAAGCGAGCTGCAAACACTTCCTTATTTCTGCTGAACGACTCATGTGGCATAGGCGGAACAAAGCTTTGTTTGCACGTTTCACATCAGTTTGAGCAATACAGGAGTGGCAGGCGGAGAAAATGAGGAAACTGTTCAACAAATGTCAGATTAAAGGGGATATCCAGCTCCCAAATAAAATCTGGAAGTCAATGATAGATTTATACAACTAGTGAAGAAAACTTTTGTGTTGGAAGTTATATGTATAATGTTGGGATACAATACATATATATTATACAATATTATTCAGATCTACTCCATACAATAACTAAAGGGGTTAGCTGAGGCTATATTATTTTTATCTTATGGGCCTAAGATTTGATAGGCAGGTAATTGCTCACTACCTGCTGTTGTGTGTGTTGTTCCACTCTTGCTGGTGATTCTGTGGCTTTTCGTGACCTCACATTATTAGAGCAGCTGCTTCTCTTCCGCTCTGCTCTGGTGACAGGGCATGAATGCAGATATCATGGTGCTTGACAGACAGCTCCCAACTGCATAACTGCGGAACCGGCCTGACTGTAAATTAACATGTTGTCAGTAGTCACACTTCATCAGCAGAGCAGCCCAGAAGAGGTAGAGATACTCTGTTGATGTGAAACAGCAGAATAACTGACAGGTGCAGAACAGGCAGGTACAGTAGTTAAAACCTACAAGAAACACAATGAGCATAAACCCTGCTGTAACAAAATAGGTAAAAAGCAAAAGTGCATTTAAATAAAATAAAGTTCTTAGTAATACTGTTTTTGATATATAATAAAGCATAAATGCCATCCCACCAGTGGCAAGGTAACCCTATTTAGGACGGTCCTACAAAGTCTAATATTAAAACCTTACCATGTATCAGAAGTGACCTGTGTGAATAAGGGCAGACAAAGGACTGGGTCCCAAACTCTGGACACCTCAGCCTTGGGAAGCTTTTTAAATGTAACATCCTGCTCAAGGAAGGGAGGCCTAATTTCCACAACATGGTAAAACCAAAGAAAAAACACACAAATTGAGCTGCAGTTTGAGTTAGTATACATGCAACATATGAATGCATGTTCACATTAGCCATTAAATAGACAGAACCTACAAGAAACAAAATGACCATTAACCCGCTCTAGCAAAATAAGGAAAACATTTAAATAACATAGGATTCTTAGTAACACAGTTTTTGATAAAAAAAAAAAAAAGCGCAAAAGCCATCCCACCAGCGGCAAGGTGACCTTGTTTGGGACGGTCCTACACTGCACTTTTGCTTTTTACTTATTTAATTACAGCACGGTTTATGCTCATTTTGCTTCTTGTAGTTTTGTCTGATGGCTAATGTGAACATGTGTTTATATGTTGCATGTATACCAACTCAGACTCCAGCTCAGTTTGTGTGTTTTTTCAAGGTACAATAGTGAACAGCTGTAAGAGAAAAAATAAAATCGTCATGGATAACCTTTTTAATTATTTAAGATTAAAAGAAATCTTATTTTACCTCTAGATCAAATCTGAGGCATTCGGAGATAAAGTATGGCCCTTTGAAAGTCTGTTGATGGAATTCTTCAAATATCCGCCGAAGGGATGTTCGACTGATGATATAGCATAATATAAGGTTTGCCATGCAGGCAGAATAAGAGTCCTCAAATGCCACTAAGTGGGGAAATATCCCAATTGCCAGTGTGATGTGTGGATGGTGGGGATTGACATCCCCTTCCATTCCACCTTATTCATATGTGGTTGGGAGATATCCCCTTTATAGATGAAGATTACGTATTTTTTATGTCACAAAAAATTGCTTTATTCATGTGAATCTTTTGATGTGGAGAAGTGGAGAATATTTATGTATGGAGTTGGGTCCTTATTTTGACGCTGTTGTGGGAGATGGATGGTGGGAATTCACACTCCCCGCTTTTCCACCTTCCTCATTAAGGTGTGGGATGTCCCGCTGAAGGCTGTGTGCACACGTTGCAGATTTTTCGCATTTTTTCACTATAAAAATGCAAAAAAAGCATACATTATGCATCCCATCATTTAGAATGCATTCCGCAATTTTTGTGCACATGATGCGTTTTTTTCCGCCAAAAAAACGCATTGCGGTAAAAAACGCAGCATGTTCATTAATTTTGTGGATTTTTTGCAGATTCCCCACTATATTATTGCATTGGGAACCTCCAAAAAATCCGCAAAAAAAAACCGCACCAAAACCGCACCAAAACGCGGTAAAAACGTGGTAAAAACATGCAAGAAAAACACAATCGGATTTCTTGCAGAAAATGTCCTGTTTTGCTCAGGAAATTTCTGCAAGAAATCCTGAACGTGTGCACATAGCCTTAACTGTTAGGATATTCCCCCACTTAGTGGCATTTGAGGACTCATACGAAGGGTTACTGCTGTCCTTCCAGCTTCTGCCATTGTGGCCAGTACTGGTCAGCAGCGAGCAGACGTCTTTGGGACTAAGTCCTATTTTTCCCCTTCTGAGCATGCCCAGGGTAAGATCTCTCATTGGAGATCAAGGGTCACATGCTCAGGTACTGCAGCAAATCTTATTGGTCCTTCTAGGAAAGTCCTGTACTTGCTGCAGCCATAAGAGGTGCGCATTACCGCATGGCCATGCGCTAGTATCAATTTATGTTTGAGCTCAGCGCCAGTGTGGTCATGTTTGTATGCAGTCAGGGACCTGGCTGAAATAAGCCCCTAGAATGCTGGCACCTCCGGCGAGGAGTTTCGTGTGTGTGTATTCAGGGACCCGGCTGAAATAAGCCCCTTGAATGCTGGCAACTCCGGCGAGGAGTTTTCATGTTTGCATTTGACTGCATGACCACCATCCGCTCTACTAAGTAGCTGTGTTCCTCTGTGAGCCAAACAGGGCACAGCGTTATCTTTGCTAACAGACTGTGAAGTAACAGAGTCTGTTTATTCTACTATTTTGTACCACCATATCTAGCAGCAGGTGCTTTCCTGCACGGTGGATCCTGGGTTGCGAACGCACCAACTTCTTCTAATAAATATATATTCGGTGCGCTCCGCCAACCCTAACAGTATACTAGCGCTAGGGTCTGGCTAGTCATGGCGGACACACAGCAATCCATGCGGTACATCCAGCAGCTGGAGGGTAGATTGGCGGCTCTCGAGCGCACAACCTCAGCTGTGGATGTGACCGCAGTTGCTGTTCAGGCTGCTAGCGTGGCTGCAGCAACCATGTCCACTGCCACCCCTGTTCCGACTCTATCTCGCCTCCCGCTGCCAGAAAAAATTTCTGGTGATAGTAAATCTTGTAGTGGTTTCGTGAGCCAGTGCTCTATACATCTCGAGCTTCTGGCCGCACGTTTCCCCACAGAGCAGGCTAAAGTGGGATTTATTGTGTCTCTCCTGTCGGACAGGGCATTGGAGTGGGCTATGCCGCTGTGGGAGCGTGGCGATCATGTGGTGCAGAGTGTTCCGTTGTTCCTGAGCACTCTGAAACAGGTCTTTTTAGGACCTCGTGTCACCCATGATACTGCTCTCCAGCTGTTGGCATTGACTCAGGGCTCGTCCTTGGTCAGCCATTTTGCCGTCCACTTTCGCACCCTAGCATCTGAGCTGGAGTGGGCGAATAAAGCCCTTATTCCGATATTTTGGAGGGGGCTGGCTGACCACGTGAAGGACGCTCTGGCCACTATGGAGATTCCCACCACACTGGAGGAGTTAATAACTGTATCCACTCGTATTGACCTCCGCTTTCACGAGCGGAGGTTAGAGCGAACCCAGTGTAGGCAGAGGTTTCGGCTGGCTCCCACCTTTGCCAAACCTTTGGAATCTCCAGTCCTGGTCCCTGAGTCACATGAGGCCATGGTAGCATCACGAGTGGGATCTAAGTCCCGGACCGCTCGTGCACTCCAGGTTTGTGATGTTTGCCAGCAGTCAGGACATCTTGCCACCAGATGTCCTCAGCGGTCGAGGGAACGTCAGTGTCTAGTGGTAGTAGGTGGAGGTACACTAGACATGGCGACGTTTGCCTCCAAATTGTCCTTTAAGGAGACAATTACTATAGGCTCATTTACCGGTAGAGCTCTGTGTGGATTCTGGGGCGGAGGGCAATTTTATGTCTTCTGCCTTCGTCCAACGTCACGCAATTCCCCTGGTAATGTTAGCTCAACCAGTAACCATACGAGTGGTAAATGGGTCGACACTGTCCTCACAGATAACACACCAGACCATCCCTTTCGTTCTGTCCATGTCACCATCTTATCAGGAAATTATATCTTGGCTCGTCATTCCTGAGGGAATTGATGAGGTCCTGTTAGGATACCTTGGCTATGGTACTACTCTCCTCATATTGAGTGGTTCAGAGGCAGAATTTTGGGATGAGGTGAATCTTGTGGGGGTAGATGTCAGACGGAATGTGTTCAGGTTGCTACTACTGAGGTACCCATAAGAAAATAGGAGAAACCGGAGCATATGGATAAACAGCTCTTTATTAATACAGACATTAAAAATATCAGTAATATATAGGGTATATAAGTTCCAACAGATAACAGAGGTAGGGGGGAGAGAACCCACTCCTCAAGGCGCCCCACACTAAGCAGTTATTGCGTATAAAACTGAAGAGCACAAAGTGTGCTGTGCCCAAGTAAAGTAGCAAGCTAATCAGCGGTAAATAGCACAGTGATCCGAACGGGTCACACTGGGCGCAATATAGAAAGCATTGGTGGAAAGTAACAGATTAGCTTACCAGCTCAAGGGGGGGCCGAGGAGGGGGATCCCGTCGGAAAAAAGACCCCGACGCGCGTTTCGTGGCTCTTGCCACGCCGCTTCCTCAAGGGGATATGAGAAGGAGCAGCCAGGACCTGCTAATAACCTTCCTGACCCCAGTCACATGTGCCTAACCGGCCAATCCTGGTGGCGCTAGCGGCGCATGCGCCCGGCGATGGGAAGGTCCTCCATGGAGGCGCGGCGTCAGGCCCAGCGCGAGCGCCCCGGGAATTAGCCCAGGGCGATCACACAGGGCACATAGACGCCCGCCCACATGGAGGAGCCGCCCATCCACCAGGCGATGCGCACGCCACCACAGAGGAAACTGGCAGAGGTGGCAAGTACCGCAGATATTGAAGTCCAACATGGGACCTCAATAACTCTGCCTAGCACAGGGAAAAGTCAGAGCCCAAAACCACAGGACACCGAAGGGAAAGGGGAAATAAGGGACAGGAAGGACATAAGGAACGTAGCTACTAAAAGGATAACAATTATCCACAAAACCTCGGAAATTCTGCCTATCAAACGGAAAAAACGAAGCCAAAATTGGCCAGGGATATTATGCCATATATCGGATAGGACATTGCCGCTGGCACATATGGTGGCACATACATGACATGATTATATAATAAAAAGTAATGATAGTAGAGCATATAAATAAGCAAGACAGTAATGTACAAATAAATCACATCAATATATATGTGTGCAGCCATAATCCGACATAAAGCAAGATAATTGGAAATCATTATATAAAGATATGATGAGTCCTTTGATGGTATACAAATAAGAGGCGGGTCATTCCTGTCCATAGTCCGTAGTAGATCTTAGGAGGTGGCAAAGACGATAAGATATGATCCACATGGCCAGGGAGAAGGGAAAGGAGATAGCAGTCCATGAAAGGCCCATAGATGAAAGCGATTACTGATAAATGAAAAAACAAAAAACAAAAGTTAAAAACAATATAAAAACAAGAAAATTAATCCGGCAGGAAAACGGATGGGCATCCATATAAATAGGATGATTAGTTAAAGATAGGGAGCAAAGCTCAGGGATTCATTGAGACCTCTAGGGGTCATACAATCCAGCAAGACGATCCATTTCGTCTCGATCTGGGCTAACCGTTTTTTATGATCACCACCTCTCACACCCAGATGTAATACATCAATCCCCCTGACCGAAAGCAATTTGGAGTTGCAATTATGGTGTGATCTAAAATGTCGAGGGATTGTTTTTAGATCTGACACTGTGGACACTGTCTTGGCCGCGCCAATGTCCCGCACATGTTCCCGCACACGGACCCTAAGTTCACGTGTGGTAAGGCTCACATAGATCCTCGGGCATGGACAGTTGGCGTAATATATGACATTTGTAGTCCCGCAGGAAATGCGCTGTCTAATTTGAAAGGTTCTGGACCCATCACTAGATTTAAAGTCAGAACAGCGCAGGACATTGGCACAGGCAAGACAGTGCCCACATGGAATACAGCCCGCCCGGGGACCACTCGTTCCAAACGGATTTGCTGGTATAGGAATATAATGACTCCTCACATCGAGTGGTCCTCAGGCAGAATTCTGGGATGGGGTGAATCATGTGGGGGTAGGTGTTACCGAGAGTGTGTTCAGGTTGCTACTACTGAGGTACCCGCAGATCTATCCTCTCTCCCCAAGCAATATTGGCCCTATGCGGACGTGTTCTCCAAAAGAGCTGCGGAGACCCTTCCGCCTCACCGCACCTATGACTGTCCTATTGACCTCTTGCCTCGTGCTGAGCCTCCCCGGGGTCGAGTTTATCCGTTATCTCTCCCGGTGACGGAGGCAATGTCACAGTACCTCCAGGAAAATCTGGCAAGAGGATTCATTAAGAAGTCAGTGTCACCTGCAGGGGCTGGGTTCTTCGTGCAGAACAAGAACGGGGAACTACGTCCATGCATAGATTAAAGGGGTCTTAACGCCATCACCGTTAAGAATAAGTATCCTCTGCCCCTGATATCTGAGCTCTTTGATAGGCTTCGGGGAGCAAGGGTGTTTACTAAACTAGATCTGCGGGGTGCTTACAACCTGATTCGCATCCATGAGGGGGACGAATGGAAGACAGCTTTTAACACCAGGGATGGGCACTATGAATATCTAGTGATGCCCTTTGGGCTCTGTAATGCCCCAGCCGTTTTCCAAGACTTTGTAAACGATATTTTCCGGGATATGCTCTCCACCTCGGTCGTAGTCTATCTGGATGATATTCTCATCTACTCTCCGACTCCCACAGGAGAGATGTTTGCAGAGTCTTCAACCTCTTACAAACTAACTCCCTCTACGCCAAGTTGGAGAAATGTGTGTTTGAGCAGGAGTATTTACCTTTCCTGGGCTATATCATATCCGCCCAAGGATTGGCTATGGATCCTGACAAACTACAGGCTGTGATGGACTGGCAAGAACCCCACTCCCTTAAAGTGGCGCAGTGCTTTATGGGGTTCTTTAACTATTATCGCCAGTTCATTCCTCATTTCTCAACTTACGTAGCTCTCACCAAGAAGGGAGCAAATCCCAAATTGTGGTCTGTGGAGGTCTCCAAGGCTTTCACTTCTATTAAATCTCATTTTGCTAGCACTCCCATTCTACATCGCCCCGATGTAGATAAGCCGTTTATAATGGAGGTGGATGCCTCTTCCGTTGGTGCAGGAGCAGTCCTCTTCCAAAAGGATGCTCAAGGTCGGAATCATCCTTGCTTCTTCTTTTCCAAAACCTTAATACCAGTGGAGAGGAATTATTCCATCGGGGACAAGGCGTTGCTAGCAATGAAGTTAGCCTACTCAGAGTGGAGACATCTCTTGGAGGGGGCTCGTTTTCCCTTCCAAGTATTCACTGACCACAAGAATTTGGTTTATTTACAGACCGCCCAGCAGCTAAATTCTCGCCAGGCCAGATGGTCCTTGTTCTTCTCTCGGTTCCATTTTACCCTCCATTTTCTTTCCAGGGAGAAGAACATTCATGCTGACGCTCTCTCTCACTCCGTTGTATCATCATCTGAGGAGGAAGAGGAGCCTCGGCTTATTGTCCCTTCTGAGAGCCTGAGAACTGTGGCCCCGGTTTCGCTAGAGTCTGTGCCTCCGGGCAAGACTTTTGTACCATCCAGTTTGCGTCTGGAGGTTCTCTCTTGGGCTCACTCGTCTAGGATGGGTGGACATTTTGGGACCAAAAGGACATCTGAGCTACTGGCGAGGACATATTGGTGGCTGCATATGGCCTGTGATGTCGCAGACTATGTTTGGGCATGTGTCTCCTGCGCCAGGAACAAGTCTCCTCGTCAATGGCCACTGGGTTGCTTCATCCCCTGCCGGTGGCAAACAGACCCTAGGAGATGGTCGGGATGGATTTTGTGGTGGGCTTACCCAAGTCTCGTAGCTGCACCATTATTTGTGTTATCACCGACCATTTTTCCAAAATGGTGCACTTGGTGCCTCTTCCACGGCTACCTTCTGCACGGGCTCTGACGGCGTTGTTTATCAAACACATATTTCGCCTACATGGTATGCCGGACAAAATTGGCAGTGACCGGGGTCCCCAGTTTGCATCTCGATTCTGGAGAGAGCTTTGTCGTCTACTCAGCATTGAGTTGAATCTCTCCTCAGCTTATCATCCCGAGACGAATGAGTTGGTAGAGAAGGTCAACCAGACCTTGGTCACATATCTTCGACATTTTGTTTCAGCCAGGCAGGATGACTGGGCATCCTTGCTACCCTGGGCGGAGATTGCGCTGAATAACGCCATAGCCGACTCCACCGGACAGACCCTATTCCTCCTAAACTATGGTCAGCATCCGCGGGTACCTGTGCCTATGCCCGTGTCTTCCACCGACTCCAGGGTGTCAGACTGGGCTGTGGAGGCGCAGGACATTTGGGACCGCACTCAGGATGCCATTCGGGCCTCCAAGGAAGAATGAGGTCCTCCGCCGATGCACATCGGCGCCCCGCTCCTACCTTTGCTCCTGGCGACTTAATGTCGCTCTCCGCCCGTAACATCAGGCTGCGAGTTGAGTCCACTAAGTTTGCTCCTCGCTACTTGGGCCCTTTCAAGGTCCTCGAACAGGTTAACCCAGTGGTCTACCATCTGGCCCTTCCGCTACGTCTGGGTATCACCGAAACCTTTCATGTGTCCCTCTTGAAGCCCGTATACATGTTGCATGATTGCAATCACCGCAGCTAGGCACGGGAGCGCCGCTACCTTCCTCCTTTATCCAGATTTAAAGTTGTCCCAACATTGCGCAAATACTTCTGGGCACTACGCAAACATAGCATCACCGGGATCCTTATCCCTATTCTCCCTATACGCTCTAAAAACTCTCTGAACAAGCGAGTATGATGAAGGCTCTGGTGGAGCCGAAACGTCTCTTATCGCTTTTTTGAAATATTCTGTTATGCTCCCTGAACACATTGAATAAAATTGTTAATAATTTGGCATTATATTCCCTGTGAGAGTGCGGTGAAATTTATATTTGGTTATTTACGAGACCATTTGGTCCGTTACACCTGCACCCCAATTCTCTGACAGAGTGCACGCTATATCTATTACTACTTATTTCATTAAAAGATTTTTTCTGGCTGTGTCTTTTTTTAACCCATTAACAACTATAGGATTAATAATGGATAGGTGTCTTATTGACACCTCTCCATTACTAAGCCGGCTTGATGTCACCTTACAATACAAAGGTGACATTAACCCCCTATTACCCCATATGCCACCTCTACAGGGCAGTGGGAAGAGAGAGGCTAAGTGCTGGAATTGGCACATCTTACAGATGCGCCATTTCTGGGGTAGCTGTGAGCTGGTGTTTGCAGCCAGGGGGTGCCAATAACCATGGTCCCTTCCTATGCTATGAATATCAGCCCGCCGCTGTCTGCATAGCCATTTCTGGCTATTAATTATAGGGGGACCCCCACGTCATTTTTTGGGGGTCCCCCTATTTTAATAGCCAGTAAAGCCTAAATATAGAGCTGCGGGCTGATATTCATAGCCTGGGAAGGTCCATGGGTATTAACCCCTTCCTAATCTATAAACATCTGCCCCCAGTCTCTGGCTTTCCCTCTCTGGAGCAGAAAATTGTGTGGGAGACATTTTTTTCCCTGACAACATTCTTTTATTAAATACATACAGATCCCATAATTTGCACACACACTATATTAATTGTATTGGTCACACACATCTATATATCAAACTAGTCTGCATGGATTTACTGTATGTAAACCATGTCTCCTATCCTGTCGGCTCCTGCATTGATTTTACAGAATCCTGCAAATGAATTACCGGCTAATCTTCTATCTATATCTCTATGCAATATAAAGATAAATATATATATATATATATATATATATATATATATATATATATATGTGTGTCACTGACATACAGGTCCTTCTCAAAAAATTAGCATATAGTGTTAAATTTCATTATTTACCATAATGTAATGATTACAATTAAACTTTCATATATTATAGATTCATTATCCACCAACTGAAATTTGTCAGGTCTTTTATTGTTTTAATACTGATGATTTTGGCATACAACTCCTGATAACCCAAAAAACCTGTCTCAATAAATTAGCATATCAAGAAAAGGTTCTCTAACCGACCTATTACCCTAATCTTCTGAATCAACCAATTAACTCTAAACACATGCAAAAGATACCTGAGGCTTATATAAACTCCCTGCCGGGTTTATTACTCAAAACCCCCATCATGGGTAAGACTAGCGACCTGACAGATGTCAAGAAGGCCATCATTGACACCCTCAAGCAAGAGGGTGAGACCCAGAAAGAAATTTCTCAACAAATAGGCTGTTCCCAGAGTGCTGTATCAAGGCACCTCAATGGTAAGTCTGTTGGAAGGAAACAATGTGGCAGAAAACGCTGTACAACGAGAAGAGGAGACCGGACCCTGAGGAAGATTGTGGAGAAGGACCGATTCCAGACCTTGGGGAACCTGAGGAAGCAGTGGACTGAGTCTGGTGTGGAAACATCCAGAGCCACCGTGCACAGGCGTGTGCAGGAAATGGGCTACAGGTGCCACATTCCCCAGGTAAAGCCACTTTTGAACCATAAACAGCGGCAGAAGCGCCTGACCTGGGCTACAGAGAAGCAGCACTGGACTGTTGCTAAGTGGTCCCAAGTACTTTTTTCTGATGAAAGCAAATTTTGCATGTCATTCGGAAATCAAGGTGCCAGAGTCTGGAGGAAGACTGGGGAGAAGGAAATGCCAAAATGCCTGAAGTCCAGTGTCAAGTACCCACAGTCAGTGATGGTGTGGGGTGCCATGTCAGCTGCTGGTGTTGGTCCACTGTGTTTCATCAAGGGCAGGGTCAATGCTTTATGGTGATGAAGATTTCATTTTTTCAGCACGACCTGGCACCTGCTCACAGTGCCAAAACCACTGGTAAATGGTTTACTGACCATGGTATTACTGGGCTCAATAGGCCTGCCAACTCTCCTGACCTGAACCCCATAGAGAATCTGTGGGATATTGTGAAGAGAAAGTTGAGAGACGCAAGACCCAACACTCTGGTTGAGCTTAAGGCCGCTATTGAAGCATCCTGGGCCTTCATAACATCTCAGCAGTGTCACAGGCTGATTGCCTCCATGCCACGCCGCATTGAAGCAGTCATTTCTGCCAAAGGATTCCCGACCAAGTATTGAGTGCATAACTGAACATTATTATTTGATGGTTTTTTTGTTTGTTATTAAAAAACACTTTTATTTGATTGAATGGGTGAAATATGCTAATTTATTGAGACAGGTTTTTTGGGTTATCAGGAGTTGTATGCCAAAATCATCAGTATTAAAACAATAAAAGACCTGACAAATTTCAGTTGGTGGATAATGAATCTATAATATATGAAAGTTTAATTGTAATCATTACATTTTGGTAAATAATGAAATTTAACACTATATGCTAATTTTTTGAGAAGGACCTGTATATATACACATATTCTATCTATTCTATTCTAACCTGTCAGTGTAATTTTATTGTAGCCGCATATGAATTGCCGACTTCTCAAAGGACACCAGTGCGTAAAAATCGGACAGCACTCGCATGGTGCGAGTGCTGTGTGATTTTTTTCTCGCACCCATTCACTGGGCAGGAGATCCTAATATTGCAAGGCGAGTAGTGAAATACTTGCTATGTTCCGAGTACTGCGAGTACCGCATTACTCGCCGAGTACTGAATATACTCATCCCTAGGGACGATCACTGAAGCATCTTGTATGTGCATCCAAACATGGTATAAAAAACAAAAAAAGTGGGATAGTATTTTAGGCAGCAATTTTTTTTTCTTTTTTTCTGATTGCCCACTACTGGTTTGGATTCTAGGCCACTCTTTTGTGGTATGGGGAGCAGTAAGGGCTGATGTCAGAACCGACGGCCGTCAGCTTGGACTCTTCAGAGAAGAAGTAAAAGTTCAGTGGATCCGGGTCAGTGGTATGCTGTGGGCCAGACTTATGCTTGAGTTTTATTTCCACGCTAGTTTGGACAGGCCTCTGGGTATTTAGCTGATTCGAATTGGGCATTTGGACCTCTAATAATGTCACGGGTGTGTCAGGTGTGACAGACAGTCATCCTTGATCTGGCTATAGAAGGTCTTTGCGATTAGCTCAAGTATCTTCTTGATTTTTCAATCTTTGTTATGGAGCGATATCCTTCTCCCTCTAGGACCCAACAGTTACCTCCACCTTCTGCTGCTAATTACACACCTGTGCTGTAGGTTTAAATACATTCAATTGCTGCAGCATGGTGCTCTTACTTGTCTCCGTCTAGTTGGAAGTACTAACAGTCGGTTAGTTCCTTCTGAGAGGAATAATGGAGGATTGCTGGTGTGATATCGCAAGCTAAGTGTTACCCTCGTTCGTCTACCCTATCTGTCTTTAGTTGTAGTAGGGACTGACTAGTGTTACCCCTTCCCTTCCCTAACCGGGGCCTATTGCTAGGGTCAGGCAGGGATTAAGTTCCTGCTCGGTGATAGGTGCAGAACCTATATAGAGATGGTTAAGGCAGACAGGGTGATTTTAGATCTGCTTAGAGGACTTCACTCCCACTTCCCTAGTGTTTGGGCTCCATCTCCCTCTCCCTGCTGTTGTCCACTTATTTATCCTTCACCCATCATGACATCTAGAGGCTTGATTTGTGTCATCAAGTTCGATTGCCTTTGCATTATGTCTTCCCACCTGTGTTTAGTTTTGGTCTGGTTGGACATTGTCGTTTGAATAAAGCTCGGACAAAAGTTAAGAGGTATCCCGCTTTCTCTCCAGGAATGAGGCCATTATAGTAAGGCATTAGAATTTGGATGTCCTTTCCCGGGGACATTTGCGTCGGGATTGGATACACTTGTTGCCAATAGACCCTATCCTCATATTCAAGTGAATAAATATGTTAATTAATATGTTATTGAAATGTTAATGTTATTTAATAAAGACTGCTATTGCCATTTCATCCAAGTCACAGAGTCTGTGGTTATTGTGGAGTAAGGGTTATATGGAGTTAATGGGTAGGGAGTTATAGAAGGCGGAAGTTATTGGGGTAGTTTAGTTTGGAGGGCAAGGGTCAGCCATTCCGTTGCCATATTCTTGTATTTGAAAACAGTTTTTTTGCATTTTGTTTCCCGTAACCCCCTTGGTTACTCCAGAGGCTTTAGGATTAGTACATGAATTTATTTTGTTGCCCTACATAATCTTTTGTATTTAAGCATACATTTGTGGTTTATAGTGAAGGTGTCTAAACATGAACATTGGGTTCCAGCACCTGTTGATAATGTATTGATAATAGATATTTACCTGCCATTACTGGAAATTTCCTATATCAGATAGAAGAAGGTACTTTTGGGCCTCATTCATACGTGTGTGAATCACCTACATGTTCTACCTAGAACATTAAATTTTATAGGACTTCAAATGCCTTGTGTTATTTTGCAGACCATCACAAAGACATGCCCATTTTTGATCATGAATAAAAATTATTCACACAAGTTAATGGGTAATTACCATATATACTCGAGTATAAGCCGACCTGAGTATAAGCCGACCCCCCTAATTTTGCCACAAACAACTGGGAAAACCTAATGACTTGAGTATAAGCCTAGGATGGAACATGCAGCAGTAAATGTCAAAAATACAAATAGATACCAACAAAAGTAAAAATACAGGCATGCCCAAAAGCACAGGAATATCATTAACCCCTTAGCGACCGCCGATACGCCTTTTAACGGCGGCCGCTAAGGGTACTTAAACCACAGCGCCGTTAATTAACGGCGCTGTGGAAAAAGTGAATAGCGCCCCTCAGAGGCCGATTTTCTCCGGGGTCTCGGCTGCCAGGGGTAGCCGAGACCCCAGAGAACAGGATTCGGGGGCTTTTTAACCCACCCCGCATTTGCGATCGCCGGTAATTGACCGTTTACCGGCGATCGCAAAAAAAACCCCAAAAAACGCGATCTCTTTAATTTCTCTGTCCTCCGATGTGATCGCACATCGGAGGATAGAGAAAAGGGGTCCAGGTAGCCCCCCAATACTCACCTATCTCCCCCGATGCTCCTCGTGTCTCCCGGTGGGCGCCGCCATCTTCAAAATGGCGGGCGCATGCGCAGTGCGCCCGCCGGCCGGCCCCGCGAGAATCTTTGGGGTCTCGGCTGCCGGGGGTAGCCGAGACCCCAAAGAGCATGATCGGGGTCGGTTTTACCGACCCCTGTTTTGCGATCGCCGGTAATTAACTGTTTACCGGCGACCGCAAAAAAAAAAAAAGTAAAGTGTAATTCTCTGTCCTCTGATGTGATCGCACATCAGAGGACAGAGAAATAGGGGGATTCGGGGACCCTACAATACTCACCTGTGTCCCTGGATCCTCTTGCTGCTCCTCTTGGCCGCCGGCAGAAGAAAATGGCGGGCGCATGCGCAGTGCGCCCGCCATCTGTCTCCATCTGCCGGCCGGCAGGAGAACAGCAGTTGGGGCTAAAATTAGGGTTAGGGTTAGGGTTAGGGGTAGGGTTAGGGGTAGGGTTAGGGGTAGGGTTAGGGGTAGGGTTAGGGGAAGGGTTAGGGCTAGGGTTAGGGCTAGGGTTAGGGCTAGGGTTAGGGCTAGGGCTAGGGCTAGGGTTAGGGCTAGGGTTAGGGTTAGGGCTAGGGTTGGGGCTAAATTTAGGGTTAGGGTTGGGGCTAAATTTAGGGTTAGGGTTGGGGCTAAATTTAGGGTTAGGCTTCTTTCACACTTACGTCGGTACGGGGCCGTCGCAATGCGTCGGCCCGACATACCGACGCACGTTGTGAAAATTGTGCACAACGTGGGCAGCAGCTGTAGTTTTTCAATGCATCCGCTGCCCAATCTATGTCCTGGGGAGGAGGGGGCGGAGTTACGGCCACGCATGCACGGTCAGAAATGGTGGATGCGACGTACAAAAAAACCTTTCATTGAACTTTTTTTGTGCCGACGGTCTGCCAAAACACAACTGATCCAGTGCACGACGGACGCGACGTGTGGCCATCCGTCACGATCCGTCGGCAATACAAGTCTACGGGCAAAAAACGCATCCTGCGGGCACATTTGCAGGATCCGTTTCTTGTCCAAAACGACGGATTGCGACGGAATGCCAAACGACGCAAGTGTGAAAGTAGCCTTAGGGCTAGGGTTAGGGTTGGGGCTAAAGTTAGGGCTAGGGTTGGGGCTAAAGTTAGGGTTAGAGCTGGGATTAGGGTTAGGGTTTGGATTAGGGTTGGTATTAGGGTTAGGGTTGGCATTAGGGTTATGCTTGGGATTAGGGTTAGGTTTGGGATTAGGGTTAAGGTTAGGGTTGTGATTAGGGGTGTATTGGGATTAGGGTTAGGTTTGAGGTTAGGGTTGAGATTAGGATTAGGGGTGTGTTGGATTTAGGGTTTTGATTAGGGTTATGGTTAGGGTTGACATTATGATTGTTTTGGGGTAAGGGTTGTGATTATGGTTAGGGTTAGTGATTAGGATTATGGATCAGGTTGGGATTAGGGTTAGGGGTGTGTTGGGGTTAGGGTTGGAGCTAGAATTGGGGGGTTTCCACTGTTTAGGTACATCAGGGGGTTTCCAAACACGACAGCCAATTTTGCGCTCAAAAAGTCAAATGGTGCTCCCTCCCTTCTGAGCTCTGCCGTGCGCCCAAACAGTGGGTTACCCCCACATATGGGGCATCAGCGTACTCGAGATAAATTGGACAACAACTTCTGGGGTCCAATTTCTCTTGTTACCCTTGTGAAAATAAAAACTTGGGGGCTACAATATCTTTTTTGTGAAAAAAAAAATATATTTTTTTTATTTTCACGACTCTGCATTCTAAACTTCTGTGAAGCACTTGGGCATTCAAAGTTCTCACCACACATCTAGATAAGTTCCTTGGGGGGTCTAGTTTCCAAAATGGGATCACTTGTGGGGGGTTACTACAGTTTAGGTACATCAGGGGCTCTGCAATCGCAACATAATGCCCACAGACCATTCTATCAAAGTCTGCATTCCAAAAAGGCGCTCCTTCCCTTCCGAGCTCTGCCGTGCGCCCAAACAGTGGTTTACCCCCACATATGGCGCATCAGCGTACTCGGGATAAATTGGACAACAACTATTGCAGTCCAATTTCTCCTGTTACCCTTGTGAAAATAAAAACTTGGGGGCTACAATATCTTTTTTGTGGAAAAAAAATATTTTTTATTTTCACGACTCTGCATTCTAAACTTCCGTGAAGCACTTGGGCATTCAAAGTTCTCACCACACATCTAGATAAGTTCCTTGGGGGGTCTAGTTTCCAAAATGGGGTCACTTGTGGAGGGTTTCTACTGGTTAGGTACATCAGGGGCTCTGCAAACGCAACATAATACCCGCAGACCATTCTATCAAAGTCTGCATTCCAAAACGGCGCTCCTTCCTTCCGAGCTCTGCCGTGCGCCCAAACAGTGGTTTACCCCCACATATGGGGTACCAGCATACTCAGGACAAATTGACAACAACTTTTGGGGTCCAATTTCTCTTGTTACCCTTGTGAAAATAAAAACTTGGGGGCTAAAAAATCTTTTTTGTGGAAAAAAAAAATATTTTTTATTTTCACGGCTTCTCTTCCAAGCTCTGCGGTGCGCCCTAACAGTGGTTTACCCCCACATATTGGGTATCAGCGTACTCAGGAGAAATTGCACAACAACTTTTGTGGTCTAATTTCTCCTGTTACCCTTGTGAAAAAAAAAATTTGTGGGCAAAAAGATCATTTTTGTAGAAAAAATGCGGTTTTTTTTTTCACGGCTCTACATTATAAACTTCTGTGAAGCACATGGGGGTTCAAAGTGCTCACCACACATCTAGATATGTTCCTTAAGGGGTCTAGTTTCCAAAATGGGGTCACTTGTGGGGGGTTTCCACTGTTTAGGCACATCAGAGGCTCTCCAAACGCGACATCGCGTCCAATCTCAATTCCAGCCAATTCTACATTGAAAAAGTAAAACGGCGCTCCTTCACTTCCAAGCTCTGCGGTGCGCCCAAACAGTGGTTTACCCTCACATATGGGGTATCGACGTATTCAGGAGAAATCGCACAACAACTTTTGTGGTCTAATTTCTCCTGTTACCCTTGTGAAAATAAGAATTTGTGGGCGAAAAGATCATTTTTGTGTAAACAAAAGCGATTTTTTATTTTCACGGCTCTACGTTATAAACTTCTGTG
Source organism: Ranitomeya imitator (assembly GCF_032444005.1). NCBI lineage: Eukaryota > Metazoa > Chordata > Amphibia > Anura > Dendrobatidae > Ranitomeya > Ranitomeya imitator. The sequence continues at coordinate 528,633,341 of NC_091282.1, forward strand.
AAGCACTTGGGGGTTCAAAGTGCTCACCACACATCTAGATAAGTTCCTTAAGGGGTCTAGTTTCCAAAATGGTGTCACTTGTGGGGGGTTTCAATGTTTAGGCACATCAGGGGCTCTCCAAACGAAACATGGCGTCCCATCTCAATTCCAGTCAATTTTGCATTGAAAAGTCAAATGGCGCTCCTTCGCTTCCGAGCTCTGCCATGCGCCATTTGTGGGGTTTACCCCCACATGTGGGGTATTGTCGTGCTCAGGACAAATTGTACAACAATGTTTGGGGTCTATTTTCTCCTGTTACCCTTGGTAAAATTAAACAAATTGGAGCTGAATTAAATTTTTTGTGAAAAAAAGTTAAATGTTCATTTTTATTTAAACATTCAAAAAATTCCTGTGAAGCACCAGAAGGGTTAATAAACTTCTTGAATATGGTTTTGAGCACCTTGAGGGGCGTAGTTTTTAGAATGGTGTCACACTTGGGTATTTTCTATCATATAGACCCCTCAAAATGACTTCAAATGAGATGTGGTCCCTAAAAAAAATGGTGTTGTAGAAATGAGAAATTGCTGGTCAACTTTTAACCCTTATAACTCCCTAACAAAAAAAAATTTTGGTTCCAAAATTGTGCTGATGTAAAGTAGACATGTGGGAAATGTTACTTATTAAGTATTTTGTGTGACATATCTCTGTGATTTAATTGCATAAAAATTCAAAGTTGGAAAATTGCGAAATTTTAATAATTTTCGCCAAATTTCCATTTTTTTCACAAATAAACGCAGGTACTATCAAAGAATTTTTACCATTGTCATGAAGTACAATATGTCACGAGAAAACAATGTCAGAATCACTGGGATTCGTTGAAGCGTTCCAGAGTTATAACCTCACAAAGGGACAGTGGTCAGAATTGTAAAAATTGGCCCGGTTATTAACGTGCAAACCACCCTTGGGGGTAAAGGGGTTAAGTACCAAATTGGCTCTGTCACTAAGGGGTTAAATGAAAACTTCTCACAAACATCTCACAAGAACCACAAGATGGATTTCTTCACCCCATGTATCATTTTAATCAGTGTAACAGCACCAACATGACACTGTGTATAGTTTACTTAACAAAATCCTGCTGACAGGTTCTCTTCAGAGGTGCAAAACTCCCTAGCTTCCTGGCTACTTTTTTGCCAGGGAGCGGGGCACTCCTGAAGATTGACATTTTCGGCCAGCGGCATGGTCGGTGATCTCAACTGAGCACTCTGCATGCTAGGAGCAGAGGCAGCTCAAGGACACTGAAGCTAGCTGGATTCTGTGATGTTGCCAGTTTAAGAGCAGCGCTTGCAGACTTTAAAGTAGAGAGACTTAAACTGCTGAGTGTTCCTTAGTAAACAGTACTCTCTCAGATTGCAGAGGTGACTGATCAGCTAGGCGATAAGCAGAAAACTATAAAATTAACATTCCCTGTAGAAGATCTTTAAAGGGACACTGTCACCTGGATTTGGAGGGAACAATCTTCAGCCATGGAGGCGGGGTTTTGGGTTTTTTGATTCACCCTTTCCTTACCCGCTGGCTGCAAGCTGGCTGCAATATTGGATTGAAGTTCGTTCTCTGTCCTCCATAGTACACGCCTGCGCAAGGCAAGATTGTACCTTGTGCAGGCATGTACTACGGAGGACAGAGAATGAACTTCAATCCAATATTGCAGCCAGCTTGCAGCCAGCGGGTAAGGAAAGGGTGAATCAAAAACCCCAAAACCCCGCCTCCATGGCTGAAGATTGTTCCCTCCAAATCCAGGTGACAGTGTCCCTTTAATAAAAAGTAAATTAAAAAATAGCTTGTTTTTACAAGCTTTCTGAATTTTAGCCAGTTAATAAGATGAGAAAATCCATTTAAATTGCTAAGTTTTTGCTGTATTATGGACCTATACCAAGTGTATATGTCTGCTTTATGACAACATGCATTATAGGAATCATGCACTAATAGGAACATTCAGAAATATCATAATGAAGCTGATCCCTGAAAGTTAGACTATGTTGGCCTTGAGCAAGGCCCTTGAAAGACTAAAATATTGGCCATGTACATGAGAATTAAGTAGTCTGAACTCACTGATATTGATGGGTTTGGCCACCCGTCTAATGTGTATGGTGCCATCGGCCAACTGATGGTCAGGAGAAATGTCGATCTCACATGTCCGATTTCAGACTGACTATTGCATTGCTCTCCCTGAGAAAATCCACTGGCCAAAGTGTCAGTCGGTGACTTTCTCATAGAGACCAACAGGAACGCTCAGTTGATTGAGCGCTCCTGTGTATGGGACAGTTGGCTGACAGTCGTCCAATGTGTTTGGCCAGCTTAAGAGTGCCAACCATATCTGCTAGTAGTAAAGAAAACAAGACATAATTGAACTGCTAGGAAATAGGGCATGGGATTATAAATCAAATCTATCCACCGACTTCTGGATATGCACTGACTGATTACAAGTTTATGATGGGATCTACCTATTAAAGGTTTGATGTGCAATGTACTACTTTCCACTGAAATAGAGTGCAAACAGGCAATGATGATTTCTAGCACACATACTGATACTCATCGCTTGTAAAACGTGTACACACTTTATTTGATTCGGTATTTCACTTTTATTATCATCTTTGTGATATATCAGAAGTGATGCACAGGAAACATTGTTTAAAACAGCAAAACTCCAGTTTGAGTTTTAATGAGAAAATAATCATATAATTATATGCTTCACAAACACTATAAACAAAAGTGGGATACATGTAAGAAGCCAAATACAATATGATTGTGCCATTAAAACACAGCCACCAATTCATTTTTATACAATGCTGTAGAAAATGTTTTCTTTAAACATATTCCTAGAAGCCAAAATCTGTAAGCCAGGCAAGGAAGCATTAATACTGCAGTTGTGGGTCATGTTATATTGTATATTTTTCTCAAACTCATAATTAAAAGAATAATATATCGATAGAGTAATGTATGGGTCCACATTTAAAAAAAAGAAAAATAGTGTATTTGGTGATTTTAAAGGCCATCTTTCAATTCGATCCACCCACCCACCAGTATGACTACAAAACCAATGAGCTGTCAGTCAAGCAGAGCTAGGAGGTGCTGAGCAAGGAATAGACACAGGAAGGTGAGGCCATTTCATGTTCCCAAAGAATTTAAGCCTCATTTGAATATATATTTAAACAACAATATTTCATTCACAGAGCAACTTGACTGTAAAGGCGTGGATGACATCTTTCAGAGTGCAACATGACCAGCGTCCTCGCCCCATTGAAGAAGCTACGGCGAAACAGCGCTTGTCGGGCGCATGGGAACCACATCTGCACTTCACCACCAGCGCTAGACACCAATTGCTCGGCTTTACAGGTAACCTACTCCCTGGCAATATACTCTTCTCGTTGCAGTCTCTCTATTCACACTGGCACTTTAACTGAGATGTACTCCGCAGGACATTAGCAGGTTGTTTCTTGCTCTGTATTCCTGATTAGACTTGTACTCAGCCTGTGCCTGATTATTAACCCTTTAATAAGATTTTTTAGATTGCTGGGGAATATACCAGGTCTTGTGTTTATATTTACCTGGCTCTTGGTGCCTAGATCGCTTTTTCTTATATTAGTATTACCACCTCATTTTCATTGGGTTTATTTATTATATTTTAACCCGTTATGGTATAGTGTAGATTTGTTTCTCCTAGTCTGGTGGTTTAACCCCCTTCCCCCCTCTTTCTCTCTCCCCATATTAAATGTTCTGTGTTATTTTAAATATATTGTTTCAATAAACTTATTACATTTTATAAAAGATATCCTCTTCCTTTCCTCACTTCTGTTTCTTTTGTGGTATCCCACAATTGAATATGTGACTTTTCAAATCAAATAATGTATATAACCCTAACTACCAAACAAGAATACAACTTCTGGTATGTCTATTAGACTGCCAAATACCATCAATCTATATGATGCACTGTATAGGTTTTTATGTGTACACAGTTGTGTGAAAAAGTGTTTTCCTCCTTCATGATTTCCTGTTCTTTTCCATGTTTGCCGGACTAATTTTTACAATTCTGACCACTGTCTCTTTATGAGGTAATAACTATGGGACACTTCAACGAATCCCAGTGATTCTGACATTGTTTTCTCGTGACACATTGGGCTTCATGATAGTGTTAAAATTTCATTGATATTACCTGCGCTTACTTGTGAAAAAAACAGAAATTTGGCGAAAATTTTGAAAATTTCGCAATTTTCCAACTTTGAATTTTTGTGCCCTGAAATCACAGAGATACTGTATGTCACACAAAATACTTAATAAGTAACATTTCCCACATGCCTACTTTACATCTGCACAATTTTGGAACCAACTTTTTTTTGTTACGGAGTTATAAGGGTTAAAAGTTGACCAGCAATGTCTCATTTTTACAACACCATTTTTTTTTAGAGACCACATCACATTTGAAGTCACTTTGAGGGGTCTATATGATAGAAAATACCCAAGTGTGACACCATTCTAAGAACTGCACCCCTCAAGGTGCTCAAAACCACATTCAAGAAGTTTATTAACCCTGCAGGCATTTCACAGGAATTTTTGGAATGTTTAAAAAAAATGAACATTTAACTTTTTTTCACAAAACATTTATTCAGATCCAATTTGTTGTATTTTACCAAGGGTAACAGGAGAAATTGGACACAAAAAGTTGTTGTACAATTTGTCCTGAGTATGCCGATATCCCATATGTGGTGGTAAACTACTGTTTGGGCGCAAGGCAGAGCTCGGAAGGGAAGGAGCACCATTGACTTTTCAATGCAAAATTTGCTGGAATTGAGATCGGACGCCATATCTTGTTTGGAGAGCCCCTGATGTGCCTAAACAGTGGAAACCCCCAAAGTGACACCATTTTGGAAAGTAGACCCCTTAAGGAACTTATGTAGATGTGTGGTGAGCACTTTGAACCCCCAAGTGCTTCACAGAAGTTTATAATGTAATAAAAAATCTTTTTTTTTTCACAAAAATGATTTTTTAGCCCCCAGTTTTGTATTTTCCCAAGGGTAACAGGAGAAATTGGACCCCAAAAATTGCCCAGTTTGTCCTGAGTACGCGGATGCCCTATACAGTACAGACCAAAAGTTTGGATACACCTTCTCATTTAAAGATTTTTCTGTATTTTCATGACTATGAAAATTGTACATTCACACTGAAGGTATCAAAACTATGAATTAACACACGTGGAATTATATATTTAACAAAAAAGTGTGAAACAACTGAAATTATGTCTTATATTCTAGGTTCTTCAAAGTAGCCACCTTTTGCTTTGATGACTGCTTTGCACACTCTTGGCATTCTCTTGATGAGCTTCAAGAGGTAGTCACCGGGAATGGTTTTACAACAGTCTTGAAGGAGTTCCCAGAGATGCTTAGCACTTGTTGGCCCTTTTGCCTTCAATCTCCGGTCCAGCTCACCCCAAACCATCTCGATTGGGTTCAGGTCTGGTGACTGTGGAGGTCAGGTCATCTGGCGTAGCACACCATCACTCTCCTTCTTGGTCAAATAGCCCATACACAGCCTGGAGGTGTGTTTGGGGTCATTGTCCTGTTGAAAAATAAATGATGGTCCAACTAAGTGCAAACTGGATGAAATAGCATGCCGCTGCAAGATGCTGTGGTAGCCATGTTGGTTCAGAATGCCTTCAATTTTTAATAAATGTCACCAGCAAAGTACCCTCACACCATCACATCTCCTCCTCCATGCTTCACGGTGGGAACCAGGCATGTAGAGTCCATTCGTTCACCTTTTCTGCGTTGCACAAAGACAAGGTGGTTGGAACCAAAGATCTCAAATTTGGACTCATCTGACCAAAGAACAGATTTCCACTGGTCTAATGTCCATTCCTTGTGTTCTTTAGCCCCAAAAAGTCTCTTCTGCTTGTTGCCTGTCCTTAGCAGTGGTTTCCTAGCAGCTATTTTACCATGAAGGCCTGCTGCACACATTCTCCTATTAACAGTTGTTGTAGAGATGTGTCTGCTGCTAGAACTCTGTGTGGCATTGACCTGGTCTCTAATCTGAGCTGCTGTTAATCTGCGATTTCTGAGGCTGGTAACTCAGATACACTTATCCTCAGAAGCAGCGGTGACTCTTGGTTTTCCCTTTCGGGGGGGTCCTCATGTGCGCCAGTTTCTTTGTAGCGCTTGATGGTTTCTGCACTTGGGGACACTTTCAAAGTTTTCCCAATTTTTCGGACTGACTGACCTTCATTTCTTCAATGATGGCCACACGTTTTTCTTTACTTAGCTGCTTTTTTCTTGCCATAATACAAATTCTAGCAGTCTATTCAGTAGGACTATCAGCTGTGTATCCACCAGACTTCTGCACAACACAACTGATGGTCCCAACAGCATTTATAAGGCAAGAAATCCCACTTATTAAACCTGACAGGGCACACCTGTGAAGTGAAAACCATTCCCGGTGACTACCTCTTGAGCGTGCAGTGCGGAGGAAGTGCCGTAAGGTGCAGAGCCAGAGGCGCCCCGGCCGGTAGCGTCCCTGGTTACACGATGAGGAAAGTAAGATGGCCGATGCTGCTCGGCCGCTCGACCTAGAAGTGACGTCACTTAACCTACGGAAGCACAGGGGAGTCAGATTCAACCTACACGTTTCGAGGTGGAGCGCACCTCTTCGTCAGGGTTACGGACCCCTCCATGCGAAGCCGCTTATATTGCCAGCGGATTAGCTAACTACCTCCGCCCCTTCGTGTTAACACTTCGCATACCAGATTGTCCTATAAGCTCAGCAATGGCCGAAAATAATAAATGTTAAATGTATTGCCCATATTACAACGGACATCGAGTAGATTGTGATTTATAATTATATAAAAACACAATTTTATTTAAATAAAGTTAAAAGTGGGATTAAAAGAAGAAATAAATAACAATAAAAGTTACCTTAAATTAGATTGGAATTGATTTGTGATAAAAGTTGAACCGGTTGTTCATTTAAGAACCGGCACCAAGCAGAGTATAATATTGTTATAACAACATCAAATAAAAAGGAGGAATGGGAGAAATGCCAAATGAGACAATACGTATATTTATATGTACACATCCATAGGCATATATTTAGATGTGCCTGGCAGAGGTCTCCACTATTGGGTACAATTAGAAGGCATATAACTCCAGCTCATGATTAAGGCCGTTGGGGGCTAAACTATCCAACATAAAAATCCATTCGGACTCCCACCTAGACATATGTTTAATAAAATCACCCCACCTCCAACTTTGGTGAACTATCTGGATACCACAAAACCGGACGTTTGTGTTTCTCCTTGAGATGGCGTGAGAGGGGGTGTCCTATAAAACCTTTTAAAATATTCTTACAATGTTCCTTTAAGCGTATACTAAGATGCCATTTTGTGCGACCGACATAGAGTTTTTTGCACGAACATTGTATGATATAAATTTCACCCTTTGAATTGCAGGATATATTATCTCTAATGGTAAACATTTTTGTTTCGTCTACGTTTGAAAAGGTTGATTGCTTTTCTTTCTTAAAGGCGGTATGTATACAGGCAAAGCATACCCCACAAGGTGAGAACCCCGTTTTTAGTTTGGCAAAAATTGTAGAGTCATATGTTTTTTTTTATACCATTCATTTTGGTTGTGGGGGCTATGCGATGGCCCAGTGACTGGGATTTCCTATATATGAACCTGGGGTTAGTTGGCAAAAAATCCCCTATTATTTTGTCTTTTCTCAAAACTGACCAGTGTTTATGTATGATATTCACAAATTTCTTGTGATTTGCATGAAATTGTGTGATAAATGGTAAATTTAGAATCTGTTCCCGCAGGTTCCCATTGTTATTATCACTTTTATTGCTATTACTTCCCTTGTTAATTTTAATGCTGTTTTTTAAGCTATTGTTCTTCAGCAAAGATTCCCTTGGAAGAAGGGCACCATTGCACTGTGCCTTCTCCAAAAGGGGTCTTGGGTAGCCCTTGTCCATGAATTGCTGTGTTAGGTGGTTAGCTTCTCTATTGTAATATTAATATTCCATACCTTCCGTCGTTCAGTCTTGTCCCACACTGTAAATCCATCTGAAGAGGTTAAATCATTTTACACCCAGGAGCTCTGCTAATGCAACTGTGTTCATGGCTGTAAAAACCCAGGGAATTAATGGAATGCAGGAGAATAACCTGTAGTTACCTCGAGTCGTGGCAATGCGCCCTCTGCTGGATGTCCTCATATGAACTCGAGTCTGGGAACTTTTCAGAATATTTTCCCAGGTCCGAGTTCATATGAGATTTTTTTGCGCAATACGCTGACAAACGCAGCATGCTGCAATTTTCTACGGCCGTAGAAGACCGTATAATATGGATCAGTAAAATACGGCTGATAGGAGCTGGGCCGTAGAGAATCATTGTACCGTGTGCAATCCGTATTTTCTGCACCTCTCATACGTCCATAAAACTCGCTAGTGTGACGCCGGCCTTAGTATAATATGGATGGGGGCCTTTAGATTAGAGGTCTCAAACTGCATTCCTCGAGGGCTGCAAACAGGTTATGTTTTCAGGATTTCCTTGTATTGCACTGGTGATAATTTAATCACCTGCAGAGAATGATTCCAGCACCTTGTGCAATGCTAAGGAAATCTTGAAAACACGCATGATTTGAGGCCCTGAGGAATGTAGCTTGAGACCCCTGCTTTAGATGTTTGAGTCTCTCAAAACACTTGTTGACTCTGTATAACAGGGTGGTTCATTCACTACTTTACCTTGAAAAATTGCTGTACTTTCTAAAAGAACGGTCTAGACAGTTGACCGTACTGAAATTTTGACTGTACATACTTTGGTTCATGACAAGTTAGAGTGCATTGAACCTTAGCGACAGCAACAACAAACATCCTCGCACTGAGTGGTCTCATCGACTTGACACCCTGCCGGTCGTCTCTACTACCAGATAGACTTACTGCATGCCTTTCTGCACGGTAGTTTGTGTGGTGCTTGCATTTTACTCCTGGCAAATTCCTTCTTAATTTTTTAACAAGGTACAGATAGAATATGTTATCATTGTAAAAACTTATTGGAAAACGGATTCCTTAAAGAGGTGGCAAAGTGAGTTTCTAAACAAGTTCCGAGGTCGAAATCTGCCGTCCAAACAGTGTATTCTCTCATTGGTGAATAAGTTGGAATGCACAGGAACATTATTGGATAGGCATGATGGAGGATATCCGAAGATGTCTTAGGAAACAAATCAAGGTGTGAAAGAGCGACTTCTGACATCTCCACGTGATTCATTGCACAAGCTTTTACATCAGACGAGCATGTCGTATTCCACAGTTCAAGGAACGATCAAGAAAGGTTGTGTTCGTTCAGGAATTGAAAAAGCCCAATCAAAAGATAATAATTTGGTTTTGCAGGATTTTTTTCCTTTTGGGGCCATTTGAAGAGTCGGGTGCACAGTAACAAGTCACGAACATTACAGGCACTATGCGAGAACATATAGCAAGAAATTCAGACTATGACCCAACGGAATAAATTCAACAATATGGAATGGCAGGTGTAAGAAGAAATTTTCAACACCTGCTTTAAAACATCAGTTTCTCATGAACCAAGGTATTTACAGTCCGATGGATCATCTCTTTTAGACGTTAACCCCTTAACGACTGCCGATATGTTTTCCAATGGCGGCAGTTAAGGGTATTTATGTTTCAGCGCCGCTTTTTAATGGCTCTGAGAAATAAGTGTATAGCGCCCCCCAGCGTCGGAAATTCTCCGGGGTCTCAGGTTGGTTTGTACCGACCCCAGTTTTGCGATCACTGTCATTCACCGAATAACAGAGACCGCAAAAGTCCGATTTCCCATTTAATTTCTCTCTCCTCTGATGTGATCACACATCACTGGAGAGAGAAATGGGGTCCCTGGACCCTCCTGTATCCCACTGTGATGTCCCCGGCCAGCGGCATCTTCTTCCGGGAAGAAAATGGAGAGGTGCATGCACAGTGCACCAGCCGAGATCTGCCGGCCAGCAGCCGGCAACAATAGGAAATTTGTCCTACTGGATCATTTTGATCACTGTGATAGAACCTATCACAGTTATCAAAATAAAAAAAAGTAAATCAAACCCCCTTTATTACCCCCTTAGTTAGGTAAAAATAATAAAATATAAAACATGTATTTATTTCCATTTTTCTATTAGGGTTAGGGTTGGGGCTAGAACTAGGGTTGGGGCTAGGGTTAGGGTTGGGCTAGAGTTAGGGTTGAGCTAGGGTTAGGGCTAGGGTTTGGTTGGGGCTAGGGTTAGGGTTGGGCTAGGATTACGGTTCGGCTAGGGTTAGAGTTGCGGTTAGATTTGGGGCTAGGGTTAGGGTTGGGCTAGGGTTAGGGTTATGGTTAGGGTTATGATTAGGGTTGGAATTAGGGTTAGGGGTATGTTGAGGTTAGGATTGTGATTAGGGTTATGGTTAGGGTTGGGATTAGGGTTAGGGGTGTGTTGAGGTTAGGGTTAGGGCTAGGGTTAGAATTGGGTGTTTCCAAATGCGACATGACACCCACCATTAATTTCAGCCAATTTTGTGTTCAAAAAGTGCTCCCTCCTTTCTGATTTCTGTCATGTGCCCAGACAGTGGCTTTCTCCCACATACAGGGTGAAAAAAGTAAAATGTTCATTTTTTCCTTCCACATTTCTTTAGTTCTCCTGAAGCACCTGAAGGGTTAATAAACTTCTTGAATGTGTTTTTGCGTACCTTGAGGGGTGCAATTTTTGGGATGGTGTCACTTTTGGGTATTTTCTGTTATATTGACCCCCCCAAAACTCTCTTCAAATGTGAGGTGGTCCCTAAAAAAATGGTTTTGTAAATTTTGTTGGAAAAATCAGTAATCGCTGGTCAACTTTTTACCCTTATAACATCCTAACAAAAAAAATTTGTTTCCAAAATTGTGCTGATGTGAAGATGACATGTGGAAAATATTTTAAGGGTACAAAAATCAAAAGTTTGAAAATTGCAAAATTTTCAAAATTTTTGCCAAATTTCCGTTTTTTTTTCATAAATAAACTTAAGTTTATATTGAAGAAATTTTACCACTAGCATGAAGTACAATATGTCACGAAAAAACAATCTCTGAATCAGTGGGATTTGTTGAAACGTTCCAGAGCTATAACCTCATAAAGTAACAGTGGTAAAAATTGCAAAAATTGGCTTGGTTATTAAGTACCAAATTGGCTCTGTCACTAAGGGGGTAAAGCAATTTTTCTGGGTAAAGTATCAAGTGAATCATATTACAGGCAGTATCTTATCATCAATACAAGATATGTACTGTAACACATTTTTAAGTCTATAATGTCTACATAAAAACGGCAAAATTATCTTTAAATGAGAAACTACCCTTTTTTTGCAGATACAACTATTAAGGAAAGGGAGAAAAATTGCTATGTTGATATAGTGCCAAAGATGCAAGATTTTGCAGAACCTAAACAAGCATGTCAAGCCACCTAATAAGATAAAAAAACAGCTTGGAGTTCTATAAAATTAGAAATGAATTAATATCCTCTAACCCCATTCAGCTCCTGTGACAATGCTTCCCTAATATCCCTCTGGTCTCTGTTCTTCTGAGTCACATAACGTGATCACGTGGTAACTTGCTATACAGTGGCATGTAAGTTTGGGTACCCCTGGTCATAATTACTGTTATTGTGAACAGTTAAGCAAGTTGAATATGAATTGATCTTCAAAAGGCCTAAATTAAAGATGATGACACATTTCCTTTGTATTTTAGGCAAAAAAATATATATAGTAAAATGGACTGATGAAAAAGTTTGGGCACCCCGCATGGTTAGTACCTAGTAGCACCCCCTTTTGAAAGGATCACAGATTGTAAACACTTTTTGTAGGCAGCCAAAAGTCATTCACTTCTTGTTTGAGGGATTTTCATCTATTCTTCCTTGGAAAATTTTTCCAGTTCTGTGAGATTCCTGGGTTATCTTGCATGCATGGCTATTTTGATGTCTAGCCACAGATTTTCAATGATGTTCAGATCAGTGGACTGTGAGGGTCATAGTAAAACCTTCAGCTTGCGCCTTTTGAGGTACTCTATTGTGGGTTGTGATGTTTGTTTAGGATCATTATCCATTTGTAAAAGCCATCACCTTTTCAACCTCAGCTTTTTTACCGATGGTGTTATGTTTGTGTCAAGAATTTGTTGAAACGTCATTGAATCCTTTCTTCCTTCTACCCTTGAAATGTCCTCAGTGCCATTGGGCTGCAACACAACCCCAAATCATGATTGATCCACCCCCATGCTTAATGGTTGGCGAGATGTTCTTTCCTGAAATTCTGTCCCCTTTTTTCTCCACACACACATTTGATCATTGTGGCCAAAGCATTTTATGTTAGCCTCCTTGGTCCACAGAATTTGTTTCTTAAAAATGCATCAATTGAAAACATCCAGAGAAGCTGATAATACACCAGTCACAGCATATTGCGATATAAATAATCTTCAGAACTCTCTCTGTAGGTGGTACTCACATTAGAAATGGAATTGTACATCCAAAAAAAATAAAATAAAAGCTGCACTCACAGGGAACCCATTGAAGTAGTAGTTGAATCCAATGAAGTGCAGCTGCGCGATACTGCCGTCGTTCTCTGTTTCTCTCCTGCACACTCCCTGCTCTCCGCTTTGCTAGTCTTTGTCCCAATGAACTGAAAATAAAGGATTTCTGAATCGTATACCAGTGAGTGCCGCTTTTCAGTTTTTCACATGGATGCACAATCTAAAATGTATCAGGCTTGTTTAGATGTTCTTTTGCATACTTCCGACGCTGACTTTTATGGTGAGCATGCAGAAGAGGTTTACTTCTGATGACTCGTTCATGAAGACCATATTTGTGCAGGTATCTCTGAAAACATTTTTTTTGTCTAAAATGCAAAGGAAATGTGTGATCTTTAACTTCAGCCCTTTTAGAGATCATTTAATCTTTAACTTGCTTAACTGTTCACAACGACAGTAATTTTGACCAAGGGTGCCCAAACTTTTACATTGCTCATTAGCTGTACCAGAACGGTCACTGATGTGGCCAGTGATTGGCTGTAGTGCATCAGTCGTAGCATGATATATGACCCAGAAGCATAGGGAATTGACAGCATCAGTAACTGGGGATGTGGGCATTGGTAAGATGGGTATTACTTTTGGGATTTGTTTTAGTATTCTATGTGTGTGTAAGGATATTTAGGTGGCTGAAAAAAAACAACATTTATTTGTCCAATACAAACATGAATGTTACATTACATTATAAACATACCAATACTAAAATCATATTAAAAACATGTGGTGCAGGCAGATAAGGAAACAGATTGCCTTTACTTTGGGCTAAAATATTTACCAATAGAACCTGAACGACCTGTTTAGCAGGTTTCAATCCAAGGTCATCAATATTCAGTCATGAGTATTGATAAAGCAATACCACATTTAATCAAGTTATCATTTCTTCTTACTCAAATATTTTTATATCTAGAAATGTATTCACCGGGGGGCACTTTATTTCAACAGAAATAAATATACATAATACAGGTGCATAAAAAACTGCTTTTCCACAAAAAATATCATAACTACCATATTTCTTAATTGACAGGTATAATGATGTCTAAATAACTATGCGGTTAAATAACATAAGATAAATATGATCATTTCTAAATATTTTTTGATGTGCAAATACAGAAACATTTGTTGGGTAATCCCAAATACTGAATTACAAGAAAACACTTCAGGTGTTTATCGCCAATACACAGCAAAGATGGATATTTGAAATATACAGAATAGTCCATCCTCTCTGGACACTAAACACTTCAATGATTTCACTGGATCCTAAAGAAATGATTGGCAGCATGTGATGAACACTGAACCATCCACTTATCTTCAGCCTCCTCCACTCTGTTCAAATGACAGATGCTCTTTAAATATTCATGGCACTTGCATATTCCTTCTTTCTAGAAAATTAACACACATCATAAAGCTAATGAATGCTGGCATAGGAAGTAGTAATGTTGTGCAACCATTCACTCCAAAATTATAACTAAGATCATATGGGTTCATTTTATCAGACGATTTCCTGCTAATAGATCAACAAGCTTATCATATGGGAAGTGTTTTCTCCTATACAATCTCATTTGATGAGTATTTGTGATACCGAATCCTATAGAGAATATTTTAGAAGAATAGATGCTACATCTGGAAGCTTACACAGAATATCGGGAGGCGCAATTGACATTAGCCAATAGATATGCCACTTTGGACCCATTGCCAGCCGTAGGCTATCCAAAAGCTGTAAGATAGCGCTAAACATATGGGTAATATGGATACATAGTCAACCCCACCAGCTATATGTACAGGCCTACATAAACATAAAGTGGACCTTCAGCTTGCAGTCACCCGGAATTAAAAGGGCTGTTCAGGATAAGGAAAATTGATTACATTTTTTTAAAGAAATAGCTCCACTCCTACATTGCAATCAAGTCAGTGACATTTGAGTTGAGTGGCAGCTGGAGCGCCTACCTCACTGACTTGATTTGTGTTGAGCTCTGGGGACTGAAGACGCATCATAAACATTCGCTCCTGTGATAAAACAAGTAGTGTAATGTTTTACTCCACAGAAAGTATTGCTATGTGTTCTGTATAATCACTTATTCTTCCTCCCCTGCTCAGGAGCTGTGGTATGATCAGACCATGTCCCTACTCGGTCAGACACAGCCATTACACAGTACACAGCAGGGGCACATTTATAAGATTATCTCAGCACAGGAACATTTTTTTTAACACATCCAAATGTGGAAGTTATTATTATTCCAAGATCTATTAATTTAAATGTACTTTGTTGATGGGACAACCCCTTTTCATTTGACATTTTTATATAACTATTAGGGTTCGCTCACACTAGCGTATAAATCGGAGGAGTGCAATGCAAGAAAAAAATCTGATCTGACCAATGTTATCCAATGAGGCCGTGCAGATCTGCGTATTTCTCATCATCTGAATGCGGCATGAGAAAAAAATTACACCATGCTTTGATTTCACTCCGAAATCGGACAGTGAGAGAGAAAAAAATCACGTCATACGGACCATCAGTATGGTATCCGATTTTTACAGATACATTACAATTCTGTAGCATAGGAAACTGTACATAGCCCTGTAAATGATTAATAACTGCTGCTGTAAAAAAAGCAGACTGTATAGGGACTGCATACTGATAATAAGTGAGAAAAAAATCATACCACTTTTCTGGATAAGAATGGGACCAATTTTTAATATGCTGGTGTGAGCAAGTCCTTAGTTGAATGCATAGAAGGGTTGAAAGCCTATAGACAGTCGATAGAATTTTAACCCTTTAAGGACCCGGACATTTTTCTTTTTTTTCGGTTTCCTTTTTTTCTTCCTTTGTTTCAAGATCCATTTACTTTTATTTTTCTTATTTTTCCATCAACATAGCAACTTAACTGCTTGTTTTTTGCAGGACAATGTTGAATTTTTGAATAAAATTGTGAAAAAAATGCAATTCAGCAATTGTTTTTTAGGTTTTATTTTTATGGCATTCCTTTTGTGGTGAAGATGACCTGGCAATATGATACTCCAATGATAGTATGATTATGGTGATACCAAACTTATTTTTTTTTATATTTTAGTGGTTAAAAAAATACTTTTTTTGTGTCACAATTTTTGGAGATTTGCATTTTTTTTAATTTTCCGTTCATCTAGTTGAGTGACTGCTTTTTTTGCACGCTAAGCTGACATTTTTATTGCTATAATTTTCGATTACTTATGACATTTTGATCGCTTTGTATTGTATATATGTTTTTTTAAAGCCCGATGACTGAAAAATGGCAATTCTGGTGTTTCAGTTTTCTTTTTCTTTTCGCCTTTTAATGTACAGTTTAAATTATTTTGTATTTTAATAGATTGGCCTTTTTGAGACATGATAGTACCAAAATATATTTATTTTTACTTTTATAAAATTTTTTTAAAAAAGGGAAAAAGGGTTGATTTAACCCCTTCATGACCGGGGGATTTTTCGTTTTTCCGTGTTCGTTTTTCGCTCCCCTCCTTCCCAGAGCCATAACTTTTTTATTTTTCCGTCAATTTGGCCATGTGAGGGCTTATTTTTTGCGGGACGAGTTGTACTTTTGAACGACATCATTGGTTTTAGCATGTCGTGTACTAGAAAACGGGAAAAAAATTCCAAGTGCGGTGAAATTGCAAAAAAAGTGCAATCCCACATTGGTTTTTTGTTTGGCTTTTTTGCTAGGTTCACTAAATGCTAAAACTGACCTGCCATTATGATTCTCCAGGTCATTACGAGTTCATAGACACCAAACATGACTAGGTTATTTTTTATCTAAGTGGTGAAAAAAAATTCCAAACTTTGCTAAAAAAAAAAAAAAAAAAATTGCGCCATTTTCCGATACTCGTAGCGTCTCCATTTTTCATCATCTGGGGTCGGTTGAGGGCTTATTTTTTGCGTGCCGAGATGACGTTTTTAATGATAGCATTTCGGTGCAGATACGTTCTTTTGATCGCCCGTTATTGCATTTTAATGCAATGTCACGGCGACCAAAAAAACGTAATTCTGGCGTTTCGAATTTTTTTCCCGCTACGCTGTTTAGCGATCAGGTTAATACTTTTTTTTAATTGATAGATCGGGTGATTCTGAGTGCGGCGATACCAAATATGCGTAGATTTGATATTTTTTTTATTGATTTATTTTGATTGGGGCGAAAGGGGGGTGATTTAAACTTTTATGTTTTTTTTATTTTTTTCAAATTTTTTTAAACTTTTTTTTTAACTTTTGCCATGCTTCAATAGCCTCCATGAGAGGCTAGAAGCACGCATAGCACGATCGGCTCTGCTACATAGCAGCGATCTGCTGATCGCTGCTATGTAGCAGAATTGCACGTGTGCTGTGAGCGCCGACCACAGGGTGGCGCTCACAGCGACGGGCAATCAGTAACCATAGAGGTCTCAAGGACCTCTATGGTTACCATTCACAAGCATCGCCGACCCCCGATCATGTGACGGGGGTCGGCGATGACGTCATTTCCGGCCGCCCGGCCGGAAGCGGTAGTTAAATGCCGCTGTCTGCGTTTGACAGCGGCATTTAACTAGTTAATAGGTGCGGGCAGATCGCGATTCTGCCCGCGCCTATTACGGGCACATGTCAGCTGTTCAAAACAGCTGACATGTCCCGGCTTTGGTGCGGGCTCACCGCGAAGCCCTGCATCAAAGCAGGGGAGCCGGCATCGGACGTTATAGTACGTCCGATGCCGGTAAGGGGTTGTTAATTTATATATATATATATATAATTTTTTTTTTCATACATCTTTAATGGTTTTCCTATGAAGTCCAGCCAGTGGCTGAACTTCACAGGAGGACTAACATGACAGTTACAGGTGCCTACAGCAGGCTGCCATGGTGACCCGTTGCTTCCCCACGATAGTGTCACAGGTCGTGGTTGGCGATGACAACTGGTGCATGGTAATGATGTAATTTAAATGCTACTGTCAAAGATTGATAGTGGTATTTAAATGGTTAAGCTTGTAATGATCACTACAGTTACAGGCAGATGCCAGCTGTATGATAGAGCTGGCATCTGCTACTTTCTGGACTCTAGCCAAATTTCTGAAATCACTCTATGTGTCTGGGGTTTGCCGAATTGTAACAGTGGGCAATACGCACACTGTTATGATTCCCTTGAAGTAGGCAATTAAGGTTATTTTATTTTCCTATTTATTGTTGTATACAATCCTAGTTATTGTATAGATAGACTCCTTAGCAAGTTTTGTGATTTTCCTGGTGAAAAAGTACAAGCCTACCTGGACTATTATTTTTCGTAAAATGACGGCCACCAAAGGGAAACCAAACAAACCCCATTACAGATAATGAGGGTTTTTTTGGTGCCGTTTGTATCCATCTCGTTTAAAATAATACAGTCACCTGAATTTAAGTTGATCCATGTTGATCCATGGTACCAAATGTGTTTTCAGTCTTTACTTATTACACTATGCTATATCCATCCCAATGAACACTGCATAATAAAGGATATCACAACTGCTAACTGCAAATATTGAACACAAGAATATATACTACAGAAATCATGATGTTCCCACTAGGGTGTACATGCCATTAAGGCAGACTTATAGAGCCCTTGGAAAGACAGGACCTATGACTGGACATCGAGCACCTGCAGGCTTCCCTCACCAGAGCAATCACATTGATAGTAAACAAAGTGTGAGCAGGGCTGGCGTCACCACCCGTTGCCTTGGGCAAGGGTCGTGGACAAACAGGGGCCCCACTCACTATCGAGGACACCAGCACGCTATGGGACTTCCCCGCATCGTATTTTCAATGGTTTCGGCATCCTGAAAACAATGATTGAAAAGGGAGATGTCAGCTGACACTACCTCTATAATTCTCCTTCTGCATCTGAACTTTGTGACATCTCAGCGCAGAGAGCATGACAGCTTTTACTCTGTGCCAAGAAATGCAGAGGGTCGGAAGATTCTGAGGAAACTGGGGAAGCGGAGGGACAGGGGAGTATAAATATTTTTTTAATGTATGGAGCATTATATGGGGTCCATTATACTGTATGGAGCAATAAATGGGGTCTATTATTTTGTATGGAGCAATATATAGGGCCCATTATACTGTATGGAGCAATATATGGGACCCATTATACTGTATGGAATAATATATGGGTCACATTATACTGTACGGAGTAATATATAGGGGTCCAGTATTCTGTATGAAGCAATGTATTGGGCCCATTATACTGTACGTAGCATTATAAGGGGTCCATTATGCAGCATGGAGCAATATATGGGGCCCATTATACCTGATCCCCCGACTCATAGCATGTGGGTGTCGCTGACGGCAAGTGGGCCCCCCCATGCCGTTTGCCCAAGGCTCCGGCACTTGTCCAGGTGCGTTGGATGGTGACACCGGCCCTGCCTACATTTCTGTGCATCATGAATCATGGTATGTGTAAAAGGGGCCCTCTGGGACTCTTTCACTTGGGGCCAACGAAAACCTGGAGCCGGCCTTAGGTGTGAGGGTTGTTATTGATCAAAATAAGGTAGAAAACAAACCTGAAAACAACATAGGCCTCATTTGTCAAAACTGTCTAATAGGTAATCTGTATTTGTTGCCCATAACAACCAAGCAGAGCTCAGCTTTCATTTCTAAAAAGCTGTGGAAAAGTGAAAGCTGCACTACAATTGGTTGCTATAGGCAATAAATAATAAATGCGGCCTATATTTTATCTGTGTGACAATTCCGGCCACAAACAATGTGGGCTCTTTTAAAATATATAAGGTTGAATTTTAAGAACTCGATCATCCGTTTTTAACTCGCTTTTCCTTTTTCTCTTGTGGTATTTGTATCTGTTTTTTTTTTACTCTAAATGCTTCAAAATGGTCTTGTGCATAGTCTAAAAGGGTCTCTAATTTTAGGCTTGATTCATTATTTTTAAGTCTTTTTTTATCTTGTGGTATTTGCTGATGTTTTGGGGCAAAATTCATCAAAATGGCCAACAGGGTTCATATATTTTGCTCAAAGTAAAAACATAGTATTTTTTTCGGGTTTTCTACCATGCTTAATTATCATCACTATTTAGGATTGTACTGATATCTGAGAAAAACTCATCCCCAAGCTGCTGTTTGTTTAGTTTTATTCATAGATACATAAAATGAATATTGTAGCTCCAGAAATCTGCCGCCATCCATTCTGTAATGTTTCAATAAAACACATTTACCGCAAATCACATCCTCAATATCATCTGCCCAAGTTGCAAATCTTTACAAAGTGTTAAAAAATATTCAATGAAATGTGTTACTTCAATTAACATTACTGTGCTGTGTATTTGGAGTGGTGATGCCTCCTCATTGTCCAATGTAACTGTGAAACTTGGCGAGTATTAGGGCTCATGCAAAACAGTCCGAGCTCTCCTGACACAAGCATGACAGCCCCATAGAAA
Source organism: Ranitomeya imitator (assembly GCF_032444005.1). Taxonomy (NCBI): domain Eukaryota; kingdom Metazoa; phylum Chordata; class Amphibia; order Anura; family Dendrobatidae; genus Ranitomeya; species Ranitomeya imitator. The sequence continues at coordinate 528,653,345 of NC_091282.1, forward strand.
TACATGAAGCTGATCCGCAGCCAGTCCATGCATTGGGGTCCGAGGTCGGCACCGACGTCTGAATGAGCCCTTACACGTCATTTAGATTCTAGTGTAAATCACGTGCAACTAAATAATACACTTGTGTGTGTGTGTATGTATATATATATATATATATATATATATATATATAATGTATATATACACATATTGTATATATATATATATATATACACACACACGTTTAGTCATTTAAATGACAATGTGCGTTTTTCATTAAAGCTAACATTTAAAGAAAAGAATAACCCTTTCCTCCCTGAGAGCCACAAATGTGAGCATACACACAGTTTGTGATAATGTTGTGCTTTAAATGTGAACCCTTGACTCTTGCACTTGTGTTGATCCCATGCTGTTGTCCATCCAGATGTATAGGTTACCTTGGCATTAAATAACCCCCCAAAAAGCCATGTTTTTGGAGCAATTTGATTATGTAGCATTTCTGCTGAAATATATATATACTGTAGATTAATATGGTTCAAGGATACTTTTGCTTCATTAAGCCACGTGACTTGCCACAACCATGTTCTGCAGAAAGCCACAGATGAATAATACTTTGGGGCCGAACAGAACGTACGTTGCAATGGTTTGTTGTTCCCTGTATGTACATGGATTTGCAGGTGATTCTTCATTAGGGCAGTGGTGCTCCCAACATGCTGCGGTAAGAGGAGGGTATATGATTTCAAAAAGCAATTGAAAGAAGCAATTGAATGGCATATTTGGCTTGGCGCATCATCATTGCTAAGCCTAGAAGTGTGGAGTCAGCTTACTTTCCTAATGATAGTTAACCATATCCATTTCCTGAGGTCCAAACCTTACGTTACTGCCAGTCCCCATAAGTTCAAGCATTTTATTGTCTTTGTCATAAATGCGTCTTCGTTATCGCTATATGGATTGCAGAGGCGGCTTATCTTTCCATAAATATGTGGTTAAATGATTCATTTTTGGTTCTTTATTTTCAATGAAAAAGTGTTCATTCATCGTCTTCGCGGTTGGCATATATCCCTGCTTCCCAACGTAGTGCCAGAGCACTCTTCCTGCGATTTACTCTGACAGCCTCAAGGACCTGGAATGAGAAGGATTATATAGTTACTTCTTGGTGCTATATACTGAGCACTTTATCATGGATGGCTAGTTATGGAAAACAATTCACAATCATATTTTTTACTAGTCACAAAAGATATTTGGACGTCAGTGAGTCCAATATGTATATCCCCAACATCGTGACAAATATTCAAGTATGCTCCTGATGACTACTACCCAAATGTATGGGGCTAATGAATGGAATCTGTCATCAGGACAAGACTTTACATTAGGACATCATTGACATGCCTAAACTAGATAGTATCTATTAGGACAGGCTCTGGGACCAAATGTGACCTGCTATACAGTTTTGTGCAGCCCTCAACCTTTTTTATATAGAAGTCAAAGGGAATAGTAGCATAATGCTCAGGAGCAGATTAGGGCAAGCACGAATAGAGCACTTTGTCCACCCCTTCACCATACATCGGGAGACTTGGCTCATTGACCCCTGTTTAGCACTTCAGACAGGGATATGTGAGTTAGAGTTGTGGCTGCCTATGCTTTCAGATCTCCCCATTGTATTGTAAGGCAATTGTGAAATGCAGAAAGCCACCACAACACCATAGGTCCCAATTCATCAAAGCAATTTTGCCTGCTTTCAGGTGGAAATGGCCCTGAAAAGTTGTAAAGTTTTCTTACAACTCGGAATTGTCCCAAAATTTTACGAGTTTAGCTGTTTTCACCCCACTTCCCCCATCTCCCTTGCGGTGGAGCTGAGGAGGGACAGGGGTGCGGCACTACAGCTTGTCTAATTCATCTCAAGCTATGACATTACTTACTTGGGAACTGAGTTGGGAACTGGAGTAAGATTTCTGGTGTAGCACAGAGGTGCATGCCATTAGTCAGACGCCAATTAATTAATCAGGAACGTCTGACTCCTAAATGTCCCTTGTCAAAACACAGAGAAAAAATCACTGGTCTTGATGAATTGGGTCCACAGTCTTCCATGGAGAGAGTTACATATGTGCCGGGTCTCCTCTACCCAGAGAAGGAGACCCGGCCTTAAATATGTAACTCTAGAGCTACTGTGTCACGGCCTCATCAGTGCTACACATTTCCATGGGGAGATGCGCCAGAAAGCTGTCAGAGACCGCGACCAGAGACCCGTAGTGACATCTTTGCCTAAAGTAAATGCAGCATACAGCTGCTTTGAATTATTATGATGAATCCTATTGGCTGTTCCCTTTATAAAAAGGTTGCAAGATATACCCCACTCACACCTTTTCTGTAGAAGCCATAGAGCGAAACGCGCGTCAAGAGGACTGGTGGTTGTTATACGAAATTTATATGCGCTGTTGTGGTTTTTTTTGCAATGTTCACATTGATTATTGGTATAACATATGGCTTTTTTTCTACAGATTTAAACAACAGGCTATACGTCTAGAAATTGACTGTGTTATTAGTGCATGTACATTGTGTAACTGTCCACTAGAGGGAGATCTCATTTCCTAAAAGAGTTGGATGCGCGCCCTGTGGGCGCTGCGTGGCCTGCCCAAACATTGAGAGATGTGATTCCTTTTTTAATGCGGATAGATCCAGGATATTTAAAATTAGGAAATTCATCACATGTTCTACTCGGTATGTTATCTATTTTGCTACATGCCCGTGTGGGCTTATTTATATTGGCCTTACCACACGCCCCCTTAAAATACGTGTAAGGGAACATGTACTTGGTATTACTGCCGCTAAGGGACTCATGGACATTTCATCACTGAATACTATTCCGAAGCATTTTTATCTACATCACAATAGCGATGCCTCCCTCTTTCGTGTTAGAGGCATTGACTCTCTGGATAGTAATATTCGTGGTGGCAGTATGTCACAGAAACTCGCCCAACTTGAATCCCGTTGGATTTGGTCCCTTAATACACTTCACCCTAATGGCCTTAATGAGCAGATTAATTTTGCGCCCTTTCTTTAATATTGGTGACTTTGTCTCAGTTCCATCTGACTACGTACATCTAACTTTGAATTGGTTTTAATACTGTTTTTTAATTTTAGGTCTATTTATTCTTCTGTCGTGTCCTGTATGTTTTTCATCTGTCACACTCCTTGGTCCAAGAGATATATGGCATTCCGACTGTTTTCCTTACTGTGATCATCAGGATGTATCCATGGAAGAAACTTTACATCAATTTACTTATTTGACTGGTGTACATTGTGTCTGTTTTATGTATTTGACTGTATAATTATTATATCATTTGATTTTCTGTCATATCTTTATATTTATTTTTAATAGGCTATATGTACATTCGTTATTCCAGTCATTTCCGGTATATACATCCATGTTGATCATTGTTATCTAACATCTATTTTTTCGGATGTGTCTTGTTGGTATCTGTCCCAGGGTGTTATTATAGTAGCGTACACTGTCTGGTACGCATGCGCGCTGGGCTTGTCCGTGTCTTCCGGCTTTCCGGGTCTTACGGGTCACGTGTGCTAGGTCATGTGATCTGGCCGCGCTTCCCTGTGACGCGGACGCCTGTCGACAGGGCCTTGCTGTCGGCTGCGCATGCGTCATGTATGACAGTGGTGCGCGCTTTTTAAATCCATATCCCTGCACTATTTTTCTCCTTGTATGCGGCACCGTTTACTGGTAGTATATTATGTGTGTAGGTATTGTGCCGCTTTACCTGCTGCAGTTTGTTGTTTAACTTCCGGTAACCATAGTGACGGGGCTATACTTCCGGCCTATACTGATAGGTTCCAGTTTTGTATTTAAACGGGCACTTCTTACTATTAGCTAAGCCCCCTGATGAAGGCTCCACTGAAACGCGCGTCGGGGTGACGTGGACGGTGTGGACGGCTTCCCCACGTGTTATTCTGGTGATCCATCGTAGCCATATTGGTATGAGATCTCATTAATCATATTCTTGTTTATTTCATTCTCAAGCCTTGTGCTATTCTATTATAGTAGTACCCTGGTCCTCTATATGGTCAGGGTGACTCTTTGGGTCACCACAGCAATACTTATCATGTAGCTTCAATTGTTTGAACTATGTTATTATTTGAAGCATTATTAATACGTGGTGATATCATTTGAATACTGGTCTCTTGTATGAGATACCTATTAGGATTTTTTCAGTGCCGCCACTGATTTACGTCCAGTGTCTCTTTTCTTTGTTGGATGTTATGTTTTGTCCTGTGGGTATAACCACTAGTGTTCCCTGCTAAGTATGTATTTAAATAAAGTTGTTTTCATATTTTTTATACTACCTGCCCTTGTCTGATCGCTTCTTTCTGCCCTTTGGTTTTTCTCTGGAGATCTCATACTGTACGGTAAGATCTTTTTTATTCCCTGAATGAGACGTACAGTCATTGACTCATTGCATCTGATTCTCAGATCTATTAAATGTCCTATACTAACAAAATGTTCATGAAAATGAGCGTTATATCCATCTGAGCAGTTGACCAATCTTCACTTCTGTATACTTCATTCGGCATTTTTTTTCCCATTTGATAAAATTATATTGAATGACATATATTATTGATTACATTATTTGAACAGAAATTATATATATATATACATATATATATATATATACACACATATATATGGTTTGATCCTTTATCCTCAATTGAACCTCTATTTATATATTACTCCATCTTGGCCATATACCTAGCCATATTAACCATTATTTATTTTATTTCTTTTTTTTTTTTTTTTTTAAAGATTCTTTGTGTATTCTTTGTATGATATTAGTATTCTTTGTAGACTATGCTTCATGAAATATGTGCTAACATGACCTAAGAGCTACCGTATCATTCTCTGCAGTACACCTCCCTTTTCTGTGCTTTTAAATTGTTGTTTGTATTTATTTAATTAAGATTAATATATATATATATATATATACATATATATATATATATATATATATATATATATATATATATATAGTGTATATATATATATACTTTGAAGAGTTCTTTCTTTTTGGACTTTTTGTCGTGATTTAGAACTCTTAGAACTATGACCGCTTCTTTGGTTATTTTGCATTGAGGTGTCTAATGAGCGTGTGCAAGGGTCATTATGAAGGGAAGGGGTGCAGGATCTGGTGTGCAATCAATATATTGTGTGAATGGTGGAATGTTGTCAGCTGTTTTTTGTGGTGTTGCTTGTAATACTTTCTCTGCTGATATGGAGCCTTGCTATCAGTGGCGTAACTACAAAGTGAGGGGCCCCGATGCGAACTTTCAAATGGGGCCCCCCGCGCCTAAATATTTCCCACCGAAATTCACATTTTCCCTATGCATTTCGCACACTATAGTTTTGTTGCAATGTTGTATAGTCTGACCTATTACTGCCCTGTAATCGCTGAGAAAAATGATTTTATAACTAACATGTCCCTAAACTAATTAGGGCGATGTCTTCGGAAGTGCAGACTCTGGGCGTTCATGTCCTCCCTCGCTCTAATTCCAAGCGCACTCCCGGCGTTTGAAATCTGTGTGCTGTTTCTTCCTGGTATGACGCTGCAGTGCGTCATTTCAGGACCTGTGCAGTGTGGGGGTGTATTGGATGTACTGGTTGGCTCCGGAGCATGCACACTGCACATTCTGACGCTGGCGAGTACACGCAATACTCCCCACAGTGCACATGCTGGGCTCTGCCCACAGCCGTGTACCATTCTTCCCGACTCGGAAATTTACAGCCTGTACACACACGGCTTCGCTCCAAGAACCCGTACACACACGGCTCTGCTCCGTACACCTTGTACACACACGGCTCTGCTCCGTACACCTTATACACACGCGGCTCCACTCCTTACACCTTGTACACACGCGGCTCTGCTCCGTACACCTTGTACACACGCGGCTCTGCTCCTTACACCTTGTACACACGCGGCTCTGCTCCGTACACCTTGTACACATGCGGCTCTGCTCCGTACACCTTGTACACACGCGGCTCTGCTCCTTACACCTTGTACACATGCGGCTCTGCTCCTTACACCTTGTACACACGCGGCTCTGCTCCGTACACCTTGTACACACTCGGCTCTGCTCCTTACACCTTGTACACACGCGGCTCTGCACCTTACACCTCGTACACACGCGGCTCTGCTCCTTACACTTTGTACACACTCGGCTCTGCTCCCTACACCTTGTACACACGCGGCTCTGCTCCTTACACTTTGTACACACTCGGCTCTGCTCCCTACACCTTGTACACACGCAGCTCTGCACCTTACACCTCGTACACACGCGGCTCTGCTCCTTACACCCTGTACACACGCGGCTCTGCTCCTTACACTTTGTACACACTCGGCTCTGCTCCTTACACCTTGTACACACGCGGCTCTGCACCTTACACCTTGTACACACGCGGCTCTGCTCCTTACACTTTGTACACAATCGGCTCTGCTCCTTACACCTTGTACACACGCAGCTCTGCTCCGTACAACTTGTACACACGCGGCTTTGCTCCATACACCTTGCACACACGCGGCTCTGCTCCTTACACCTCGTACACACGCGTCTCAATACCACACAGGGGGCACCCCTCTCTGCTCCGCCACCTCACACAGGGGGCACCTTTCTGCCCTGCCACCTCAGACAGGGGGCGCCCCTCTCTGCCCCGTCACCTCACACATGGGGCCCCTCTATGCACACGTCACCAAGATCTATATCACGACACCAGGGGGGGTGATGAGCCAGCACCCACCTGCCTCTCTGTGAGGTTCTTGTCTGGCCCCAGCAGGTGCGGAGTTAAGAAAAGTTTCTGAGGGTCTGAGGTTGGAGAAGAAGCCGTTAGTGCACAGGATACATGTGGGCAGCACCCAGCCTCCACCGGGCAGCAGCTAAGCCTTCCAGCTGGGCACTGCCTCCCTCGGCTCCATGCCGGGCAGACAGTAGAGCTTAGCCCTGAGCACAGCACAGAGACGTGGGGAAGGCGGGTACTGGCCGCAGTGCTGGTGACTCTAGAGCAGCGGGAACAAGTGTGAATACAACCAGCACAAGGTAACTGCCCACCGGAGCTACGGGTGGGAGCTGGGGGGCCACCCACAGCTACGCTACTCTAACTGCCGTGCCCTTAACCACTGCGGGCCCCGACGCAGCTGCGACCCCTGCGACCTCGGTAGTTATGCCTCTGCCTGCTGTAAACTATTCCTGAAAGGACATGGGGTATACGGCTATGTGCACAAGTTGCGGAATGGTGTGCGGATTTTTCCGCACTGATTTTGGTAAATCCGCAGGTAAACCACACTGCAACAATTACCGCAGTTTTTCCACGGTTTTTGTGCAGATTCCACCTGCAGTTTTACACCTGCGGATTCCTATTGAGGAGCAGGTGTAAAGCGCTGCGGAATCAGCACAAAGAATTGACATAATGCGGAAAATAAACCGCTGCCTTTCCGCGCAGTATTTTCCACAGCATGGGCACAGCGGATTTTGTTTTCCATAGGTTTACATGGTACTGTAAACTCATGGAAAACTGCTGCGGATCCGCAGCGTGAAATCCGCAACGTGTGCACATACCCTAAGTCTTAAAAAGTCATAGTGGCCAGTGCTGTTTCCATTTTTGTTCACTGTTTGAAAGGCCATTGGAATGCTGGTCAGGGAAGCGTGCACGCTTTAAGGTATTTTTTCTGGCGCTGTTCCTCTTTTTCTATCTCTCTCTCTATATACAGTACAGACCAAAAGTTTGGACACACCTTCTCATTTAAAGATTTTTCTGTATTTTAATGACTATGAAAATTGTACATTCACACTGAAGGCATCAAAACTATGAATTAACACATGTGGAATTATATACTTAACAAAAATGTGTGAAACAACTGAAAATATGTCTTATATTCTAGGTTCTTCAAAGTAGCCACCTTTTGCTTTGATGACTGCTTTGCACACTCTTGGCATTCTCTTGATGAGCTTCAAGAGGTAGTCACCGGGAATGGTTTTCACTTCACAGGTGTGCCCTGTCAGGTTTAATAAGTGGGATATCTTGCTTTATAAATGGGGTTGAGACCATCAGTTGTGTTGTGCAGTAGTCTGGTGGATACACAGCTGATAGTCCTTCTGAATAGACTGTTAGAATTTGTATTATGGCAAGAAAAAAGCAGCTAAGTAAAGAAAAACGAGTGGCCATCATTACTTTAAGAAATGAAAGTCAGTCAGTCTGAAAAATTGGGAAAACTTTGAAAGTGTCCCCAAGTGCAGTGGCAAAAACCATCAAGCGCTACAAAGAAACTTGATCACATGAGGACCTCCCCAGGAAAGGAAGACAAAGAGTCACCTCTGCTTCTGAGGATAAGTTTATCCGAGTCACCAGCCTCAGAAATTGCAGGTTAACAGCAGCTCAGATTAGAGACCAGGTCAATGCCACACAGAGTTCTAGCACCAGACTAATCTCTACAACAACTGTTAAGAGGAGACTTTGTGCAGCAGGCCTTCATGGTAAAATAGCTGATAGGAAACCACTGCTAAGGACAGGCAACAAGCAGAAGAGACCTGTTTGGGCTAAAGAACACAAGGAATGGACATCAGACCAGTGGAAATCTGTGCTTTGGTCTGATGAGTCAAAATTTGAGATCTTTGGTTCCAACCACCATGTCTTCGTGTGACACAGAAAAGGTGAACGGATGGACTGTACATGCCTGGTTCCCACTGTGAAGCATGGAGGAGGAGGTATGATGGTGTGAGGGTGCTTTGCTGGTGACACTGTTGGGGATTTATTCAAAATTGAAGGCATACTGAACCAGCATGGCTAGCACAGCATCTTGCAGTGGCATGCTATTCCATCCAATTTGCGTTTAGTTGGACCATCATTTATTTTTCAACAGGAGAACAACCCCAAACACACCTCCAGACTGTGTAAGGGTTATTTGACCAAGAAGGAGAGTGATGGGGTGCTACACCCGACGATCTGGCCTCCACAGTCACCAGACCTGAACCTAATCGAGATATTTTGGGGTGAGCTGGACCGCAGAGTGAAGGAAAAAGTGCCAACAAGTGCTAAGCATCTCTGGGAACTCCTTCAAGATTGTTGGAAGACCATTCCCGGTGACTACCTCTTGAAGCTCATCAAGAGAATGCCAAAAGTGTGCAAAGTAGTCATCAAAGCAAAAAGTAGCTACTTTGAAGAACCTAGAATATAAGACATAATTTCAGTTGTTTCACACTTTTTTGTTAAGTATATAATTCCACATGTGTTAATTCATAGTTTTGATGCTTTTAGTGTGAATGTACAATTTTCATAGTCATGAAAATACAGAAATATCTTTAAATGAGAAGGTGTGTCCAAACTTTCGGTCTGTACTGTGTATATATATATATATATATATATATATATATATATATATATATATATATCTATAATATAACGCTGGAAGCGTCACTCTGTCCAAAGCCTTTATAGACTGCGCAGGTGCAAGCGCCGGCGCAGTCTGGGCCTCACAGAGTGACGCTCCCGGGAGATCGCGGTGTGCGTTCACACTGAACGCACACCGCGATCTCCAACAGAGAAGCAGGGACCGCCAGGAGGGTGAGTATCGCCTATATTCACCTGTCCTGCGTTCCATCGCTGAGCGCCGCCATCTTCCCGGTCTTCGGCCTGTAACCTTCAGTTCAGAGGGCGCGATGACGCGCTTAATGCGCGCCGGTGCCGCCCTCTGACTGAACAGTCACGGCCAGGAGACCGGGAAGATGGCGGCGCCCAGCGCTGGAACGCAGGACAGGTGAATATAGTAAGTGCTGGGGGTCTTGAGCTGGTGGCGATACTGGCACCTGACCCCCACAGCGCGCCGGTGTCCCCGCCTGCTCAGGCCCCCCAGCACTCGGCGCCGAGCGGGTCAGAGGCAGTATGGGGACGCAGGATGGAGCAGCACATAAGGATGGGGACGCAGGATGGAGCAGCACATAAGGATGGGGACGCAGGATGGAGCAGCACATAAGGATGGGGACGCAGGATGCAGCAGCACATCAGGATGGGGACGCAGGATGGAGCAGCACATAAGGATGGGGACGCAGGATGGAGCAGCACATAAGGATGGGGACGCAGGATGCAGCAGCACATAAGGATGGGGACGCAGGATGCAGCAGCACATAAGGATGGGGACGCAGGATGGGAGCAGCACATAACAGGATGGGGACGCAGGATGGAGCAGCACATGAAAGGATGGGGACGCAGGATGGAGCAGCACATAAGGATGGGGACGCAGGATGGAGCAGCACATAAGGATGGGGACGCAGGATGGGAGCAGCACATAACAGGATGGGGACGCAGGATGGAGCAGCACATGACAGGATGGGGATGCAGGATGGAGCAGCACATGACAGGATGGGGACGCAGGATGGAGCAGCACATAAGGATGGGGACGCAGGATGGGTGCAGCGCATGACAGGATGGGGACGCAGGATGGGAGCAGCGCATGACAGGATGGGGACGCAGGATGGGAACAGTGCATGACAGGATGGGGACGCTGGATGGGAGCAGCGCATGACAGGATGGGGACGCAGGATGGGAGCAGCACATGACATGATGGGGACGCAGGATGCAGCAGCACATCAGGATGGGGACGCAGGATGGAGCAGCACATAAGGATGGGGACGCAGGATGGAGCAGCACATAAGGATGGGGACGCAGGATGGAGCAGCACATAACAGGATGGGGACGCAGGATGGAGCAGCACATGACAGGATGGGGACGCAGGATGGGAGCAGCGCATCACAGGATGGGAGCAGCGCATCACAGGATGGGGACGCAGGATGGGAGCAGCGCATGACAGGATGGGGACGCAGGATGGAGCAGCGCATGACAGGATGGGGATGCAGGATGGAGCAGCACATGACAGGATGGGGACGCAGGATGGTAGCAGCGCATGACAGGATGGGGACGCAGGATGGAGCAGCACATGACAGAATGGAGGCGCAGGATGGAGCAGCACATGACAGGATGGGGACGCAGGATGGGAGCAGCGCATGACAGGATGGGGACGCAGGATGGAGCAGCGCATGACAGGATGGGGACGCAGGATGGAGCAGCGCATGACAGGATGGGGACGCAGGATGGGAGCAGCACATGACAGAATGGAGGCGCAGGATGGAGCAGCACATGACAGGATGGGGACGCAGGATGGAGCAGCGCATGACAGGATGGGGACGCAGGATGGAGCAGCACATGACAGGATGGGGACGCAGGATGGGAGCAGCGCATCACAGGATGGGGACGCAGGATGGAGCAGCACATGACAGGATGGGGACGCAGGATGGAGCAGCGCATGACAGGATGGGGACGCAGGATGGGAGCAGCGCATGACAGGATGGGGACGCAGGATGGGAGCAGCGCATGACAGGATGGGGACGCAGGATGGGAGCAGCGCATGACAGGATGGGGACGCAGGATGGGAGCAGCGCATGACAGGATGGGGACGCAGGATGGGAGCAGCACATGACAGGATGGGGACGCAGGATGCAGCAGCACATCAGGATGGGGACGCAGGATGGAGCAGCACATAAGGATGGGGACGCAGGATGGAGCAGCACATAAGGATGGGGACGCAGGATGGAGCAGCACATGACAGGATGGGGACGCAGGATGGGAGCAGCGCATCACAGGATGGGAGCAGCGCATCACAGGATGGGGACGCAGGATGGGAGCAGCGCATGACAGGATGGGGACGCAGGATGGAGCAGCGCATGACAGGATGGGGACGCAGGATGGAGCAGCACATGACAGGATGGGGACGCAGGATGGGAGCAGCGCATGACAGGATGGGGACGCAGGATGGAGCAGCACATGACAGAATGGAGGCGCAGGATGGAGCAGCACATGACAGGATGGGGACGCAGGATGGGAGCAGCGCATGACAGGATGGGGACGCAGGATGGAGCAGCGCATGACAGGATGGGGACGCAGGATGGGAGCAGCACATGACAGAATGGAGGCGCAGGATGGAGCAGCACATGACAGGATGGGGACGCAGGATGGAGCAGCGCATGACAGGATGGGGACGCAGGATGGAGCAGCACATGACAGGATGGGGACGCAGGATGGAGCAGCACATGACAGGATGGGGACGCAGGATGGGAGCAGCGCATCACAGGATGGGGACGCAGGATGGAGCAGCACATGACAGGATGGGGACGCAGGATGGAGCAGCGCATGACAGGATGGGGACGCAGGATGGAGCAGCACATGACAGGATGGGGACGCAGGATGGAGCAGCACATGACAGGATGGGGACGCAGAATGGAGCAGCACATGACAGGATGGGGACGCAGGATGGAGCAGGACATGACAGGATGGGGACGCAGGATGGAGCAGCGCATGACAGGATGGGGACGTAGGATGGAGCAGCACATGACAGGATGGGGACGCAGGATGGAGCAGCACATACCAGGATGGAGACCATATACCAATATAAATGCTCGCCACCCGGGCGTAGAACGGGTTCAATAGCTAGTATATATATATATATATATATATATATATATACACTGCTCAAAAAATAAAGGGAACACTTAAACAACAGAATATAACTCCCAGTAAATCAAGCTTCTGTGAAATCAAACTGTCCACTTAGGAAGTAACACTGTTTGACAATCAGTTGCACATACTGTTGTGCAAATGGAATAGACAACAGATGGAAATTATTGGCAATTATCAAGACACCCTCAATAAAGGAGTGGTTCTGCATTGTATGGAGGTCATACAGGCATGTGGAGGCCACACACACTACTGAGCATCATTTCCTTGTTTTGAGGCATTTCCACTGAAGATGGACCAACCTGTAATTTGATTTTCCACTTTGATCTTGAGTATCGTTCCAAATCCAGGCCTCCGTTGGTTAATAAATTTGATTTCCATTGATGATTTTTGTGTGATTTTGTTGTCAGCACATTCAACTTTGTATAGAACAAAGTATTCAATGAGAATATTTAATTCATTCAGATCTAGGATGTGTTATTTGAGTGTTCCCTTTATTTTTTTGAGCAGTGTATATACAGTATATATATCTATATCATGACATGAAAAATAAAACATTGCCATTTAAAAAAAAAACCACACGTAACACAAAAAACCTGCTTTAAACAGTAGGTAATTTTCTGATATTGGCTTCCCTTTAGTCCTGGTCTTATTTTGGCTTCAAAACTGCCTTAGGCCTGTTTCACACGTCAGTGTCTCCGGTACGTGAGGTGACAGTTTCCTCACGTACCGGAGCCACTGACACACGTAGACACATTCAAATCAATGCATCTGTTCAGATGTCAGTGATTTTTTGCGGACCGTGTCTCTGTGTGCCAAACACGGAGACATGTCAGTGTTCGTGGGATCGCACGTATTACACGGACCCATTAAAGTCAATGGGTCCGTGTAAAACACGTACCGCACACGGACGTTGACCGTGTGCAGTCCGTGTGCCGTGCAGGGGACAGCGCTACATAAAGCATTTACTTGCGGTAAATAAAGAAGGCTCTAACATTTTTAACGGAAAAATGCTTAGAAAACGCTCACAGAGATACTCGTGTTTTTTTTTTTACTCCTTATTAGACTTTTGTTGTAAATTATTGAGCATTTTTTAAGAGCAAAGCACCTGAAGAATGGTCTGCTCACTTGTTTTAGTCGCTTGGCATCTTTGGAAACCTGAAGAGATTAAGAAGTTGTTTTTAGAAAGAAATAAATGTCCATTCTTTTGAGTGTTTTCAATGCGTTTTTCAGGCCGTTTTTGGATCAGACTCACTCAAAATCCACCTTGTAAAAATGTGTGAAAGGACTGGAGTACATACAGTTGTGGCCAAAAGTATTGACACCCCTGCAATTCTGTCAGATAATACTCAGTTTCTTCCTGAAAATGATTGCAATCACAAATTCTTTGGTAATATTATCTTCATTTAATTTGTCTTAAATGAAAAAACACAAAAAGAGAATGAAGCAAAAAGCAAAACATTGATCATTTCACACAAAACTCCGAAAATGGGCCAGACAAAAGTATTGGCACCCTCAGCCTAATACTTGGTTGCACAACCTTTAGCCAAAATAAATGCAACCAACCGCTTCCGGTAACCATCAATGAGTTTCTTACAATGCTCTGCTGGAATTTTAGACCATTCTTCTTTGGCAAACTGCTCCAGGTCCTTGATATTTGAAGGGTGCCTTCTCCAAACTGCCATTTTTAGATCTCTCCACAGGTGTTCTATGGGATTCAGGTCTGGACTCATTGCTGGCCACCTTAGAAGTCTCCAGTGCTTTCTCTCAAACCATTTTCTAGTGCTTTTTGAAGTGTGTTTTGGGTCATTGTCCTGCTGGAAGACCCATAACCTCTGAGGGAGACCCAGCTTTCTCACACTGGGCCCTACATTATGCTGCGAAATTTGTTGGTAGTCTTCAGACTTCAAAATGCCATGCAAACGGTCAAGCAGTCCAGTGCCAGAGGCAGCAAAGCAACCCCAAAACATCAGGGAACCTCCGCCATGTTTTGACTGTAGGGACCGTGTTCTTTTCTTTGAATGCCTCTTTTTTTCTCCTGTAAACTCTAAGTTGATGCCTTTGCCCAAAAAGCTCTACTTTTGTCTCATCTGACCAGAGAACATTCTACCAAAACGTTTTAGGCTTTTTCAGGTAAGTTTTGGCAAACTCCAGCCTGGCTTTTTTATGTCTCGGGGTAAGAAGTGGGGTCTTCCTGGGTCTCCTACCATACAGTCCCTTTTCATTCAGACGCCGACGGATAGTACAGGTTGACACTGTTGTACCCTCGGACTGCAGGGCAGCTTGTTTGGATGTTAGTCGAGGTTCTTTATCCAACATCCGCACAATCTTGCGTTGAAATCTCTTGTCAATTTTTCTTTTCCGTCCACATCTAGGGAGGTTAGCCACAGTGTTATGGGCTTTAAACTTCTTGATGACACTGCGCACGGTAGACACAGGAACATTCAGGTCTTTGGAGATGGACTTGTAGGCTTGAGATTGCTCATGCTTCCTCACAATTTGGTTTCTCAAGTCCTCAGACAGTTCTTTGGTCTTCTTTCTTTTCTCCATGCTCAATGTGGTACACACAAGGACACAGGACAGAGGTTGAGTCAACTTTAATCCATGTCAACTGGCTGCAAGTGTGATTTAGTTATTGCCAACACCTGTTAGGTGCCACAGGTAAGTTACAGGTGCTGTTAATTACACAAATTAGAGAAGCTTCACATGATTTTTCGAACAGTGCCAATACTTTTGTCCACCCCCTTTTTATGTTTGGTGAGGAATTATATCCAATTTGGCTTTAGGACAATTCTTTTTGTGTTTTTTCATTTAAGACAAATTAACCCTCCGTCACATACAATATTCGGACTAACGAGTTCACATACAATGTTCCTGTCAGGCGCCTGCTGGAAAAATACCTATAATATCTAATGTTAGCAATTTCAGTGCTCTAAAAGTGATCAGTGACCTTCATAGGGATGTAATAAAAGAGACTACACATAATCAGTTGCAAAAAAAAAACATTTACTTAACATAAAACTAATAACTATGAAATACAAACTTTTGAAAACTCCCGCCAAATAGTCCCCAGTTCGACTCTCTCAAAAAAATGTACAAAGAAAATTTTTGAACACAAACTTAATTTTAAGGTACCTTAAGTACTATTAAAAACATATTCAATCAGAAGTAGATGCTGAGGTTTCCCCAGAAAAGTCACACTTGCAGAGCAAATAGCAAGAATTACACACCATTTTTGCATGTGTCAGGCAAATTGCTTTATGACATTTGAGACATTCATAATTTGAAAGCCTTCTGGTTCCGCTTTCCGTTTGGCAGGTGGTGCATCTCCTTCTTTTGTGAGGTGGTGCAGATGGTGACTTTTCACCATCATCTTCTGGGCGGAACCTTTTGAGCTGAACTTGAAGGCGAGAGGGGATACCGATTGTTTTCACGCTTCTCCTGCGTAGCTCTCCAAGTACTAGTTCATGGGCCAATTTTTTCAGATACAATCGTCTACGGAGTGGTTCAAGCTTGTTTTCAGGATAAATTACTTGTGAATTTATACCACCCAAATTCAACATAGCAAAAAATATGACCATTGGCCAGCGTTTGATGTTTCTGCTGACGTTGAAAGTGGAGCACATCTGATCTGCTGTATCCACACCCCCTTTGGTGGCATTGTAAAATGTAATTATCTCCGGTTTTTTTTCTGCCCCAGTCCCAGGATCGATGGCAGCATCATCATGAAGTGTTGATAGAAGAAGTACGATTTTTTTGGCATGTGGTACATAGGAAACTAAAGCCTTTCCATTATGGAATGCAAACATACTGCTGTACTGTTGTCTCTCTTTCACACTTACAAACTGTGGCGGCAATTCCCTTTTGTTTTTTCTTACAGTTCCCACATATGACAGCTTCTGAATTTTCAGATAATCAATCAGATCACAACTTGTAAACCAATTGTCAGCTGTAATATTGCGACCCGATCCAAATAAGGGTTCAGCCAGTCTTTTTACAACATCAATGGGTTTGTTGCTCACACAGTAAGGACCTTCTGGTTGTTTTCCTGCATAAACTTCCAGGTTGTAAGTGTAGGTCTTACTGGCATCAACAAGGGCATAAATTTTTATTCCACATTTGTTTGGCTTTGATGGAATATATTGACGAAAGGCACATCTACCACGAAAACCAGGGAGCATTTCATCAATAGTAAGATTCTCTCCAGGGTAATAACTTTGTTTACAGTTTACAACAAATCTTTGAAATATATCACGAATTGGAGCAAGTCGGTCATGTGTTTTGCGTTCGGTTCGGGTAGTTCTGTCGTCAAACCGAAGGCAACGAATTAGAATCTTGAATCTGTTTATGGACATAACAAGGCTAAATTTTTCAACTCCATCCCCATCTTTACCCCAAAGTTCCTCCAAACTTTGTCTATTTGCCCTATAAGCTCCTGCAAGGTACAGTAATCCAAAAAAAGCACGCAGTTCTATTTCATCTGTGGGCTTGATGGTTCTGTTGCAGATGTACTTGTCCTTTATAATGTCTATATATTGGTTGGTATATGTGACAAAGTCCAGAATGTCATCTGTAAATATACTGTTCCAGCATTCAACTGCAGTTTTTGCATTACGTGCAGTTCCTATTACTGCAGGAAGGTGAGTAATAATGTTTAAAGGTTCCCTACGTTTTTTCTGGAATGGCTTCTTGTTCCATTTAGTATTTTTATCTTTTCCAATATAATATGATCCAACTTCTTCATCCTCACCACTGTCACCATCTTGCTCTGTTTCAGAATCCAGGACACATTCTTCCACCTCATCATGAGAATCAATCTCACTCTCCTCTCCTAAATCCTCATTCAGTGTGAGGTCTCTATCATCTAACAGCATGTTTGTTACTTCCTCAACATCAAGTTGTTTGGATAAATTGTACATTTTCCTCTCCATTTCAGCAGATAATCTGAAGCAAGAGAAGGAATATGTTAGGGAACTACTGTATATGCCTGAGCAGCACACTTTCTTTTATAAAATCTCCCTTATTTCTATGAAATATCCTCACATTTTGTGCTATACATTCATAAAACAAGCTAAATAAACTATTGTTTTGAATAAAAACATAAAATACCAACCTTACTGAATGTGACGTATTCACATACAATGAGCCTGAGAGATCTGTGCAGCTATATCCTCTCCCCTGAAGCTCTGAAATCCAACTGTGATATCAGGTTTCACAGACCTTCAAGAGACAGGAGACTACCTGGAGGGAGGGGGTTTCCTCACAATCTGGTGAGGAAGGAGAAATGAAAGTAAAAGAGAAGCGCCTGTCAGATCAGTTGTATGTGACGGAGGGTTAAATGAAGATAATAATAACAAAGAATTTGTGTTTGCAATCATTTTCAGGAAGAAAGTGAGTATTATCTGACAGAATTGCAGGGGTGTCAATACTTTTGGCCACAACTGTAATTCTATAATTGAATAAACTTGGCTTAGATGGCTCGATTACCCATCTTCTACCTGTTTATGTCAAGCTGTAGCAATATGCTTTAGGACTTCCTACAGAGGAAATAAACTCCCAACATATTCATTGATTTTTCTCTAGGAAACATGAAGTTGAATAGTCTCCAATATTGAGCAGCTCTTGATATGTAAACCGGAATTGTAGATATACAACACAACTGATGGATACTATCCTCTTTGTACTGATTAGAATAAAATTACAAATGGGTTAAGTGATCGTACCAATAAAACAGCAAATACTGTGCAAAAAAAGCTTAATTTTGACTATACATGTTAGATAAAAGTTCCTCTAACTAATGTGTTTGGGGCAAACACCGGATCAGGTAGATGTAGAAAAGAGTAGGGATTTGATCCTTTACTACAGGAGAAGGTCTGACTGGGGTCTATCCCTCAACCTCCACTGAAAAAGACATGCAAGCTCAACTGAGATATGTATGCATGTTAATGGTGGAGTTGGGAGGAATAACTGTTTGACTATCAGCTTACTGGTATTAAATCTACTATTTAATTGTCTAAGGGTCACTTCCGTCTTTCTGTCTGTCACAGATATTCATTGGTCGCGGCCTGTCTGTCATGGAAATCCAAGTCGCTGATTGGTCGTGGCAAAATGCCCACGACCATTGCCACGACCAATCAGCGACGGCCATAGTCTGACAGCGAAATAGCTGCTGCTTTACTGCCGAGCGCTCACACAGGGTTAATGCCAGCTTAACGGACCGCGGTGTAACGCACTCCGTTACGCAGCTATTAACCCTGTGTGACCAACTTTTTACTATTGATGCTGCATATGCAGCATCAATAGTAAAAAGATCTAATGTGACAAATAATAATAATAATAAAAAAAAAAGGTTATTCTCACCGTCTGACGTGGCGCGCTGCCCTCGGCAGTGCAAGCGGCAGGTTCCGGTGGCAAGGATGCTATGCGAGAAGGACCTGCCATGACGTCACGGTCATGTGACCGTGACGTCATCACAGGTCCTGCGCTCATACTAATCCTGGGACCGGAAGCTGCCGCGTGCACCGCACACAGGCGCCAGGACTTCAAGCTGCCGCATGCACCGCACACAGGCGCCAGGACTTTAAGGGGCCTTCGAAAGGTGAGTATATGTTTATTTTTTACTTTAAGTCTTTTTTAACCACGCATATAGTGCCCACATTGCTATATACTACGTGGGCTGTGTTACATACTGTGTGGGCTCTGTTATGCTGTGCAATACACTATGTGACTGTGTTATATACTACGCGGCTGTGCAATATACTACGTGCCTGTGCAATATACTATGTGGCTCTACAATATACTACGTGGCTATGTTATATACTACGTGGCTCTGCTATATACTAAGTGGCTGACCAATATACTACATACCTGTGCAATACACTACGTGACTATGTTATATACTACGTGGCTGTGTTATATACTACGTCGGTTGTGTTATATACTACGTCACTGTGCAATATAGTATGTAGCCTGTGCTATATACTACCTACATATTCTAGAATACCCGATACGTTAGAATCGGGCCACCATCTAGTGCTATTATAAACCTGTGTGACACACAATTACATGGGTACTCCACTTTCAAAATTTAAATAGTATTACAACTAATAAAATGCCCTTACTTGCTTAACGCAGGTCCAGTGCCATCTCTCCTCTGCTCTTTGAATGTCTTTGTTGATGATGTGTGAAGTGGTGGCTTTACGTCTACAGCATGTGACCGCTGCATCTTGCCACAGGCTGCAGCCATGATTTGACATCACCTCTGCATACATGTACGCAAAGAACAGCAGGGAGCAGCACTAGTGGCAATGGGTAAGCAAGACTGGCTTTGTTATTTGCATATAGATCAAGAATTTTGAAAGCGGACACCCCTTTAGATGGGTTTCTCCGGCCTTGGGGTACAAGTCTGCAGTCACTCTATGTACTGTCAGGATACTCCACCACAGGCAGAATTGCCTACTCTTGGCCAAAATCCAACTAGACGTATTTGGCCTTGCATGGTCTCTATCAATTCAAGTGAATTGAGCATGTCTAGTTGGCATGTGACTGAAAGTATGCAAATTGCATACTGGCGGTCACGTGCAAGCCTTCTCCTGGAGCTGGAGAATCCTGACAGCCAACAGTGCGTGCACTGTAAGCATTCACAAGTAGGGACTGAAGACTTGTACGCTATGGCTGGACAACCCCTTAAAGTCTGCACGCACATTACTTTATTAGTCCTGACAAAGCCGTTGAAACTGCTCCTACAGACCTGTGCACAGTATGATGAATGACAGACAGATCACAAAATAACAACAAGGGAACCATGCACTAAAGAACATGCATGGAGCTGTCAGAATACAGTTAGGTCACAGGTACCTCAGTAGTAACTCTGTAAGACAGTAATTTACAGGTGGACTGGTGAAAGAGAAGGAAAAGAAGAGAATTAGTACACTGGACACTGACAGACAAGAGGAACAGAAAAAGAAGCACATGGCATTTCAGATGAAAGACAATTACTTAGTACAGGCAGTTGTATAACAGGCTTCTCCCCCGATAACTGTGGCAGAGTGGGTGTGAGTCGGTTCGCACGTGCCACTCCATCAGCCACAACAGTTGTCGTCTGTGGTTGCAGCAGGGAAACGGGAGTACTGTCTCTTACCTGCCAGCATGTACAGCTCTTTTTTATTATCCAGCTGGCGTGACATCATATGTGTATCAGGTCGCAAAGATGACTTTGCGCCAGGCTACCTAATCTAAAGAAGATGCGAGGAGGTAAACGGCCATACTTCCGCTCCCAAGCAGTGGCCATGGACCACTGTAGAGGCCGATTGAGTTGGACGTGCGAATCAGTGGGCATCAACTCTACTGGTGATTTTTACATCCTAAAGACATGAACTTATGCACTTACTATTAAGGCCCCTATATAGGTTAAAGCTTGCATCGCCTGACCATTTTTCATGGGACCAGCCAACTATATGTGTATGGGGGTTTACGACTCTCTCCTGGCACATGATGTCGGAAGAGAGAAGGATGGGCAGTTTGAATTCAAATCCCAATTCTTCTGTTCTTCCTGCAGATAAGCCACCAGAACTCATGGCCACACTGCCGAGCCCAAGCTATGGTAACTGTAGATGGGGTCAGGAGAGTGTGGGATGATAGCTAGCTAAGGTGTATAATGCAAGTCCTCATCATACAACATATGAACTAAATGCTGCTCAGAATGGGGCTTCTAAACAAGGCTACAAAAATGAGTAGGTCGTTTCATCAGGTTTGTGATGCACAAAGCATACAACACACACTTGGAAAGCACAATGTTATATAAGGAATTCTAATCTAAACACGCATGCATATGGCAAATCCATGGTAACACAGAACAATGATAGCGTACCCTCTTATAGGAACAGCCTAATGACAAAGCGCCTTTCGTACAAAGCTCACAGTAAAATAAAGGCGTTAGTGTAAAACATGGGAATAAATATATTAGAAAAATGATAGCTATAAGATCAACATTTACTTAACATAGCTATATATGTCTTCTCTGTGTTACATTATGGCTTGTTAAGGTCCACTGGTACAAGAACATGATCATGGTGACTAAAGCAAAACTGTCCTCCGGGTGGGAAGAAAGAAGTAGATGAGAAATGGGGAGCTAAGAAGTGAAAAGATGAGAGTCCCGAAGAGTTAAAGCAACGTTAGCATGGACAATAAGATGGCCTCTTGTTAATGAGAGGTGAGCAACATGACACAAAGTCTATACCTGTATATAGAAGCAGGTCTGTGACCATGGACAATTATAACAAGAGGCACATAGAGATGTTACACTAGAGGAGAGGTGGACGGAGAAATATCCACTAATATTTTACTGACCATTATAAAGCAAGCAAGCTTTATTCTTTTTTTTTTATTCCTTTACTTTAAAACTTTTATATTTTTTTAAATATATTTTGATCATTTTATTTTTCATTTTTTACCGTAATTTCTAGTCATCTTAGCAGACTTAACCTGCGATTGTTTGATCGCTCATGCTATATATTACAATGCCATATGCGAGAAGAAAGAGAAGGCACTCACCGATCTAAAATTCCCAACTTTACTTCATCTTCATAGAAAACTCCATGGCCGGGGGAGTGAGGAATGGAGCTCTTGTGAGCAGGAGAAGACGACGGCCGTTACGCGCCGTGCTTGCACTGACCCGTGGAAGCGCAAGCACAGCGCGAAACGGCCGTCGTCTTCTCTTGCTCACAAGAGCTCCATTCCTCACGCCCCCGGCCATGGAGTTTTCTATGAAGATGAAATAAAGTTGGGAATTTTAGATCGGTGAGTGCCTTCTTTTTCTTCTCGCATATGGCTTTGGAATTACGTGTTTTTTCAGAAGAGCACCCGTGACCACGATGTGTGGCTGGTTCTTAAATGACTATTGAATGACACCTGGGTCCAAGTTTGGGACAACATCGACTTTTCAGACAGTGCCGTTTATTTATTTTTTTACTATTTATTGCAATACCACAGTGCTGCAGTATCTAATATAAATGGCGGCCTATAGCCGAGCTTCCGAAAAGTACCCAGATGTATGACATTCCCCGTGATGGCAGCACGAGTTGTGGTGAGTGCCGGTAAGCGTGCACATCAGAGATCAGGTTACCTACATGCCGCTACATGTGATGGTCGCTGCAGCTAGAGTCATATATAGCTGGTATCCCTGTCTGGACTTGGCACAGCCTTTGAGCATGCTCCATACATGTTTCAGTCCAGTCTGTACTTTATGACCTCTCAGTTTTGTTTGTGTCAGATTCTCCTTTCTCCCACTAGGTGCTGACCTAATTCTTAAATAGCCAGTCCGCCCCAGCAGTGGATAAAGACGTCTACATGAATGCTTTTAGCTATCACAGCACTATTTGGTCTATTGGTTTTGCGGGATGACATATGATTATGCAAATATTAGTAAGTGTTATAGACATCTGCAGAAAAGATGCACAAAAGCATGAAGATAAGGAAAACTTACACTAGAATCATCCACTCGGTCACGTCTCTTACTTTTATGGCTCTCATAATCATCCAGGAGTGTTTGCATGAGATTCTTGGGACGCTGAGATCCAGTAGGATCTTCTGGTTGAGGATCACTTTGTGCTGGGAAACATTCTGCTTTTGGTGAAGATGGAGATTTTACTTTCTCTATTTTACCTGGAAAAATAAAAGTACAACAGTCTCATCAGTAATTACATGAGCTGAGCTGTAATACCTCACACAACCTGTAGGCCATGGTTTTTGGCAGGAAAGCAGTCATAATTTTCTGATCCTGTACAACCCCTTTAAATGAAAATAAAAGTAAGCTGGATTTTTCTGTTTGTAACACTACTTTTTTTTGGCCATGTGGGCATTTCAGAAACTGAATTCCTGCTTCATTTATTTCTAGGAATTACTTTATAAATTTGGAAAACGTACATAATTGCGTTTATAATAATTGACCACTAGATGTCACTCTACTCGCACAGAAAGAACTACTCCCTGCTCCAGTGTTAATTTGTTGGCACTGGGTAGATAATATCACTGAGGGCAGCAGAATGTTTCCTTGTCCTAGGGCCACAAAGACAGATTATATTCCCCGAGGCTTAACCCCTTAGTGACAGAGCCAATTTGCAGCTTAATGACCGGGCCAATTTTTACAATTCTGACCACTGTCACTTTATGAGGTTATAACTCTGGAACGCTTCAAAGGATCCCACTGATTCTGAGAATGTTTTTTCGTGACATATTGTACTTCATGTTAGTGGTAACATTTCTTCAATATGACCTGCGTTTATATATGAAAAAAAAACGGAAATATGGACAAGCTTTGAATTTTTATGCCCTTAAATCAGAATCGTATCACACTAAATAGTTAATAAATAACATTTCCCACATGTTTACATCAGCACAATTTTGGAAACATTTTTTTTCTTGTTAGGAACTTAAGGGTTAAAAGTTGACCAGCGATTTCTCAACTAAATTTACAAAACCATTTTTTTAGGGACCACATCACATTTGAAGTGAGTTTGAGGGATCAAAATAACAGAAAATACCCCAAAAGTGACACCATTCTAAAAACTGCACCCCTCAAGGTGTGCAAAACCACATTCAAGAAGTTTATTAACCCTTCAGGTGCTTCACGAGAACTAAAGCAACGTGGAAGGAAAAAATGAACATTTTACTTTTGTCACAAAAAGATTACTTTGAAACCAATTTTTCTTATTTTCGCAAGGGTATCAGGAGAAAATGGACCACAAAATGTATTGTTCAATTTCTCCTGAGTATGCTCATACTCCGTATGTGGGGGAAAGCCACTGTTTGGGTGCATGGCAGGGCTCAGAATGGAGGGAGCACCGTTTGACTTTTTGAACTCAAAATTGGCAGGAATCAATGGTGGCGCCATGTTGTGTTTGGAGACCCCCAGATGTACCTAAGCAGTGGAACGCCCCCAATTCTAACTCCAACCCTAACCCCAACACACCCCTTACCCTAATCCCAACCCAAAGCATAAGCCTAACCACAAACCTAACACTAACACACCCCTAACCCTAATCCCAACCCTAACCGCAATCCCAACTATAACCACAACCCTAACCCTAGCCTTAACCCTAACCCTATCCTTAACCCTAGTCCAACTCACTTTAGCCCAACTCACTTTACCTCAACTCTAACCCTAATGGAAAAATGGAAATACATTTATTTTTTTTATTTCATTATTTTTCCCTAACTAAGGGGGTGATTAACCCTGCTGTTCTGTTGGTCAAAAATGACCGACTTTGAACTTCAATATTCTTTAAAATATTCAAGATGCGGCTCTGAAACCCGTGGCCGACCGACCCATCCTCATTTAAGTCAATCAACCACAAGTTTCAGAACCGCATCTTGAACACCCCAAAAAATACCAAAGTTCAAAATAGGTCTCCCCAGACCGAACAGAACAGCAGGGTTAAAGGGGGTTTTATTTACTTTTTTAATATTTTGATCACTGTGATAGTGTCTATCACAGTGATCAAAATGAACCAATAGGAAAATTTTCCCATTGTTGAAGGGGACATGCCGGCAGATCTCGGCGGGAGCACCACCATTTTCTCCCAGAAGAAGACACCGGGGACCCGGGGGGATGCCTGGACACGACAGGTATCGGGGGGTGGGGGATGGGGGTGATTGGGGGACCCCATTTCTCTCTCCTCTGATGTGTGATCACATCAGAGGAGAGAGAAATTAAATTCAAAATCAGACTATGTCTTTTTCTTTTTCAGTTGCTGTTATACCGTTAATAACGGCAGTTGCAACACCGGGGTCAGTAAAAACCAGGGGCGTTATTACCACGGTCGCGGCCCGGCAGGTCAGGGGCCCGGAAGGTCAGAGGCACCCGACACCATGTTGCAGTGCAGGAGATTTCTCCCTCACGGCAACAGTCAGAGGTGTATCTAGGGGGAGGGGGCAGCCAGGGCATGTGAGAGAAAGGAAGCAGCTCCAGTCAGCATGGACAGAAGGCGAGAGCGGGGGAGGTGCAGACAGGATGGAGCTGTGTAAGCAGGAGAAGCTGAGGAGCTGCATGTTTACATCAGCCTCCCCTGTACCAGAGAGGAGAGTGTGAGATGTGGGTATGAGCTGGTATCGTGTGTGTGTGTGTGTGTGTGACCTGTAGTGTGTGATCTGTAGGGTGTGTGTGTGTGATGTGTAGTGTATACGTGTGTGTGATCTGTAGTGTGTGTGTGTGATCTGTAGTGTGTGCCTGTGATCTGTAGTATGTGTGTGTGTGATCTGTAGTGTGCACGTGTGTGTGTGTGATTTGTAGTGTGCACGTGTGTGTGTGTGATCTGTAGTGTGTGTGTTTGTGATCTGTAGTGTGTGTATGTGTGAGATCTGTAGTGTGTACGTGTGTGTGTGATCTGTAGTGTGTGCGTGTGTGTGATCTGTAGTACGTGTGTGTGTGATCTGTAGTGTGTACGTGTGTGTGTGATCTGTAGTGTGTGTGTGTGATCTGTAGTATGTGTGTGTGATCTGTAGTGTGTACGTGTGTGTGTGATCTGTAGTGTGTGTGTGTGAGTGATCTGTAGTACGTGTGTGTGTGATCTCTAGTGTGTACGTGTGTGTGTGATCTGAAGTGTTGTGTGTGATCTGTAGTATGCGTGTGTGTGATCTGTAGTGTGTGCGTGTGATCTGTAGCGTGTGCGTGTTATCTGTAGTGTGTGCGTGTGTGATCTGTAGTGTGTGCGTGTGATCTGTAGTCTGCGTGTGTGTGATTATTATTATTATAATATATATATATATATATACTAGCTATTGAACCCGTTCTACGCCCGGGTGGCGAGCATTTATATTGGTATATGGTCTCCATCCTGGTATGTGCTGCTCCATCCTGCGTCCCCATCCTGTCATGTGCTGCACCCATCCTGCGTCCCCATCCTGTCATGTGCTGCACCCATCCTGCGTCCCCATCCTGTCATGTGCTGCTCCATCCTGCGTCCCCATCCTGTCATGTGCTGCACCCATCCTGCGCCCCTATCCTGTCATGTGCTGCACTCATCCTGCGTCCCCATCCTGTCATGTGCTGCACCCATCCTGCGTCCCCATCCTGTCATGTGCTGCACCCATCCTGCGTCCCCATCCTGTCATGTGCTGCACCCATCCTGCGCCCCCATCCTGTCATGTGCTGCACCCATCCTGCGCCCCCATCCTGTCATGTGCTGCACCCATCCTGCGTCCCCATCCTGTGTCCCCATCCTGTCATGTGCTGCACCCATCCTGCGTCCCCATCCTGTCATGTGCTGCACCCATCCTGCGTCCCCATCCTGTCATGTGCTGCACCCATCCTGCGCCCCCATCCTGTCATGTGCTGCACCCATCCTGCGTCCCCATCCTGTCATGTGCTGCACCCATCCTGCGTCCCTATCCTGTCATGTGCTGCACCCATCCTGCGTCCCCATCCTGTCATGTGCTGCACCCATCCTGCATCCCCATCCTGGTATGTGCTGCACCCATCCTGCATCCCCATCCTGCATCCCCATCCTGTCATGTGCTGCACCCATCCTGCGCCCCCATCCTGTCATGTGCTGCACCCATCCTGCGCCCCCATCCTGGTATGTGCTGCACCCATCCTGCATCCCCATCCTGCGCCCCCATCCTGTCATGTGCTGCACCCATCCTGCATCCCCATCCTGGTATGTGCTGCACCCATCCTGCATCCCCATCCTGCGCCCCCATCCTGTCATGTGCTGCACCCATCCTGCGCCCCCATCCTGTCATGTGCTGCACCCATCCTGCGCCCCCATCCTGTCATGTGCTGCACCCATCCTGCGTCCCCATCCTGTCATGTGCTGCACCCATCCTGCGTCCCCATCCTGTCATGTGCTGCACCCATCCTGCGCCCCCATCCTGTCATGTGCTGCACCCATCCTGCGTCCCCATCCTGTCATGTGCTGCACCCATCCTGCGTCCCCATCCTGTCATGTGCTGCACCCATCCTGCGTCCCCATCCTGGTATGTGCTGCACCCATCCTGCGTCCCCATCCTGTCATGTGCTGCAACCATCCTGCGTCCCCATCCTGTCATGTGCTGCACCCATCCTGCGTCCCCATCCTGTTATGTGCTGCACCCATCCTGCGTCCCCATCCTGTCATGTGCTGCACCCATCCTGCGTCCCCATCCTGTTATGTGCTGCACCCATCCTGCGTCCCCATCCTGGTATGTGCTGCAACCATCCTGCGTCCCCATCCTGGTATGTGCTGCAACCATCCTGCGTCCCCATCCTGCGTCCCCATCCTGGTATGTGCTGCAACCATCCTGCGTCCCCATCCTGCGTCCCCATCCTGGTATGTGCTGCAACCATCCTGCGTCCCCATCCTGTCATGTGCTGCACCCATCCGGGGGCCTGAGCAGGCGGGGACACCGGCGCGCTGTGGGGGTCAGGTGCCGGTATCGCCGCCAGCTCAGGCCCCCCAGCACTTACTATACTCACCTGTCTGTCCCGTTCCAGCGCTGCGCGCCGCCATCTTCCCGGTCTCCTGGCTGTGACTGTTCAGTCAGAGGGCGGCGCCAGCGCGCATTAAGCGCGTCATCGCGCCCTCTGAACTGAAGGTCACAGGCCGAAGACCGGGAAGATGGCGGCGCTCAGCGGTGGAACGCAGGACAGGTGAATATAGACAATACTCACCCTCCTGGCGGTCCCTGCTTCTCTGTTGGAGATCGCGGTGTGCGTTCAGTGTGAACGCATACCGCGATCTCCTGGGAGCGTCACTCTGTGAGGCCCAGACTGCGCCGGCGCTTGCGCCTGCGCAGTCTATAAAGGCTTCGGACAGAGTGACGCTCCTAGCGTTATATTATAGATAATATAGGCAGGGGCGTAACTACCACGGTCGCACTGGGCCTGGCAGGTCAGGGGCCTGGCAGGGCACCCAACTCCCCCCGCCGCCGCATTGAACTATACTGGCGTCTATGACGCCAGTACAGTTCAAAGCAATGATGGAGGAGAAAGCGTCAGCTAACACTCCCTCTCCCATCATTCCCCTCTGCCTCTGACACTGCGGGTGTGTGATGACATCACTTCATCGCGCACCCGCTCTCTGCAGGACTCAGGCAGTGCAGCATCTGCATAGGTGATGGCGGCCACCATATTGGCAGAGCCTGTGGTGCCTGCTGGGTCCAAGGAGCATTCGGCTCCGGATCTAGCGGGGGGCACGTGGACCGATCCGCCTAGGAAGGGCATGCCGCAGCCGCTCAGCCATGTGGAGTATCCAGGGATGAACATGGAGGTGTACGGGACCGGCGGCAGTGAGGTGTGTCTGCTGCCCGTGTGTCGCTGTCTTCGGCCCCCAGCGTCCCCGGCCCCCTGTAACACCAGCCCCGTTTCCTCCCTGCTCTCTCGTGCCCCATGTCCTCATAGGTCCCCAGGTTCAGGTCATTGTGCTCCTCCAGGCCCCCATATGCGCCTTGTCACTCCTCCCCTGGTCCCCCAATGCTCCCCATCTCCCATGCACTGAGTCCTCCTGCTCCCCCCATGCATTCCCAGAACCTTGTCCCCATGTGACCCATCTGGCCTGCTCTCAAGTCTCCCCTGTCCCCTTTCTCACCGTGTGTTCCCCATCTACCCTGTCCTCGTAATCCCTGTGCCCCCTTCTTCCCTGCTCCTAAGTCTCCTCGTCTTCCCCTGTCCCCTTGCAACTCCGTCTACTTGCGTCCCTATCTACTCTGCCCTCAGAGTCCCCTTGTGTCCTCTTGTGCTGTATCTCTTGCCCCCTAGTCCCCGTGTGTCCCCTTGTGCCCTTCTCCTCTTCTTCCTGGTCCCCATGAGTCCCCTTGTGCTTGTGTCCCTTGTCTCCACGTGTCCCCTTGTGCCAGTCTCCCTTGCCCACTAGTCCCCTTGTGCCCTTCTCCCCTGCCTCCTAGCCCGCATGTGTCCCCTTGTTCTTGTCTTCCTTGCTCCCTAGCCCTCCTGTGTCACCATTTTGCCTGTCTCCCCTAGCCCCTTTGTGTCCTTCTCCCCTGCCCCATAGTCACCATTTGCCCGTGTCTTTCTCACTGCACCTGCATGGAGGGGCTGCATTATACTATGAGAAGGGCTGCATTATATTCTATGGGGGTTACATTATATTGTATGGTGGGGCTGCATTATACTCTGTGGGGTGGCTGCATTATACTATATGTGGGTTGCATTATACTGTATCGAGGACTATGGGGAATACATTATACTATATGAAATACTATGGGGTGCATTATACTATGAGAAGTGAATTGTACGACTTGGATGACGATGGCGGTGCATTATACTTTATGGAGAACTATGAGGAGTGTATTATACTATATGGAGGACTGAGCAGTGTATTTAAATATATGGAGGACTATGAGGAGTGTATAATACTATATGGAGGACCGAGGAGTGTATTATACTATATGGAGGACTATGAGGAGTGCATTATACTATATGGAGCACTATGAGCAGTGTAGTATACTGTATGGAGGACTGAGGAGTGTAGTATACTATATAGAGGACTGAGCAGTGTAATATGGAGCACTATGAGGAGTGCATTTTAATATATGGAGGACTATGAGGAGTGTATTATACTATATGGAGGACTATGAGGAGTGTATTATACTATTGTACTATATGGAGGACTATGGAGAGTGTATTATACTATATGGAGGACTATGGAGAGTGTATTATACTATACGGATGACTATGGAGAGTGTAATTATACTATATGGATGACTATGAACTTTGCAGTATATTATATAGAGGACTATTGGGGTGCATTATACTTCTTATATGGATCCCCATGACTTCTATGTAAGCCCCTGATGAGTATAATGGTTTATTTTCTTTTATAAATTACATAACAATGGCAGTACGGGGGACAGATATATACCAGGATGGGGCACCGGATAGTTACGCCACTGAGGTCACACTATACAACTTTGCAATAAAGCTATAGTGTGCGAAATGAATAGGGAAAATCTGAATTTTGGTGGAAAATATTTTTGCATGGTGGGGGGCCCCATTTGAAAGTTCGCATCAGGGCCCATAACTTTCTAATTACGCCACTGGTAAAAAACCTACCCAAATCTTGTTCTCTTGGGTCTCAGCTTCCCCTGGTAGCCGCTAAACGCTATACACTTTTTTCACAGTGCCGCTAATTAACGGTGCTGTGATTTACGTACCCTTAACTGCCGCCGTTAAAAAGAGCATTGGCAGTCTTAAGGGGTTAAAGATGTCCCCTTTCAGAAAACCTTTCCTGAAATCTACAGTTGTGAACAAAAGTTTTGAGACCGACACACATTTTTCAGCTTCAGTGTTTTTAGACTTTTTAAACAAATGTTTCTATGGTTAGAGTATTTTAGAAGTGTTTTACACTTTTATTGTGCAATACATCACATTTATGCAAATAATTAATAATTACAGTGTTAACCCTTATTTTTCAATACTTTTACAACTGGCCCTGCCATAGTGGATATTATCTTTTGCGCCAAATTCTGACTGATGGCAACTCATTATTACCTAATCAGTGCTTGGGAGTTTATCATAATTTCTGTGTTTTTATTTGTCCACCCGGATTTTGAGATCTCGGAAGTTTACTGCAGAATTATCAGTCTGTAGAAGTATGGGGATTGGACTGTAGGGAACTAGAAAAATAATTGTTTGCAGAAGAATAGGTGATTTACCGCGATTCCTGTGTCATGTCAACAGGAAAGCATCCTGAGACCAGTCATGTCTGGGGTTGCTTTTCATCCATGGAGTGGGCTTCCTCACAATATTTTCTAAGAACACTGCCGTGAATAAAGAATGGGATCTAAGCATCCTCCAAGAAAAACTTCTCTCATTGATCCAGGAACAATTTTCTGATGAACAATGCTTTTTCCAGCATGGTGGTGCACCATGTCACAAGGCAAAGGTGATAATTAAGTGACTCAGTGAGCAAAATATTGAAATTTTGGGCCCATGGCCAGAAACTCCCCAGATCTCAATACCATTGAGAACCTGTGGTCAATCCTCAAAAATCAGATGATGATTGTCAAGAGTTGACTAGACAAGAATGGGTTGTCATCAGTCAGGATTTGGCCCAGAAGCTGACATCTAACTAGTCAGGGGGAATTGTAGAAGTCTTAAAAATAAGGGTCAACACTATATATAAACTAGATGTATTTGTCAATGAAAGATCCAAAAACTTATGACATATGTATAATTGTACTTCAGTAACCAGAGAAACATCTGACTGAAAGATCTCCAAACACGGAAGCAGCAAACTTTATGAAAACCAAAATATGTGTCAGTCTCAACACTTATGGCCACGACTGCGAAGTAGATAATAGTTTTTAATTTATTAGATTACTGTGAGCCCAATGTTCACAATTTTTAGTCACATAGCTTGTTAGATTTCACAGAACCATTGTGCAAAGGATTCTAT